>NC_071347.1:3962222-4268611 GCF_027744825.2 Synchiropus splendidus
ACACACCTACACACACGCGCGCACACACACAAACACACGTCGCATGAGTAACATTTCTCTGTATTGTTTTGGCCAGGGACATGAGCCAATCATTTCATCAATTTAAAAACGCCACCAACCTGCCCTCATACTATTTTCCCACATTAACGTCACCTGGAAGATCAGAACCCTCAGAAACACGCTACAGTTCTGGTTAACTCTTAAGTATTTTGTGATCAGGCCAAGAGCAAATCAAAAAGACGGTGTGGGGTTTTCAGACGTCATTAGACCCCGGACAACAGAAACAAGCCCATCTAACTAAGAGGTAGAAACACAGGCGATTTAAAACGTTTTACGGCCACACACACACTAATGATTAGTTGAAGAGTATCGTAACACCTGGACAACTATGCTTTTGCAACCACTCAGAGAGAGAGAGATAGAAAAAAAAAAGATGCTCATCACAGGAGCGACTAACAAGAGCACTTTAGTTTAAAAAGAGTGGCAAACAAATGGTCTAGTGAGCAACACTAGAAGGGTTAATAACTAACTGAAAATGTTTGGCAAGCGTACTTCAGGGGCATCTACAAGAGGAATTTAAGATCAATACTTGCAGCTTGTAATTCTCTTCAGAATCCTGTCAATAGCTTTACAGTTCGACACCGATGCCAAACCTGCTGCCTAAAGGTGGGGGATTTGAAGCAGAAAGAAACAAGAGTGGAAACAAAAGAAGAGCTGTATAGCAGTGCGAGCAACGTGACACGCTAACACAGTTGATGCAAAAATAACTGGCTGAGCATCAACAAGTCATGTAGCTGGTCAGGAGCCAGTCGTACTCTGAGATCCATGAGGCAGCAGGTGACGCGCAGTCGTCATGGATGCAGGTGACGGCGCGTGAGGCCCCTACACAGGTACAAGCTTTCGTTTTAGATGCGCGAGACAGAAGCAGATTAACGCCACGTGGTAGTACTTTACTGAGGCTTGGAGTAAAACAACAGAAGCGAGTGTAGTATTCAACAGTTGATCTCATCCACCGCGACTCTTCTACTCGCTTTTTTACTCTTCAATCTGCTTCTTCTTCTGACTCCTCCTCTTCGGCTGTCTCCAGCCACGTGAGCCACTGGTTGACCTGGAACAGCGACCACACTCAGGTCAGTCTTCTGCTGCTGACGTTTTCAACTGTTAGGGATCATACCTGGAATAAAGCTTTTCCTTTTCCAGGGAATTCTTGAGTGATGTCTTCTTTCCAGGCGAGGAAGGCTTCTTCTTCTATGATCTCCATGTCATAAAAGTTGACAAAGTAGCGCAGCAGCATGCCTGCAGTGGCGACAAAGAGCGTTACCTCCGGTGGCGCCAAGCGGAGCTCTGGCTGCATGCTCTCCACTGGAATCATTGCCCTGGCTCTCCAATGTCCGGGTATTCAAGCACACCACATGGCTAACATGACCACAGTGAGAAGAAAATGGATTTCGTGCATAAACTGCATTAGTATAATTCGATTTGTCACATCAGACCAAAGAAATTACATTGTTTTTTTTATGGGTTCCGTCTCTACAGCCAGTCTCAGGGCTGTACTCCGGGAACACCTGAGCAGCAGAAGAAAGTCTCAAATAAAACAGGAGAAAACAGCTCACTGAGAGCTTTAAGGTTAATAAAAAATGACCTTGGTAAAATGTCAGTATTTAAATGGGTCTGAAACAAGGTTAACTATCTTGGCAGCATGAAGTCGTTTAACCAAAAAATTCCATATATTAGTGGCATCTGCCACCGGGTTCACAGTAGCTTATAGTCCTAAACACTACAATCCATATAACAGGAGGCCCGGAACACAGCATTACTAAAAAACACTTGAAATAAGGAGGGTCTCTGGGAGGATTTTACCTTTGGGGAACCCATTGGTGTTGCAGTGCACCTGCAGGGCATAGAGGGCGCTGACCTGCAGCTGCGTATGGTCGTGCAGGAACTTCTGCATGACGGGTTTAAAGGCCAGCAGCAGCTGCTTCTCCTGGTCCAGTTGTTCTTTGGAGGGAGCAGAGAGCTGTTCATCACCCTCCACCATGCACAGCTCCTGCGCAATGAACTGCAGGAAACTGGAACCAGAGCAGAGAAGTGAATAAATTACTAAATAATGTCAATACGGAGCGTAATGTGTACAACTTTTAGGAGAGAAAGGAATATGTTAACATGTAAGTAAACCAGTCACGGACCAAAATGCTGACTCCAGTATTCACCTGGTCATGAGAATGTTGACGAAACCTTTGTCGGTGTGAAGTTTGGGAGAGATGTTGTCCTTGATCCACTTGTAGATGGACTGTGGCGATGGGTCTGCTTTGATCTGCTTCAGCAGCTCCTTCTCCAGCTTCAGGAGTGGGAAGAGAAAGCTCAGACCTTTTCCCTCCAGGATCTCCAACATGCGGTCTTTGTTCTGATCAATCTCTGCAGCAAAGATAGACCAGAATATTTTTTGCAGTGAGGACAAGTCTGGTAACACAGTGTGCATGAAGGAATGGCAGTTGTATACCTGGAAGCATCTTCTGCATGTTGACTTTGCTCTGTTGGAAGAGGTCGGTGAGCCACTCACGGTCCTTCAGCTTAGCTGTCTGTTGCAGGCAGAGCAGGAAGAGTGGAAAATGGGTTCCGTTCTCCAGAGGGTGAGCCAACTCCGCGACGCTCACTAGCTCTGCGATGACAGCACGTGCTGCAAACTGGGCTAGGTAGGACTTCACCAGAGGCACGTCCAACTCAATCTTAGGGCAATGATCCAGGACGTTAAGGAACGCCTGGAAAAAAAATTCAATAGTGGTCAAATTTCAGCATCACCTTGAGAAAAAATATGTGGCTACCAAGAAATAAAAGATGGAAATAACTAACGTGTCTTAAGTGTGAGTGGTGTCTCTGGTTTTGGTGCCAGTGCGGGCATTTCCACACCAGCGATTACTGTTTCTGATCCTGCTTGTTCCTAAGTCTGATCAATCAATGTGCCTGTGCCTTTTAACACAAACCCTAACCCTGAAACAGGGGTACCTCGATGTGTGAGTTTAATTCATTCCACAATGGAATTCACGAGTCACTTTACTCAATTATCAAGCGGACCATCCCTGTTTAAGTGAAATGAAGGTCTATTAGTCTGCTCCAAATGGGCAATAATGTACTATATGGGGTATAATAAAGATCACTGCCACAAGTTCCACTGCCAACACTTCCTGCAAAACCTCTGTGCTAACACAGAGCACAAACAGTGATTACCTGCATGAAGTTCTCTCCAGTGATGAGTCCCTCAGTGCGAAGTGTGTGAATCAGGGAGCTGGCATGCTCCTTGTCCTCATCGGGTCGGTCCAAGGAGCACACAATGATCTTACTCAGCATCTCGGGCAGGAAATGCTTGGGTGCCTTCATGTCACGCACACCACCGACGGCCTCACTCAGGTTGTTACTGTTGAAGTACTCAGTCATGACCGCCTCCTGGAATTAAGAATGAAGGTCACACCACCGCAGGTTTCCAGACCAGAACATGCAGTGGATCTTTGCTCGTCTCTTATACATGTGTATTGCTGTCTATAACATGTTAATCTGCTGGCTCCTTGTCAAATCTCTGGCATCAAAAGACAGATCTTCAAACGCGATATATTCTCTATAATCAGAGCACCTGCAGTGTTAATTTTTTTTTCTTTTATTTATTTATTTATTTATTTTTCATTTCAGGCTGTTGACCTTCGGACCGTCTGCTCACCGTCATTTTAAGCAGCTCCTCCTTTGCGGGAGGAGGTTTCTTGCTCGTTTTCTGAGGTTTTTCTTGAATAGGAGGAGGGTTGGTCTTCAAGCCAAGCTGTGGAGGCTGCAGGTAAACAGAAAGCAGTTACTGAAACTGAAGGAAATGGTTGAAGTGGCTGAAGGAAACATTACAGTATTGCAACAGGGCACATCACTGCATTTAAAAAGGCCAAGCTGCAAATACAGTGCCTAATGAAGTTTCTACTTTACACAAGCAGATGGCAAGGTGACACCTGTAACTTCAATCTGAGCAATATTTGTGAACTCTGTATTAATTAAATTCTTGAAAACTTTTTTGAATAGTAACTACAGCAGCAATAAGAGGATAAGAGTCATGCTAAAGGTTTGGTTTATTCTTAACATACTTGGCCCAGAGGAGGGGTTTGAGTGCGCGGGGGCTGAGCACTTGGAGGCATCATGTTGGGAATCTGAGGTTGGAGCTTGGGTACCTGGTTCTTGTTCAGGAGGAATGACTGCGCAGGTCGGAGGCTGATCTGGGGACCACAAAGACAGATTGAGAACATTAGGCATTTGCTTTCAGGAAAACACATAATCAGTATGTGAGCTTCTTTCATGCCATCATATCTCATAATCACAATCAGAGGACCTGCAACCAGCTTGAGAAGAATGAAGAGAGAAAGAAGAAGAGAGGAAGGATGAAGTGAGATCAAAGAGAGGTAAGACTGAATGAGTCAAAACTGGTCAAAGGTTTGTCCCTCAGAATAACGCGTCTTTTCATAATCACTGGCAAGATGGTGGATTCAGCCACTGAACCTTTCTTTTCATTCCAAAACAAGAAATCACCAACCTCATCAGCGTTGAGTTGCCCCTTCTTGCTGAAACGTGGTGGCATCTCCTTGGACTGGGTCTGCTGCTGGACCAGTTGGTTTTGGTTCTGGTTGAGGAAATGTTGATTCTGAACCTGGATCAAGTCATAGAAATACAAAGTGTGGAAGTTTCACCTTGTACAGACGTGTGACAAGTAAATGCGGACGCTAAACTTCTGACATCTGAGTAATGTCAAATTACCTGGTTTGACTTCACAAAAGACTTGGGCCCAATGTCAAACTGTGACTGGGTTGGAGGAGTGATGTGGCCTCCGTGGCCATTGAAGAGCTGGTTGGTGCGATGGCGTCCCATGGTGGGTGAGAACCTGTCCTGAATAACACCAGGTCCCGTGCCAATCCCACTGCCTTGGAGCACAGAGACAGAAAGGGAATGAATCAAAATTTGGCACTGAAGAAAATAAAATAAAAAAGCCTAATATTAAAAACTACTACTTAAGATGCGTACCTGGCATCTGTCCAAACATGTCTGCCAATCCACCAAGAGTCTCCCTGTCCAGTTTCATTCTATTGGGCATAAAGGGGCTTTCCAGGAAGAAGTCCATTCTCATCCCTTGAGACGTGGGTGCTGGAATGAAGACACCCAAATCCTACAGAAACATGAGGACATTTAGATGATGGCCATTGATCTTTGCGAGGACAAATATAAAATAGGATAAATATGTAAAATAAAAGATATTTCCTGATGATGAATGAAAGGAATGTACCGCCTGACTCCCATGGATTTTACAGACTAACACTCCAAGGGCTGTGAACCCATTAGATTTATGTGGGCTAGAACGCTTGCAATGCAATTGCATTCTCACATGATCGCACAAAGACAGCACTTGTTTAAAATGAGCAGACTCTTTCTAACTCCTTCACGATTAGTGAAGACTCACTTTCACAGCATCCTGGCGGATCTGGTTAATCGTCTTTGGTCCGTTGTCTATGAAAGCCTTGCGAGGGACCCAGTTGTTTTCTCTCAGTTCCACTGTGTCTTGCAGCAGGAAGCGGATCCTCGCAGGCAACTCCTTGTTGTTCATTAAGGATCGCATACGGCCAAAGTACTGATCCATTAAAGACTGTGGACAGAACGGGATCACAGTGGCGAATTACGACTTAAAGTCTCAGTAAGAATCATATGTCACTGAGCTACAATGAGATGATAGAAATAAGGAAACTAAATACTAACCAAAAATGCAAGATCTCATCAATGAAATCACATCACACTACTTTCATGGACTTCAAATTAAGATGCAGAACACACTCAATTGTAACAATTTAAGAGACATACAGTGTATGCCAAAAACCTTCATGAGTACTATACAGTAATAAACTTGGATTACAGATTTGACCACTGAACTTCTATTTACCAAGTCTACGCTCAGTGGTTAAGAACTAAATTTCCATTGTTGAAGATTTCCAAGTACATAGTATGACTGCCTGTCTCCAGCAGTTTGAACGTTGAGTAGCATTGATGGCAGCAGTGGCTTTAATACAGTGTCTAAAATCTCAGAAGCGCATTTTAAGAAGAAGCATCTACATCTGTATCATCGTCGTCGCCGCCATCATCATCGTCATCACATATTGTTAATCTTTTGCAGCATATTATAACAAAATAAGCTACCCATAATGAAAGAAGATGAAAAAGCTATGTAAATACTCCCAGTAAGATAAACAGCTGCTGCCATCCTTCTGAGGCAACAATTGTCATTTTATCAGGCGAAGCAGTCAATGCAGGGAGCTGCTTTTGTCCAGGACAAAAGTGCTGCAGGACACCCTTATGCGAATAACCCCCACTAAGATGGCACCCAACCGTGTCGTTTCAAGGATTGAATAGGCATAATTCCACGACAATACTAGGTTGGAGCAGTCACCTTGGCTTTTTCATGGTCGAGTCTCGGCCCAACGGTTCTCATTATCTGACAGAGGCACTCAAGATCCTCTCCCATATCTTTGAGCTGGACTCTCTTCTTCTTTTCCAGAAGCTGTGGACATTGACATTTATATTATTTATGAAGAATGAGAATCTTCAAAGGTTCATGGTTAACGTAAACAAGGAGAGCACGTACTGTTTTGATGCACTTATGAAGGATAGACTCATGGATGAGGTCAAGTTTGCCAAGTTCCCCGATGAATTTAATGTTGCCAAGCATCTTAATCTTGGCAATGGCACGCTGCTCCTCCTCCTCAGAAGTAAGAGGGTTGTCATGTTTGTCATAGACTACAAGGAGAGAAAGGTTAGAGGATGACAAAAGCAAGTTGTTTGGTTCAAGGAACACTTACTTTCAACATTTCGGGTACGGTTTTCAAATTCATCTTGAAGCTTGGAAATCAGCAGTCGTCTGAAGGTCTAGAATTAGATAAAACAGTTGAACAGTTGAGCACTATTATTTAAAATTTGTTAAAAGGAAAAAACAAACTAAAAAGAACTGCCCTGTTCCTTAAGGCTGTGCCCTAAATTTAACATCACAATCACATCACAATTTCGCCTACAATTCTCAAAATACAACATTTTGATGTATGCTCTTCCGTCGATCTTAACAATTGGTCTTAAAATAAAATAAATAAGAGAAATCTCCAACACCACTGCACAAAAAAACCCAATCACAATAAATACATAAATAGGCTGGAGGTGGAAATGCCCCATCCAGTTTTGACAGCAGGAATACAACAGCTTTGTAGCTATTGTTTTCATGTTTCAACCTTTGATTTTTGTTTATTCCTTCACATTGTGTTGTTACATATTTGTTGCAAAACTGCTGAAGGTGTTTCTTTAATAAGGATCTCGACCTGTGTCAAGTCAAGTTTGTGGAGCGCTTTACTAGGTACAACTCCAGCAGTACCAGCAGCAGAGCTAGCAGTAGCAGAGCTAGCGGCAGCAGCTTCGGCTCCGGTGGGAGGAGGCTGGTAGGACGGAATGTCCAGTCAGTTTAGGATTGGAGGAACAGATTAGAATACCGTTGTCTCACTTCAATGAACGCTTGAAGGCACGAGGCGGTGTGTGGCCCAATGCAACACTGCTGCTCCTTTACATTATACTCTGCAAACCAGTTTATCTCTGACTTACCAAATAGATTCAGAACTTCATTCCAGATGAGATTACATCATGATGACCATTTCAGTGTCTCAGAATATGAATGCAGATCCACACAGTGAATGTGTTTGAATGTGCGTGTCTGGCTATGGTAGATGCAGATGGGCTGGACTAATGGACTAACGTTTCCTTTATTTCTTCATTCTTCCCACAACAGGGACATTTGTTTTGTTGTTTGTTAGTTGTCTGAGTGAATAAATTGCAGGAACCCTGAAATTCATGCAAATCTAAACCTTTCCCGCAACACTGATGATAACAGCAAGGATTGGCCACAGTTAGAGGTTGTGTTTAAATGACGTTGTTGGGAGCTCAGCGAAAAGTGACATTAAAACTAACAAACTCCAAAAACTGATATTATCAGTGAAACTTACAGTGCTCTGCTTTTGGGATGTTTGGATCTCAGATGAAGGGCCATCAAAGTTTGGTGCGTCCTCTGCCAAACGCAGACATAGCTGAGCATAGAGTGAGCTATATTTCGGCTCTTCTAAGGCTTTGTCTACAATCTGAAAAATAGAGGCAAGTACAGAGTGGACCGCTTGGGTTATTAATCATGCTGCATGTGTGACTCACAGGCAGCACACGGCCCAGAATAGATCAATTCCCATCAAGCGGAGTGTACTCACCAGCAAGATGATTCCTTTAAGGACGAGTTTTGAATCTACGCCCACATTCAGGAGCTCAAGGCATAGCTTGTCAAACTTCTCAGGCGTGAGTTTGTTGAGTATGCTGGAAAAAAATTAAAGGTGAGTCACAGTCATTACATCTGTACATGATCAAAGTCAGAGTGGACATTGGGAAAACAAGAGAAAACTCCCTGAACCACCCATCATGCACGGCGCCAACAGTCAGTCACCTCATGTTGCGCATATAAATGTATTATTTTATTTTTTTGTAGAATTAGGAAATCAATCGGTCATTTTCTACTAAGTGAACTCAACACCACTCTTCCCCCGCTCTTCTTTAAATAAGCAGGTGTTCTGTCACACTCTTTAGGGCAGTACCGCTTCAAGTTAGAGCAAAAACTATTGTTCACATGAAATTAGTCAGAAAAATAACAGTGACAGACAGGAGCTCTGACACCTACCAGAAATGGCCCCTAGCCAGAGTGCTTTAAGCCATGGGTCAATACAACACAACTTAAATTTGTAGACAGCTTAAAAATCAGTAAAATAAGTAAAATAATGGCAAAGAAATATTTCTGCCATGTGATTTTGACATCAGATTTGACCGTCAATCCTAAAAACATATGTCTTTGTTTTTTTTAATCCTTTTAACCGTTCTGATTAAACTGTTGTAAAAACATACAGCTAGATTAAAAAAAAAAAACCACTGAACAAATTCATAGAAAAAAAAATACAATAACAAAGTCACCAACTCACCCTCTCACTTTCCTGAAGATTGCATCATGTCGTTCTTTTTCGTTGCTGGAGTTGGCATCTCGTCTAGTGCTTCGTGAAGGAACCCATCTCTGAGCGCTTTGCCCTGGGGTTTTCCCCAGGAACTCGCTGTGGAAACAAACAAAAAAAAATTTTTTAACAAAAATGTTAAGTGATGGGAAATATGCCAAATAAGTACGTGACCTTCAATTTAGATATTTTTTTTCCATTATTACATAGTTTGATGAAAATGAATTTAAAAAATGACAGTAAAACCTAATGTTAACCAAATAAGCCTGTAAAATAAAATCAAATATTAGCAATAGTTAAGCCTAAGCATGAGCTATAGTGGTCTTATAAAGTGTTAATTTATAATTCCTCACTTATTTGTCAGTAATAAGACTTCATATAAAGTACATCCTGCACCCCACTTTTTCATCTGGTGTATTCACTGTTTTCCCAATCCTAGTTTTGTGCCATTACTAGTAAACACATGACAACAGGAGAAAAAAAAAAAGTTTAAAGCTGGCAGACCTGTTGCCGACAGTCTTGGGATAGTGCTGAGGTGCACCCCTACCACCTCCTCCCCCCGAAGAAGCACTGCAGGATCAAATACACATGCAAAGAAAACCATGAAATTATATATATGGCTGTAGCCAACACAGCACCAAAAAAACGACACTTAGTAAACATAATTTAATAATTTATGGTTCATGGTGATTTATGGCAAATCAAATTAACTACTAACGCAATAAGTTTGTGTATGTGGCACAGGACAAACGCATTGACACTGCAGCCAAGTCAAGGTCCCTGGTTGGGCGAGACGAGTATGGCAAAAATGATAATTGAGATTATTTAGATTCATACAAAGAATATCATCAGCGACTTAAAATTATGCTGTCATTGAAATTTCAAACTTTATTGAACAATGAACTACAATAAAACAATGCGTAAAATATAAATTATAATTTAACACTTATATCTAACCTTCATCATGTAGGTTTCTCTCTAGAAACACCAGTCTGTATGGTCTGGCTTTAGAGAACAGTGGAGACAGAAGATTTTGAGCTGAGCAGGCTCTTGGCTGGGATGCAAAGATGTTTCTGTGGTTCTGATGTTGTAAGATGTGATTTCACATTCCAAGCCTTTTCAGTCATTTTTCATGAGATCATGAGTGAAGAAGTCACTCCTGTGATTGGAAAAGTTCTATATTTGAGCTCTCTTCCTGCTTATCTCCAGTGTGATGAATGACAAGCAGCGCTTGGTTTTATTACCCCTGTCTCAGGTTGAGCACAAGCACGATTGTCCTTATGCTTTTTATCCACTTCCAAATAATCAATGGTTTTCGAAACATCTCCAACAAGCTGCAGTTGTGACTCAGAACGCTGGATGAGTGTCTGCTTCTCTGAGCTTCTGAAGCTGAAAACTATGCCGCCATTGTACAGCACTGACGACTCTCTCTCTGACAGGGAGAACTTCACGCTGAGGCGCCCTTTTCAAGGGGACAAGGTGTGGTGCAGTGTTTGGGTGCATCGAGACAGAATGAGAGAAGCTGGGGAGACGGGCATTCGGCAATAGTCATTTCATGACAATTATCACGTCCTCAAAATCGTAGGAAGACATAATCGTAATCCTGATAAAAGTTGGAATATCTGACCAGCCCTTGTACCTACATTTAGTTTATCAAAGGAACACATTACATAGAGACAGGCCTTCAAGGCTAGTGATGGGGTCTGTGGCATGGGAGGTCTAGAAGGCATGGCACTATCAAAAGAAATGTGATACTTTTTACCATTTTTTTTGTTCTTGCCTTACACCTGAAACGTGTGACGTCAATGGAGGCTCTATTACCAATTCCACAACCCACCAATGATCTATTACACCTACAACAACATCTACAATCATGCATAACACACCCCTTAATTCACGCTTCATACGTCATTCCAAAGAATGCACTTGAAGTGACATCATTAAAGTGGACTGAAGGCTGTGGTTTTGATCAAGTCATTATCATATAATATGTACTCATAAAATATTCATGATAAACAATCATAACAATGCAGAGTAATAAAAATCTGAGTTTACAAGCATATTAGACATCAATATATTAAGACAGCATTTTAAACAGTAAATATATTCTTCTATTGAATAAATGTACATATATTAACCCAACTCAGTTTTTTTCCCAAATAACCCTGCATTCCTTACATGAAAGCCCCAGTGAGTTTTTCACTCAGCTGAGGTCAGACTTATTGAAGAAGACAAAAGTTTAATCAATGAAAAACTTAGCTTGTGACTTTATACTCTTCAGACACTTCACAAACCTCTGTGTAATAATGCTGCCGTTGGAACCGCTTCCATTTCTAATGACTTATAGAAATCATCAATCAAATCAAATCATGCAGTAGGTTGCTGGAGCTATATGTGTGGTTCTTACTAAGTGATTCTGCATTAGCTGTCTAGAGCTGAAATGAAAGAAAATATGTAAACGATGTAAATCATTGACTACATCATTGCCTTATTTATACAAAAAATACATGTTGAATTTCTCATTTTCCAAGCAACAGATTTGAAACACTACTGCCATATACTAACTAACCAGTCATTTGAAAAAACAAAGAAAGAAACAAAACAAAACAAAGACATGGGAACCTTACATCCCTCCCTCTCATACTTCAGGTACACAACTGACAGAGGAAGGCCACATGACTAGCAAAAAGAAAGAACTCCCCCTGGGCTCATTTTCATCTTCATCCCTCCCGAGCTTTCCTCAAAAGACTGCACTAAGACGAATCTGACAGCCATTTTGTTCCTTTTCACATTCTGCTTTGTTCTAAAGGCCGGAAGCCCCTGCCCAAAATGCTAACCAGCTTCTGTCTGACAGAACCACGATGGAAAAATGGGCTATTACCTGAAACGAGAAGCACCCCCTTCTGCAATCACACTCTCCACTTTGGCGGCTTGGCAATGAAGAATACTCAAAAGAATAAGAATAATAGGGAGGGGTGGGGAAAACGGTACTGGAAAAGATAAAAGAAGATGCAATTACTTAACGTCAATAAGCAGCGAAACATAACACCAAGAAGGAAAGCAAACAACTGCAGACGTTGTCAACAACACATGACGAACCGAGGAAATCAAAGAACGCTTAAGACAAAGACCGAGCGATAGCGAGGATGTGATGTGACATAACTATAACACTGGTTAAGATACACAACTGTTTATGGTTGACGGCTGATACCAAGCCAACAAGGATCAAACCTAATAGCACGGCTAATAAAAAAAAGGGTCGTGCCCTCGGTGCAATAACAAAGCACAGCCGGCTAGCCGGCACATTTCACGTCGATATCTTTTGACATCCCAGAATGTTAGAAGCGAAAACTATGTAAATTGCATTAGATTCGTGCAACCAACGACCTGAGGTTCGAACGTCATCATATTTTAAAACAGCACGGTCGAAAGCAGGGGAATGCTAACTTCACCATGATGCAGTCATACTGGGGAAGGGCGACGTGCTTTGCCGTTAAAAAAACAGACGTGTCGAGTAATTGATATAACGCCATCCCAAACGCAGTTGAAAACCCTTACGGATTCCTAGTAGGTCACACGAACCGTGTTTTATTGTTTATTTTTCAGCTAATGTTAGCAGGTCAAGCACTGCGACGACGCCATTTTCTACTTGTATTTAAATCTGCTGAGACATCGGTGCGCTTCAGTTAGCCGAGTGGGGGAAAATAGCTGCCTTACCTTTACAAAAGCAACTTCAGTTTTAATGTGCTGTATGACAATTGAAGAAAAAAAATGGTTCAGAAAAGGGCATGGGAATTTTCCGACTGGAATCAGTTAAAGACAGAGATAAGTGCACAAACATACACATCTATCTTTCTCGCCGCCTGGCTCGGTGGGGGAGCTCTACTGCCTGCTGACTTACGGCTGCGGGAAAGGCATCCATTTTTCGATTGGCCACGGAGTTGGTTGCTATGTCACAATTGACCAATAACAAGAAAGAAATTTCCCCTAAGGCGGAACCACTGACCCTTTTCGTCCAATGAGAAATGTTTTCAAACAAACGCTACTGCTTCTTGAAGTTGATTGACACAAAGATTTTCCGCATCATCGTTAACATTTATTTATACATATTAATATCATTAGATATACAATATAATTCTTGGTGGTAATGAGTTATGTATGGTTACAATTATTTATTCAAACCAGTCAGTGGAATGTGCAATGCAGGTATATATATATATATATAAAGCTTTTTGTTTATGACAGTAAGGAGCACACCCCCCCCCCCTTAACAAATGCGTCTTGATGTAAGCATTACAACTGAATGCATTTTACTGTGAGCCAGTTTGCAAAATTAAACTAAATAATAAGCCCGATTAGACTATTTTTAACAACCAATTAACAACCCAAAATGCCCAATAAGAGGTTTATTGTGGGCTGAATAAAGGGGAACAATCAATCATGGGGATGAATCAAACACAATGCTTACCTGCCTGACTCTGCCAGTGGCAAGACTGCAACTTGACTGCTGTACTGTGCAGCGTAAAGTGTGAGGGGCTGTGGCACAGGCTTGGTGGCTCCATGACGGTGGTCAGGAAATGATGTCCACACAAACTCAAATAAATGCCCCATCAGATCTCACAATACATTTGGGAACACCTGTTTTTTTTCTTCAATGACGTATGAATTTAAAAAAGATCTTCATTGGGGGTCATTTTTTCTTGAAGGGAAAATGTTCTGGTGCACTGTAGTACATTGACTTTGGTTTTAAGTTGGTGTGACACGTCACTCTCAAAAAGAATCAACCCTTGTCCTCATTCAGTTGCAGCAAATACTGGTTAAATGAGTGGGCTGGAGGCTGAGGATGTTGTGGTGAGAAAGGTTTGTATTACATAGTCATTTCCAGGACTTTATTTGGGGAAGTGGCTGAGTTCTTACTCCATCACCTCTGCACACCAACTTCTGCTTTTCTAACCTCAAGGACAGACAGACAACTCTGGTTCATTGGTGTTCGTGCAGTCTTTTTTTATATGGGAAGAAACCGGCTGAAAATGTTTGCTCTTTGTGACATGCGCCCATTCCAAGACATCATCTCGTATCAAAGGACATCAAGGTGATATAAGGGAATGTAATGGCATCGTACCGCCACATTGTTGACCAGAAAGCAACCTGCGGTGTTCCTCTTCATATTCAAGCTTATTGTAAAAGCACAGATAGATATAAAAGAGAAGTAGCTGATTTTATTCCCACATTCAGATTTCACTGAAAATATGGCAAAACAACTTGTCATAGGCGACCCTGAGGTAACAGCTATTATAGATATGCATATATGGGGATGTGTGTGGATATAACTTGCACTTCAGTCAGCTCACATCGATGATCAGATGTGCTCATATACACATGGAACTATGTCATTAAAGGATATATATATATGTGCTATAGATGGTTTGGAGCAAGGATTTATTGAAACATTTATGTCTAAAAAACATCTGTCGAAATGTCACGTGTGTTCTTGGTTCCCCAGTTCCTAAATCGAAGAATACCAATGAATCGCAGGTATCTGCATATCAAGTCGGTGCTGGATACAGGTGTGTTTTTATGATGTGTTTCTTCACAAGCACTGACTACTAATTTATGAATCATCAACTACTTTGATAGGATACAGCATGTCAAAATACCTTGAGAAACTGGATGAAATGCACAAAAGTGAGTCACAGCATGAATATTTTACACAACTTAGAATATCTGCGTAATATTTCAAAAAAAAAAAAAAAGGGTTCCATGGCTTGGCAGGTACTTATTTATATATTTGTTAAGAGCTATGAATTTGCTTTTTTATTCATTTAGATTACAGATTCAGAAAAGGAGAAATCTTCAAGAGGCTAATGGTAACAAAGCTGGCAGAGCTGGTAAGATGATTTGCGCTTCAATCAGTTTTCTGCTTATAATAAACTCCTTTGTTGGTCATTTCAAACATAATTCCTATTCTGCCTCACCCAACAACAGATTCTCAGTGTTGGCGCATCAATGAATAAAGACAGCAAATCTACAGCATCAGGTAGGTAATAAACTAAATTCATAGGCGCATCATTTTTTTAATACCAGAAATTACTTTTTGTTTTGTTATCTTAAACTATTGCACAAAACTATTGCACAAAAGAAGGTGAATCTTGTTGACAAACATTAAAAATATGACCTTTGTAAGCAGATAATATTGACCTGGTGCCAGTTATGGACTTGGAGAAGCAGCCTAAAGCAACATCCTGCAGGTCAACATTATTGAGGTACTTAAAACATTGTTGGGCATGCTTAGAATAATTCTATATCAATTAAATAAATATTGATATGATTGATATTATATTATTGATATTATATAAATTTTATATTGGAATGTCTCACTCCTGTTCATTATTATTATTATTATTATTATTTTATTTTTATTTTTTTAATGTCCCAAATGGGTGAAGTAATAACAAAGTAACAAGAGCATATGGGAGAGTCATAGGTCATTGGTCACACAAAAGAGCTAATGGCTCAGCAGGTGACAATGGAACTACAAGATCATGCCAATCCCTCTATTTTGTAGTGTTGTTACAGGTGTGGGCCAGATGAGCGTCCAACCAAACGACCCAGCAGCAGTGAACAACATCTCAGTTGATTTGAATGTTCCCTATCCAGACTGTCCATACCTGCTGCTGGATGTCAGGGACAGAGAACAGTATGAACGCTGCCACATCATCAGTGGTAAGAAAGAAAGACATCTTATGTAGCATGGCATGGAAAAACAACGCAACTGAATATTCCACTCTCCATCACACGCCAGCATTCAGTTTCCCAAGGACCATGATCTCTCGAACCATGGTCCCTTACCCCAGAATCATGCTGGATTATGTATCCTTCCTAACCAGTCACATTTTCGTCAGTTACTTTTTCACTGGATTGAGTGTTAACAGCCTTAACAGCCGACAATGCAGAAAAATGCCCCTGGGAAAGTCATCATCTTGTACGATGAAGACGAGAGGTTGGCTGTTGATGTTGCAACTTACTTGTGCGAAATAGGCTACAAAAATCTTTTTATGCTGTCTGGAGGTAAGAAACACTTAAGCTTTTGAAAGTAAACATTGTCGACAATGTTGCCTTGCATGGGTGCAGGGTTCACACTGAAATGTCATTGGTTTATCAAGGTGCTACCAGTTTGGCTATAAGCTTGTGGACATATTTGTTTTCCCATTTTATCCAAATATTTCACATATTTCATGCCAACAACAGTCCTATGGAAATGAAATCAGTTGGTGAAAATAAACATCACTCAGAATTAGAATTAGAAAATACTGAAGCAGTTTTCATTTGCGTTCATGTTCAGTTTTGATGTAATAATGTTTGTTGTTATGGAGTCCTATTTCTACTTACAAATACTAGAGTCACCCATTCACCCACTGACACACTGACGGCAGTACGCTGCAACGTAGCAGACCTTCTGCACCATCAGGATCAAACCAGAGTTAAGTGTCAAAGGCCAACCCTACTTCTTAACATTTTTCTCTTCACAAAATGAGGAGTTTCAGAAATGCTGGGTTCAGTATGTAGACGATGGTTTGACTTGAGTGAAACTACATGTAGAACACGAAGGTTAGAAGTCTTGAAAGTCTGCTGCTTTCAAGATCATTCTGTTCACGTAATGACAGTGATACACCAGGCCTCTGATCAACACATATTAACATTACTGTAGAAGGAACTAAACTGAAAAATATGAAAAAAAATCTTTGATATTACACAGCTGTGATGACAAAAACACTAGCATTCATGACAGAAGTTTACTTGCAATGTTCCAGGACTGAAGGTCATCTCGATCAAATTCCCAGAGGGGATGGTGACTGGGTCGTTCCCTATCTCGTGCTACCCCAAGAAAAAGACGTATAACATGCCAAAGCCAGTTAAAGCAGAGTGCAATCGCTGGAGGTTCACAGCAGACGAACTGAACAAAATCAAGAACTTCCTTGAGATCCAGTACAAGTCAACCACTCGAAGTGAAGCTCCGGTGGACCTTGAGACAACCCGACTTTTCACCTAGTTGGCTGCTCGCTCCATGTCACTACTCTCTGCTTCCCTGTGGGTTTACTCCGGGTACTCCGGTTTCTTCCCATAGAAAATTATCGTGCAGGTAAGGGAAGCTAGTTCCGCGGTCAGAAGTGACTGCAAGTGAACAACTCTCGGTCTTTGGCCTCTGGTGGACTGTTACATGGTCAGGCGTGACCGCCAGGTCAAGTTTGCCAGAGCAGTTTACCAGTCAGACTTCAACTTGCGTGTAATTATCAAGCTTTGTGCGTTAAGGAGAAAACCTCATGAAGATAAATGGTGCTGCCATAAATTAATAATAAAATGCTCAAATAAAATTGTTGTGCATTTATAAAGTAACGCAGGGGTCTCAAACTGATCCCCAAAAGTGGCGCAGTGGGTGCAGGTTTTTGTTCCGACAAAAGAAGCACTGACAGTTTAACCATTCACATGTCAGCTGAAACAAGCAGCACCAAATTCAGTGCATCACTACAGCCTGCGCTTTAAATGAAGCGTGTCAATTTACAGCTGCAACACAGGGAAATTAGTGTGTTAACGTCAAGTTCTGATGATGAAAGCTCAGCTTGAACATGGTTCCAGGGTGCTCCTCCTAATTTGTATGCGTAAAACCCAATTTTTAGGTGTTGAACCATGGAGTCACTGAGAATGGGTAGGTACAACGCGTTGGAGGCACATATTTAAATTAGAGTTTCCGTGTTCCATCGCCACCAGCGTTTGCAGAGACACCAGTGCAAATCGGATCTGATGCAATTTAGCACCCTTCCCACCCAGCGCAACTCACCATTCTCCAGCTCCATTCTCCAAATGTCATAGTTGACATGAGCTGGAAAGACCCTCTGTAGTCAGTGTACAAGTGCAAAGGCAGGGGTGTCCATTTAGTGGCTCACTGTAATGGGATCTCTGGTGGTAGCGGAATGACGGTAGCATGCGTGGCCCCAGAATATTTTGTACTATGTGAAAATGTCTACTGGTACAAGCACAGACATTTCAAATACATAGGTTGACTAAGCCACAGCACACATGTGCATGAACTCCTAACCCACAACACCTAGAATGGCACTCAGTTCTACCTACTGTATAAGAAGAACTGTGGTGCACAATTGAAATTTGGAGACTGCGGCAATTGTAGATTCTGTCATCAGAAAATACTAGTCAACGGAGGTGCGTGATTTCTTTCAGATTAATTATATAAACCATTTAGATGAAGTGGTAGTGATTGGCTTCAAGAATCACTGTCCAGCGGGTGGCGCTCTTGTTTCAGAAATGTGTCTGGTTTCAATTGGAAAGGTGCTCAAAAGTTATAGTGTAGCGATGGCCATCCTTTGCATTCAAAATAAGAACACTGCTACATTAAGGTTCATTGGCCAACAGACCTTTTTCATCTCTAAAATTCAGGCTTCTGACTCTCTAACAAAACCATGATCCAGATGAGCAGGGATGGATGCATGTTTATGACCGCCTCAGCACTCAGGAGTGACGACAGATGACTGAGTGAGCACCAAACACAAACCACAAAGAAAACCACACTGCTTGTCTGTTCAAATGTATTTGGTGTATTATCATAAGAAGCACCTCATAGCCGCACTGTTGTACTCTGAAACGGTGAAATGTTTTCAAAGTGATTAATACGGGTTCTTGGAGGTGTGATCCATGATGGTCATCAGCGATGCCCACGTCTCCTTGGCAGTGGGAAGGATTTGGTTGGCAGGCAGGATGAAGCCGTAGCGACCAGTGTCCCTCAGCTCGAAGGTGTAGGAGTACTTGATGCCCTGGTTGTAGGTCCAGTCGATGGTGCCGCCACTGGCCTGGTCTAATTTAACAGGTCAACGTTAACAGATTTAACATGAAAACGAGAACAAAAAACAGAGTAGCATTTAATGCTTTTCAACATCTACTTCAAATGAACTTCTTTATGGAGGCTGGAGTAAATGAAAGAATATGCTCGGATGTGACCAAGGCATATGCTTCAAGGATCCAAGGCAGATAAGTGAAGATAATGATCCAAGCAGATTCTACCTATCTCCCTGTCTGACTAACACTTCAGCACTGTGTGAAGAGACCTCTGTAACAGGAAGTACTAACTAGAAACACTTCTTTTCTGACTTCAGACCAGATTTTCATACCAGACGCTCGATATTCAGCTCTGAATTCTAAAATATTTTCTGGAATAGACTGATGAAGATGTCCATCTGATTTTTTGAATGGTGTTCAAGATCTAGTGAGAATGATTTTTTGGAAAAAAAAAAAAAGACACAATTGCTATAAACTGAAAGGAGCCACTAATAAAATAAAATAAAATAAAATAAAATAAAATATCTGTTGTGTTAAACTTGACAAACAAGAAGAAGTGAAAATGTGACACTTACAGATGGTGTTTATGATGCTGCCATATCTGTAGTAAGTACCATAGAGGGAGGCCAGGTCATCGATGGCCTTCTTCGCCAGACTGTGCTGCAGTGGCAGATGACATGTGTTAGAAAAATGTTCTTTTGGTGGGCAACCATTTTGATTTACAGATTTTTAAAACTTGAATTTAGTTCACAGAGTGTCCATATTACCAGCTCAGCCTGGTCCTTGACTGGGGTCCTGGTGTAGCCGTAAGGGTACATGAGCATCTGGGAGTAAGCATGGATGGAGATGAAGGCCTTGATGTTTCCATGGGACTTCACAAAGTCCACAATGGACTTGACTTCAGACTCAGAGTGGGCACGGGGGCCACGGTAAGTCTCAGAACAAGGGCTGCCACTGGCACCAGGTCCTACACACAATCCGAATTTGTTAGTGGTCTAACCTGGATTAATCTAAAGATGCACATCACTATACTGTACCTCCAAAACCAGCATCCCAGTTCCTGTTGGGATCAACTCCAACACAGCTGGATCCAGAGTTGGGCTTCCTGGTCTTACGCCACATTCGGTTCTGGAGAAGACGCATTATTACACGTGTTACATTGAGATTGAGAATGTCCTGTATTGGAAATCACAAAGCCAAGACAGAAGCAAATTGCCGTCCCCAAAACAGCATGTTCACTGACGTGCACAACAACAACATGTCACAAGATACCAAAAAATACACAGACAAACAACAAGCTTGCTGGCAGCGTCTCAAAACTACTTGTTCAATCTTCTAGTCCAGAGGTGGGCAATTCAATACCCTAAGGGGCCAGGATATATATCGTGACCGTTGAGAGGGGCCGTCTAACCCAAAGAAAGAAGGTTGGAAATAAGAATCAAGTGATGACATCATGTGTGGTTATGAAATTACACTTTAAACAGCACAGAAAATGTTGGTTTCTTGTGTTTTGTTAATTCAAACCGCATTCTATTTAAAGCTTCTCAATGTCTTAAAAAGCCAACAGAAAAGACAATTAAGAAAAAAAAACACTCCACCCCCGACCTGATTTATTACCTTGCCTTACTAGAAATACTAGGATTGTACCAGCATTTCATACCGCCAAGAATAACCGATTACACCCTAATGATACTCTCACTTAGTGATGGCCCAGTGAGGCTTCATGAAACAGTGTCTTGCTCAGTAGGTGGCGTTGTTGGTTTAAAAATGAGAGAAGTTTCATTGAAATGGCTGTTCAAATCCAAAGATTTTTGAGCAGAGAGTGCCATCTGGTGGGATGTGAAAATAAGGACACTGTTTCATGAAGCCTCATCCGCCCATCACCACTCTCACTGCAAACCAAAATATCATCAGAAAACACCAATGTTCAGTAACACCTCCAACACCCTGTCAAGTTACACACTAATGTCGACAGCCATCGCTCTTCTGGAGGATTATCTAAAACAATGTTCTTGTTCACGAAATGCTTGAACTCACATTAGTCTGTGTGTAGGCAAAACCGTCAGGGTTGGTCATGATCTCCAGAAAGATGTCCATCTTGTTGAGGATGGCGGTGAGTACAGGGTCTCTGCCATAATCAGTTGTGATCTGAAATCAACAGATTGTCTGTTTCACTGTCATGAAAATATTAATATAGTAAGGGGAATGCAGAAAGGGTGTTTTTGTGAGAACCTTCTTGGCAAACCAGGTTCCGCTGGCCTGGGTGATCCACTCCCTGGAGTGAATTCCAGTGTCAATCCAGATGGCAGGACGGTTGGTTCCACCTGTGCTGAACTGTGAAGAAAGCAAAGTCAGCATTTAAAAGTGCAACGACAAATGAGGAACACCGTCATCAATTAAGGGGTTTTATGGACATTCAGTTGCCGATGGCTTTCAGAAAACAGACACATTTCATTGGTTGCATCAAGTCCTATAAAGCGGTAGATCATCTTTCTTTTACTTCCTGTTTTCTTTGGCTGTCGTCATTAGCTCAGTCGTCTCAGCATTACTTTTCAACATTGTGATAGACATGCTTTTTGAAATGGCACAATGATTTTTCTCTATGTTTACTCCATGTTAACTTTCATTAATGCAATGTCTCCTCGTGACAACGACTGCAACCACTCACACTATTTCCCCTCGATTGCAACATGATAAAATAATGTTTTTTATCCTGTTGGTTCTCAGATTGTGTATGACAGATGTGTGAATCCAGACTTTCAACTCGCAAAACACATCGGTGCGCCTTAATCCCCCCAAAATAATGGGGACCCACTGGCAATTTTGCGTCTTTTAAAGACACACACCACTGCATGCACTGGCAATTGTACGTTTTTCAACATAAGGAACCAGTATTGCATGTGTAGTGCACATAAATCTTCCGTAAACCAGTGCCTATCTTTTCCACAACTTGGAATATGAACCCTCTCCCATGTATGATGAGTATAAGGACGATAAGAAAAAGATCTCCATTGTCTGTGCCTTACCTTCAGCACATTGAGTGGGCGACCCTCGTAGCTGTGCCCGATAACAATCTTGCTGACCAAGGTGGGATTTTCACTAACCAGCATGTTCTGGAAGCTGTAGATCTGAAACACAGACAAAACTCTTTTCATTCAACATGAGATTCCCCTTTGTTTGTTTTTTTGTGATGATGAATGAACCAGAAAGCAGATCCAGTCAGAAAACAAAACTCATTGACGGACCTCAGAGATGGTGTGATAGTTGGAGAAGTCAAAGCTGTCAGTGTCCCTCGGCTGGATATCACGGGCGGCGACTTCCATCTCTTCCTTCTCCTCATCCAGCAATGTCTGTATTTAAGATTGAGAGTTATTTAACACACCTCTTGCTGGGAGTCTTTGCCTGCTCAGGTGAAGGGTTGCTGCACTACCTGCAGATCCTCAATCACGATGGAGTACTGGAGTTCCTGGGACTCCAGGAGAGATTTGACAGACTCCAGAGAGTTTCTGGGAACCCTGATGTCCACAGGGGTTTCCAGATCAGTCACTGCTCTCCAGATGTCCAGCTGAAGGCACATACAAGATCATATTCATAGATTGCATTGGCAATAGCTGTGGTGATGGTTATGCTGTGTGATGATGATGATGATGGAGATGGATGATGCAAAGATGGGAGTGACAATGGTACACAATAATGAAGATTATAATAATGCTGGTAATGGGGATGATGGTTATGACAGCCAAGACAAGACAAACAGATAGTGCTGATGCAGTTAGGATCCTATATTTCAGAAAATGCTTATGACATGTTTCGAATAATAAAAATAATACGCAGGCACCTCAAGCTCCACCATCTCCTCCAGCTGCTTGAGAAGCGACAGATGCTCTTCATCCTTGGGGACGATACGAAGAACCTGATGTCTGGAAAAAGGGGATGAGATATTTTCTTCAAATGATCAGATCATCATCATCATCATCATCATCAGATCATCTGCACGCCTGTTTCTGAACAGTGCTTCCGCATCACACGCCATTTCACAAGTGTAGTACCATTGTTGGTATCTGCTGTATGTAGTTATGTTTACCAAAACTGTGCAAATACATGAGACACCAGTGAGGATAGAGAATGGCTCCAGAGGCCAGTGTAGACAGAACTTGGCACGTTGCTTTATTCTGGGAGAATGGTGCCTTATAAGAGGATTTTTTTTGTACATGTAACCCGCAAAAAAAAAAAAAATTCTCACCTCAGACACAAGTCTTTAATAATTTTGAGACCCAGGTGTCATTTAGTTGGTTTAGTAGCTGAATATATTTGTACCATCCTGGAACAGACAAGATGAAGTCCACTCTATATTCTATCTTAGTCGTGAGGGACTTCCTTCACATGCAGAAATTGTTACTGTCAGTTGTGTATAAACCAACATCATGTGATTCACAACCCATCAATATATTTATTTTGATCTGTTTAATGCATTTTATTTCATTTGAATATATAGAATGACCCAGTTGCCTTCAGTGATAACGCCACATTATTTAAGAGATAGAAACGCTTGTATCTTCTCCAACACTATTACTGCTGTGCTCTTTAATAGACCAAATTTTTAAAATAATTCTATCTTTCAACTTTTGAATGACAACAGCTGAAATGTCTTTAGTTGTATTCTTTTCAAATTTGAATGTAGGTAATAAACAATCACCCTGGTAAGTCTGCTACTTGAGGCACTTCAACTGTTTCGGATATCTCTGGACAGAAAAGTTGCCTCACAGAAGCGTAATCTCAAACAAGGAACGGACTCATTTTTGCAAGCTCACTCACCCCTCGAACGTCTCTCTGGCAAAAACAGCCGCACACAAAGCAGCGAGAAGAATCAGCACCCTCATCCTGGCCAACAGTGACCGTGCGACCCCCAGTGCCTCTTATAGCAGAGCACCTCTCTGCTCAAGGTGATGGAGGCACCTGTTCTTTTTCCCACGGCGACCTGATAATGAAGTATCAACAGGAAGGTACTGTTGACAAGATGGCTGGAGATGATTTCACAAAAAAGAAAAAAAAAAAAAACAGGAAGACATTTCTTCTGCTGTTTGTTTCCTTATTTTTGATGAAGTCAATGCTTTGAAATTCAAAGATAAAACTATGAAAATATAGGTGTGAATCTTTGTAAAAAAAAAAATATTTTGTAAGAATTATGATCTAAAATTTGTCAGCAGAAAAATAAAATAATTTCACATGATTGTGCATAATCTGAAAAGGCCTTGTGCCGGCTGGTCTTGAAGTCGTCACACTGAGAACCAGCATTTGAGTGTTTTCGATTAGACATAACGGTGTACTGGCAGGAAAATAACTCACAATCAATTCTGAATCGTAATGACTTGTCTTCGTATCTATCGATAGATGTTTTCAGCGGATGAGCATCACCATGACTCAGCAGTGAGTTCACAGCATCTTCCCTTTATTAATACACTTGATGGACATTAGGTAGAGACCAAGTTTTAGTCATTACTTGACTTCAGCAGACTATTCAAACATTACATAAAATGAGGCGTAACATTGGCTCACTAAGTCAGTCATTTAAAAAAAAAACATTTGTGGCATTTGAAGAAGAAAAGGTGAATAGAGTACATTTTGTTAGACACTGGGTTTTTCGGCAGATAGAATGAACATAGCTTCTAATATTTAATCTGCAGATTAGATTAGACTGCCTTCAGGTATTTGACCACATGCTGATGCTGCCCCACAGTTTGTACATTTGACTTATGTAAGGCGTGTGGCATGGAAAATACAGAGAGCATGTGGAAGATCACACCTGCTGGCCTTTTTCACAGTCATTTGAAGAGGCAGGAAATTCCGCGAATCCACAAATGCACCACTAAATGGTTTTACTCAGCTAACTTATGACAAAAAATGACTGTTTGTTTGAGTTTTACTTAAACATGCAGTTTCTTCAGTTTATTAACTAAAGAAAACGGAGTGTTTTTTATTGAACCAATATATAGAATGAAATGCAGTGGCGGCTGGTCAGTAGAGGGCGCCACAGTATGTCAAAGACATTTCATAAAGGTGTACCACCACAGATTCTCCCAGAACATGTTCTCAACATTTGTGAATGCATGGCTCAAAGTGGCTGAAGGCTGCGATTCACTGCTGCAACACTTGGGGGCGGTAATGAGCAAAAAAGGGTATTGCACTTCAACCACACTGTCCCTCGCTGTGCGTCATGTTTACCCCATTTCAATGTTCATTTAAACAAGAGCAGCTCATAGAGTCATTCCATGTGGATCTTTAGTCATCACATGTGCATTTCAGATCATGCTGTATTATTTTTATTTTGTTTTGGAGCATGTGTTTAAATGTCTTATTGAGAAATGATACTGGATTAAAGAAGTGGAATTGTTTAAAAAAATCCTTTTTATATATGTTTAGTTGAGCTTAGATAGTTTGTCGCAAGGGCAAATAATCATTTATCAAAAAGCTAATGAAGATAAAATAATGCAAGGCAAGTCACTGTCTCAAAAATAAAGAGTTTTGAAAGCAGAATTTTCAGAATTGTAAGTAAGTTATCATGTTCATCTTTGTATTAGGAAGCATCACCCCACAACAGGAATGAAACATGTTATAAGGCGAGCACTAATGTTAGTCAATCCATTTCGGTGAATAGTTTGCTTTGCCACAAGGGGGCGCTAAAGGTCAAAGGTCAAATTTTCAGTGTCGTGGTTGGGATAATGAGAGCAGATTGTAATTCCAATTTTTCTTGTGGTTCTTTACCAGTGCAAGTTCCCACAGAAACTCTCACCTAAGTGGTTATAAGATAAATGGCAACTTTAATCAACTTGTTACGTTATTCTACCTTTTCAGCACGTTGCGTTTGGGTGAAAATGACGATAGTGAGAGACTTATCTGAATTCAAGACGGCCTTGTTTTATTTGTTTGAGTTGCAGAAACTCAGTAACCATGGGTCAGAGGGGAGTGCTGGAGCTTATTCCAGCAGTCATTGGGCCAGAGGTGGGAATACACCCTGGACAGGTTCCCAGTCCATCACAGGGCACAGTGTTTATATATCAACAGTCAATAAAACAGTTCACAAGAGCTGAGAGTGTATATTGTCATTGACATTTAACACAACACAACAACTTAAAAATGGCTGTCATTCCACACACATTCCATTTACCCATGAACTGGCCTACTTGCAAGCTCCATTGAATAAAAGGACTAACAGTTGCCAATAACATGCATATTTTTTTTGCAGTCTAAAGAAATTCTGCATTCAGAACTCGGGATTTGTATGGCAGCACAGGTGATGACGTCCGGGCTGAACTGCACCACTCTGGACACCCCATAATGAGGACTGAGCACGGACTGGTTCGCTGTTCATGTAGGCTGGAGTCAAAGACGCCGTTTAAAGTCTCTGGAGTCATAGTGTTGGGCGAATACTACCTCAGTCACATCTACGGAGCATATGCTCTGTTTCTGTGTGTGGCGTTTGCCCTCACCAGCAGAATGTTTTGAAGAATTTAGAACATGGTAAGGTGTGTAGTCAGCAAAGCAGGGTGAAAAAAACTTCATCAAGTGTCCTTCTGTCAGAAGCAGAAGTTTCCACTTGAGCTTGATATATTTGGGACACATATCACAGTTCAGTAGAGCCACCTGCTCCCTCTCTGTCTCTCTCTCATGCTGAGTGACTCCGAGCAGGAAGTGAAAGTTTTAGGCCAACCTAATTTATCAAATGCAAATCTGAGAAGTTACCTCAAATGCTCTTTGTCACTCAAATCAGAGATGAATCTAATGACAGAAATTAGTTTGCAATCATTTCTTCTTTAAAAATAATAGTATGAATAATTTTTTCCATTCATACAACAGTCAGAGAGGTTTTCTGGGAAATGTAACTGGAACTAAGCTCGTGTCAAGTTTCAAGACAAACATCTGTATTTTACTGGATCTGCAATCAAACGTAACTTGTGTGTTTAGATTGTAACGTTGTGTTCCTGTGACACTTTCATTCAAGGTTATGACCTTTGACTGGAAGACTGCAAGGTAACTTGGTAATCTATTTCAGCTGTGAGAGATTCTCGGGATAGAGATCGACTGACAGGAACAGGTGAACAGAGGGCTCTGAGAGCTGACATGTTGTTGTGTCATTGTTGAAACACACAATGAGCTTATTTGAAGTTTTTTCATGATGGATATGTTCATTGTGAATGTCTACAAAAACATTCCATCATGATATGAACGCATGATGTGATATTATGCACGACATGATATTATGTAGATCAGTCAAGTTTTGACTCATCCAGGTCTTCCAGGTAACTTCCACAGCACTCATCAGACAACATCTGCACTGTAGCTTCCTGATCGACACCTGGTCTTCATCTCTTCATCTACGTTTGCCAGGCCTACCGATTCTATGTTGCTACCAGTTCTATGGTGCGCTCTAGTGATGGGTAGATGAGGCATCATGAAACAGCATGCATGGTTGATAAGACAGTATCCATTTCAGATGCCACCAGATGGCGATCTTGATTTAGAAATGATGTGCACCTTTTTGCAGCGGACAGTGCCATCTGCTGGTATTTGAAGATCAGGACACTTTCAGTTTCATGAAACCACATCAACCCTTCGATGCAGTCTTGAAACCTCCTATCACATAGTGTACTGCACATGTTGAGGTTCTTAGGTCCAGTGGTCCAGAATGTCATCTAGTGGGCTCAGAAAATAGGGACAGTGTTTCATGAAGCCTCACCTGCACATCACTACCTATACGTCAGCATTATTCAGTGTGGAAAATGGAGGATGACTCACCAGCATGGCCCTTGTTATATAGGAGGCTTCCCTGCTCCCTGCTGGATGGCAAGTAGCTTGGCCAAAATGGCTTTACACAGTTCAGAGAACAATAGTTACATGTAGGTAGCCTTCCATGAGGTACTCTATTCTGAATTATATTGGTTTCTTTACATACTTAACATCAAAGACACCAGTTGAGACATCAAACAACATCTATCCTTCTACTTCTGCCACATGAACACCAGTGAAACTCACAATGAAGTGCATTCCCCTCCAGAGGCTGCACTCTAGACAGTGAGTGTGTGAAAGCTGCTGTGAGGGGAAACACCAGGACATGTTGAGGACACACACACTTGACTGACTCACTGTGTTTGCATGTGTGTCCTTCCTCTCTGCTCGCGGCTCTTAAGAGCTCCCACTTGATCACTGAATGTCCACAAGACGCCGGCACCACAATGATGATGTCACTGAGTCCACTGCTGCTCACCCTGGGCCTCCTTGTTCACGGTGAGACTCTTCTGGAGACTTTGACAAGCAGCTTCAGCAGCAGGACGTTCTTCTGGAGAGAGACTGAAAGATGCAGCTTCATCCTTCTCTTCTCTGACTTCAAGAAATGATGCTTCTGTCTTCATGTTGATCTCACTGGACCTGACTCCACAACTCTTCCTCTATCTTTTCCAGGTTCATCAGGAGACATCGTCCTGACTCAGACTTCTGGATCTCAGTCTGTAGCTCCAGGACAGACTGTCTCCATCACCTGTAGAACAAGCTCAGATGTTGGCGGCTACCTCGCCTGGTATCTTCAGAAACCTGCTGAAGCTCCTAAACTCCTTATTTATGCCGCTTCGTCCCGTTGGTCTGGAGTTCCAGATTGCTTCAGTGGACAAGGGTCAGGGACACAGTTCACTCTCCATCAGCAGAGTCCAGCCTGAAGATGCAGGAGTTTATTATTGTCAGCAGGGTATCAGTTACCCGCTCACACAGTGAAACAAGGTCGTACAAAAACCTCCGTCAGCTGGAGAGGAACTGATCTGACTCCACTGCTGCACATGAGTGGAGACACTTCACATCAGCTTGAGTTCAGACTGAAGAACTCTGAGAAGTTGACGACACATTTGCACTTTTTCTCCAACACATTTATTAATTTTTCTGTCTTCACTACCTCTAAACTTTCTCTAAATATTTCTGCTGATTCATCACAAAAGACTCTTTTAAACTGACCCCACACAAGTTCAGAAACTTTATTAAGATTTATTTCATTTCACTAATAATGTTGGACATGATATGATGATGATGTTCTCAGTCAAGTTCATAAATATCTCATATATATCGTAGTTGTGGGTGGTTTGTAAGATGATCAAAAGGAAGATACTCAAGTGACATTGTCTCTCAATAATGAAACAATCATAACAACACTCACGTTTCAGTGTCCAAACTCTTCTGCTCACCCTGGTTTATTTTACATGCTTTCTCTGGCTGCTCTGTTGACGTCACTGTGCTGCTGCGATTATGATCTTTCTCACCTGTGAGACCAATAAAGGCTTTTCTTATCTGATCTCAGAGATCAGATTGAGACACCACTAAACAGAGCTGAAACCAAAGATGTGATGAAGACGTCTTTATTGTCATGAAGTGATCCAAACTCCAAGAAACAAAAGAGTGAAGATGTGGTCAGAGAGTGAGCGAGGGACAGAAGCAGAGAGCTGCTGGAGTCCAGGTGGCTCTGCTCAGGACTGGGAACACTGCTGTCTCCTCAGTGTCTCTGAGACTGGAGTCTGGGAGCCCTGGGTGGCCTCACAGGTCACAGAGCCCACCTTCCTCCACTGGTCAGAAGGGATGGTCAGAGTGCTGGTCCAGCTGTAGTGGCCGTCCTTTCCCAGCAGCCCGGGGCTCTGGCTCCCCTTCCTGCTTTGGCCGTCCACCTTCCAGGACAGAGTCCAGCCTGAGGGGAAGCCCTTGTTGGCCAGACACACCAACGTGGCCTGCTCTTGCTGCAGCTCCTGGCTGGAGGGGGGCAGCACGGTCAGGCTGGGCCGGAGGTCACCTAGGAGACAGTGCTCACCTCAGATCATTGATGCTTCTCATCACACACGTTTCACGTGAAGGAAGGTGGAGGAGGGAAGGGAGGGCACAGAAGAGGGGGGAGGGAGGGTGGTGTGAAGTAAGAAGGCAGTGAGAGAGACAGGAGGAAGATAGGAAGGAAGTGGAGATGCTTTTGGTGAGGATGAAGGAAGGATGAAAAGAGGAGGACTTACAGGAGAGAGAAGAAAGAAGAGGAGAACAGGAAAGAGATGCCATAATCAGGTTGGAGGGAAGTGAGAGAGGTTGGAAAGAAGTTGATATGAGGGAAGGGAGAACTGCTGCAGGACCAGCGGATGAAACCAGTCACGAAGGAGAGAAGTGCACTTAAAGAATCCCCCTAAACTCTCTCTGTGTCTCTCCCTGTTTAGTCAATTTCATTTCACATCACAATAACTTCAAGACAAGATTTTTTTTACAAAAAGAATTAAAAAAACTACATTTGTATTAAAAGTCACATGAGTGAGAAAAGATTTAAAAAGTGGAAAGCCTCATATGTGATCAAAATTCAGACTTTTGATCGAATCATTTGTTACTTCTGTCTCTTCCTTCAGTCATTTGTATCATCATTTCATTCTTGAATCTAAACTCTCATCAACTCATTCTCTCTTCAACTCTTTCTCTGATTGTCCACTTGTCTGCTGAAGACTCACTTGATTCTCAAATTACCGCTTCAAATTCTTAAAAAATCTCCTTTTTGACTCCTCAATTTTCACTCCAAATGTTTCACATCTACTCTCTATTCCTGAGTAAAAAGAGTGCGAGAGTGAACACTTACTTCCAACCTCCAGTCTGGTTCCTCCTCCGAACGTGTACCACAGTGACACAAAGTCAGCCAGTCCTGCTACAAAAACCACTGCCTCACAAAGTCATGAGAGTCAGACTGAGAGTGAAGCAGGAAATCCTCTTTCTTCTCTCTTCCTTCACTGGCAGAACTGTTGCTGCTGAAACATGTTCTCCTTGTCAGACAGAGAGATGTTGCTGTTTTCTCATCTCAGTACTCAGCAGCTTCTTCATGGAGACACACTGAAGGAGGTGCAGCGTTCAGTGCTGCAGTGTCATGATTCCAAGATCCTGTTTTGACTCCTTCATGTTAGTGAGTTTCCTCAGGGTACTCCAGGTTCCTCCACAGTCTGAAGCACACACACGTTCATGTGCTACACTTCATTGCATGACAAGAGAATATCTGTTCAAAAGGACACTATATTAAGAAGAACCTCTGAAGCTGATCATGAAATCATGAACATGCATTGATAAAAAATCAATATTGATTATATCAATATTCAATATCGGCCAATCAACCTGTGTGAACAGAAACATCCAAAGAACTTAAACTGAAGCATCTTCAACAACTGAGACAACAACCAGTCGACATGTTGAAGCCTTTTGAGTTGAGAGTTCACTCACTGTAGGTTGAACAGGGGTTCGATGCTCATGGTTGCTCTCAATGGAAACGTATGTCAAAGGATGAGATGAGGATCCCGTAAATATTCATTCATTCATTCAATCAAGTGTTGTATTTTGATACCTCATTTCTCGACCACTATAAGTTCCAGAAGGCCTTTCAAGAACCCATTTGTCCTAAATCTGAATCGATTTTTCTCATTGCAATGAATGGAAAAAGAAATAATGCGTTCCAAGCCTTAAAATCGTCTTTTGTAGGAGTGAATGTAGAGTGTCTGCTGCAGGTGCGCTGTTCCTCTATGTGTGTGGCCGCTGCATGTGGGAGGGGTTGCCGAGTGAGTGACGTCTCTCCAGAAGTAAAGAGGTGCCCGGTGCGTGTCCAGCTCTGAATGTGTGCCTCTGTGCAGTTTGGCTGTGACAAAGTCATAAACCAAGTAACGCTCTGTCCCAGACTCGCCTCATCCCTGTCCCAGCTCCAGCCAACAACAGGACATCAAACCCTGGAGTGTGTGCTCCAGCCTCGGAGGTGTGGAGAGCGAGCACCTCCCCTGTGACACTCGACCACGGTCCAGTGCAGAGACAGGAAAGGTTTTACGCCTCAATATGAAGAAAAAACAGTAAATGTCGCTAACGGAAAACGTCTGCATACAGAGGCTGCGTTATACACAGTAACAAAGCGCGTCGTGGGTCAGCGCATGTTATGTTTTTTCCCACTTTTTTTCGGGGGCGTTCGAGTTCTGGATTTTCGTTCGAAATCCGGAGCAAAAAAATCTCTAAATTTTTGTTCGAACTCTGATTTGTTTGAAGTCCGGGACGTTCGAAAACTGAGGTACCACTGTATTTAATTAAACAACAAAACTTAAAATACCCTGAACTATTTTTCATGGCATGAATGACTGATGTGACCTGTCAAGTGTCTCCACTCATGTGCAGCAGTGGAGTCAGATCAGTTCCTCTCCAGCTGACGGAGGTTTTTGTACGACCTTGTTTCACTGTGTGAACGGGGAACTGTAACCCTGCTGACAATAATAAACTCCTGCATCTTCAGGCTGGACTCTGGTGATGGTCAGAGTGTACTGTGTCCCTGATCCTTGTCCACTGAAACGATCTGGAACTCCAGACTCATGGGTTGAAGCGTCATAAATCAGGAGTTTAGGAGCTTCAGCAGGTTTCTGAAGATACCAGGCGAGGTAGCCGCCAACATCTGAGCTTGTTCTACAAGTGATGGAGACAGTCTGTCCTGGAGCTACAGACTGAGATCCAGGAGTCTGAGTCAGGACGATGTCTCCTGATGAACCTGGAAAAGATAGAGGAAGAGTTGTGGAGTCAAGTCCAGTGAGATCAACATGAAGGCAGAAGCATCATTTCTTGAAGTCAGAGAAGAGAAGGATGAAGGAAGAAGCTGCTTCTTTCAGTCTCTCTCCAGAAGAATGTCCTGCTGCTGAAGCTGCTTGTCAAAGTCTCCAGAAGAGTCTCACCGTGAACAAGGAGGCCCAGGGTGAGCAGCAGTGGACTCAGTGACATCATCATTGTGGTGCCGGCGTCTTGTGGACACTCAGTCATCAAGTGGGAGCTCTTAAGAGCCGCGAGCAGAGAGGAAGGACACACATGCAAACACAGTGAGTCAGTCAAGTGTGTGTGTCCTCAACATGCCCTGGTGTTTCCCCTCACAGCAGCTTTCACACACTCACTGTCTAGAGTCCGGAGGGAAGTTTCAGTGGGAACTCAGAGGCGCCCTCTGTTGAGGAAAGTTCAACAATCAACCTTTAGCGCCCCCAAGTTCATTTCATTGTCTTTTTTTCCCTCCCTATAATCATTGTGTTGGTCATTCATTGCCATTCAAATTTGAAATGGAGCAGTGTTATAGTATGTGATGCAATACTCCCACACCGCCTCTACAGGGTCAAGGAAGTGCATTATACTTTCTACTAAAGTAATGAAAGACTTCTGCTTCTTTTACAGAGGAAGGCTATTCCTGTATTGTATAAACCAGATTACTGAGCACAATCTATGAGCATTGTCTGGTTACTAAAGCAAGAATTTTTCATTTTCCCGAGTTTCTAAAGAGACAAACCCTGCTGATCATGTTTAGAGAAATGAACTGCTTCCCACAGTGGAGCAGTTTGGTCACCCCTGGTTGAGAATAACTCCAAATGAGGAGGAGCAGAGAACATAAGGGAATGTCTACTAAGCAAATGCTTGAACCACGCTGAGACAAATGAACACTGCAATATAGAGAGGAGAACAGGTATTTGATGCACAGCTGACTTTTGAGGTTTTTCCTCTTACAAAGCATGTAGAGGTCAGTCATTTTTTTTAATCAAAGGTACTCTTCAACAGTCAGTGACAGGATTTAAAGCAATAATCCAGAATATCACATTTCATGCTATTCAAATAATCAATTTACATTTTATGACATGATATTGGTAGATGATATATCAGCAAAACAGAACTAAATAATTGGTCCAGAAACCTTTGTTTGCAATTACAGTGATCAGACAGGGATCCACTCCTCCATGCAGATCTTCTCCAGAGCCTGCAGGTTTCTCTCTTGTCGCTGGGCAAGACGGAACTTCAGCTCTCTCCAAAGATTTTCTATTAAGTTGAGGTCTGGAAGCTGGGTAGGCTCCTCTTGTACCTTGAGATGACACCTACGAAGCCTCTCCTCAGTTGCCCTTGCTGTGTGTTTTGGGTCGTTGTCATGCTGGAAGACCCGGCCACGACCCATCTTCAATGCTCTGACTGAGGGAAGGAGATCTCACGATACATGGCTCCATCCATCCTCAACATGGTGCGGTCGGCCTGTCCCTGTTGCAGAAAAGCTTCTCCAGAGAGTATCCACCTCAATGCTCCACACTTGGGATGGTGTTCTTGGGGTTGTACTCCTTTGCCTTCTCTACCTTCTTCTTCCTCCAAACATGGCAAGTGGAGTTGAGACAAAAAGCTCTCCTTTTGTCTCATCAGACCACATGAACCTTCCACCATTCCTCTCTGGATCGTCAACATTGTCAGTGGCAAACTTCAGACGGGCCTTGACAAGTGCTTCCCTGAGCAGTGGGACGTTGCGTGCACCGCATTATTTTAATCCATGGTTGCAACACATCCTCTCTCCCATGGTGTCATATATTGACGTTGGGAAAGTTCTATACTGCGTCCTACACAGACGAAAAAGGCAGCCTTCAGTGTTGCATGTTGATGCCTCGGCAGCACGGCATGTGAAAAAAAGACAGAGGGTGGGGGTGGGGTGGTGCTCCATTCATTTTATGCCAAACAACCTGTCAATTGCTATTTAAAGCCAGTCAAACAGCTGTAATTTTTAGTTACAGTGACATTCAGGGACAGTGGGCCCATTTATGCCAAAGGTCCATATTCAGATCAGTGACCAGGTTCTGCCTTGTTCCTCACCTTCCTCATGATCGTTGTTGCCCAACGAGGAGAGATCTTGCCAGGCCCGCCAGACCAAGGGAGATCGTCTTGAACGTTTTCTAATAATGGCACCAACAGTTCTCGCTTCTCACCAAGCTGCTTTCTCTTGTCCTGTAGCCAATCCCCACCTTGTGCAGGTCTACCATTGTATCCCTGACGTCCTTGCACAGCTGTGCTCTGGTCATTGTTGAGCGGTTGGAGGTTGTTTGACTGAGTGTGTGGACAGGGGTCTTTTATTCAGTAATACATACAAGTAATGTACAGGTAAGAAAACTGGATGGCTTCTTAAGGAAAGACTAATAGGTCTCAGAAGCCTTAATTCTTACTGGTTGATAGGTGATAAAAAACATATCTCATGCAATAAAATGTAAATTCATTATTTGAAAATCATCCTGATTTTTTTTATTTTTTATTATTTTGTTATTCTTGTTATGTTTGAGACGCGGAGCGGGACCCAATTGCAGTACTGGAAGAGTCACAGGAGGCTGACAGCGGATCAAATGCAATAGTTTAATCCAACGTCGGCCAGAAATTGTGCTGAAAATGCCACGTCGTAGTTTTATTGGTAGATGGCTCCCAGTAACACGGCATCATGCTGAGCCGACCCCAGGAAATCCTGGGACACCTGCATACTGGATGCAGGACTGACTGACATTTTCTTCAGCCCTTCATGTCAATCACTTCATAAACAGATGTTTCCTCTTAAACTTGATATATTTAGGACAGGAAGATGGGCTTGGTCACAGCTCAGTGGAGCCACCTGCTGTCTCTGTTCATGTCGACTGACTCAGAGCAGGAAGTGAAAGTTTCACACCAACCCACTCTATCAGATGCAAATCAGAGGAATGGTCTGAAGTGGCAGTTGAACAGTTGAACCTGTTGCATTCAGTGATACATGTGGAGACACACAATGCCAGTTAAGACAGACACAGTGGCAGTAGGAGACTCTAGTGGGACGAGAATGCTTAACTGGGTTCCCACGTGTTTGTCATCATTTTGTAGTCATTGCCACGTCATCTTCAAATGTTATTTTCCATCTGTACTGAAATCAGAGAGGTTTACTGGGAAATGCTACTGTGAAAGCATCATGTTAGGATCTCAGACACACGTTTCGGTTTCACTGTTTAAGCACACACACACTCACCTGTGTGTGTTTAGAACACGTAGCAGTGTCTGTCCACGACTCGCTGTTGGTGTCAATATTTATAATAACCATGATTTTCTGAATTGGACGAGTCAAAAAATATCCAGAAAGGGAAAACAGTTACAAATAAATCAAGAAACAGAAGGATCCTAATTCTAGAGAAAAAATATTGAGTCGAATGGATGAAAGAAAGAGAAATGCCCAATGATGTCTGTCAAACAGTCAGGAGTGAAAGAGAAGCAGCAGTCTGAATATGACAACCATCGTCAGCAAGGAGGTACCAAGGAAGCCATCTCAGAGTTGCCAGTGTCCTGACGAGTCATACTCTGCCTCCTTGCCAGCTTCCGCTCAGGACAGATGGCGTGGTGGCCCACGAGAATCCTCCGTGCAAGTTGAGACGACGAGACGCGACCCTCACTCCTAACCACGCATGTCATGGTGTGTCATCTGCTTCTACTGTTGCTCATGTAGGCGCTTGTACGACTCGCAGGTTGTGAGATGCAGGAATGGAGTTGAGAATTGGGTGAGTTGTTGGGCCATTTCAGGGACGAGTTATTTCATAACCCAGAATGCATCAGTGAAGACAGAAGAACATGATGATATATTCAGAAGATATTTCATCATGTTCTAACATGATATATTCAGAATACATGGAAGCAGATTTTCTCAGGCAGAGATTCTGCCCTCTTCTAAACATGATCGGCATTGATGCTCTTACTGTGTCAAACAATCCTCAATTAAGTCGACTGACAGGACTCTGGAAATGAAAATGGACTTCATTAAGTAAAACACTGAATCAGTCTGGGAAAATGAATTACATTAAAAAAGTCAGAAATGATGAGAACTGTTCTTCTCTCTGGTCCATATAAATCACATTTTCAATACAATGAACTTTTCCTAGGACGAGATGACTGATGATCTCAACAGGCTTTCCTCAACAGACGGAGCCTGTGAGTTCCCACTGAAACTTCCCTCCGGACTCTAGTCAGTGAGTGTGTGAAAGCTGCTGTGAGGGGAAACACCAGGACATGTTGAGGACACACACACTTGACTGACTCACTGTGTTTGCATGTGTGTCCTTCCTCTCTGCTCGCGGCTCTTAAGAGCTCCCACTTGATCACTGAGTGTCCACAAGACGCCGGCACCACAATGATGATGTCACTGAGTCCACTGCTGCTCACCCTGGGCCTCCTTGTTCACGGTGAGACTCTTCTGGAGACTTTGACAAGCAGCTTCAGCAGCAGGACATTCTTCTGGAGAGAGACTGAAAGAAGCAGCTTTCACCGTCGTCCTTCTCTTCTCTGTCTTCAAGAAATGATGCTTCTGCCTTCATGTTGATCTCACTGGCCTTGACTCCACAACTCTTCCTCTATCTTTTCCAGGTTCATCAGGAGACATCGTCCTGACTCAGACTCCTGGATCTCAGTCTGTAGCTCCAGGACAAACTGTCTCCATCACTTGTAGAACAAGCTCAGGTGTTAGCAGCTACCTCGCCTGGTATCTTCAGAAACCTGCTGAAGCTCCTAAACTCCTTATTTATGCCGCTTCGTCCCGTTGGTCTGGAGTTCCAGATCGTTTCAGTGGACAAGGATCAGGGACACAGTACACTCTGACCATCAGCAGAGTACAGCCTGAAGATGCAGGAGTTTATTATTGTCAGCAGGGTTACAGTTACCCGTTCACACAGTGAAACAAGGTCGTACAAAAACCTCCGTCAGCTGGAGAGGAACTGATCTGACTCCACTGCTGCACATGAGTGGAGACACTTTAGATCAGCTTGAGTTCAGACTGAAGAACTTGAGAATTTGACTCCACATTTGCACTTTTTCCTCCAACAACAACATTTATTAGTTTTTCTATCTTCATTACCTCTGAACTACCTCTCAATATTCCTGGTGATTCATCAAGTGTCCACGCAAGTTCACAAACATGAATGCATTCATTTCACTTATATTGTTAGAGATGATATGATGATGATGTTCTCAGTCAAGTCTAAAAATATCTCATGTAGCTGTGGGTGGTTTTAAAGAGAATCAAGAGGAAGACACTATGTTCAAGTGACATTGTCTCTCAATAATGAAACATTCATAGCAACAACACTCACATTTCATTTTCCAAAATCTTCTGCTCCCTCAGGTTTATTTTTCTTGTTTTCTATGGCTGATCTGTTGACGTCACTGTGCTGCTGCGATGATGATAAAGGCTTTTCTCATCTGATCTCAGAGATCAGATTGAGACACCACTAAACAGAGCTGAAAGCAAAGATGTGATGAAGACGTCTTTATTGTCATGAAGTGATCCAAACTCCAAGAAACAAAAGAGTGAAGATGTGGTCAGAGAGTGAGCGAGGGACAGAAGCAGAGAGCTGCTGGGGTCCAGGCGGCTCTGCTCAGGACTGGGAACACTGCTGTCTCCTCAGTGTCTCTGAGACTGGAGTCTGGGAGCCCTGGGTGGCCTCACAGGTCACAGAGCCCACCTTCCTCCACTGGTCAGCAGGGATGGTCAGAGTGCTGGTCCAGCTGTAGTGGCCGTCCTTCCCCAGCAGCCCGGGGCTCTGGCTCCCCTTCCTGCTTTGGCCGTCCACCTTCCAGGACAGAGTCCAGCCTGAGGGGAAGCCCTTGTTGGCCAGACACACCAACGTGGCCTGCTCTTGCTGCAGCTCCTGGCTGGAGGGGGGCAGCACGGTCAGGCTGGGCTGGAGGTCACCTAGGAGACAGTGCTCACCTCAGATCATTGATGCTTCTCATCACACACATTTCACATGAAGGAAGGTGGAGGAGGGAAGGGAGGGCACAGAAGAGGGGGGAGGGAGGGTGGTGTGAAGTAAGAAGGCAGTGAGAGAGACAGGAAGCAGATAGGAAGGAAGTGGAGATGCTTTTGGTGAGGATGAAGGAAGGATGAAAAGAGGAAAATTTATAAATTGTTGGAGACGTTGAGAGGGTGGAATGATCAGGTTGGAGAGAAGGAGAGATGATGCAGGATGAGAGGATGAAACCAGTCACGGTGGGATTGAAGGAGAGAAGTGGACTGAAAGAATCACCCTAAACTCTCTCGCTGTCTCTCTCTTCTACTCTCTTTCATGATCACATCATGACAACTTCAAATAAAGATTTTTTTTTACATAAAGAAAATTTAAAAACTACATTTGTGTTAAAAAGTCTTTGCTGACAAAAGATTAAAAATCTCTTCAACCTCATCGTGATCAAAATTCCGACTTTTAATCTAATAATTTCAAAATTTTGCTTCTTCATTCAGTCAAACATTCATTCTCTCTTCTATATTCATCTCTCTTTGTCATCATCATTTCATCCTTCAATCTAAACTCTCATCAACTCATTCTCTCTTCAACTCTTTCTCTGATTGTCCACTTGTCTGCTGAAGACTCACTTGATTCTCAAATTGCCGCTTCAAATTCTTAAAAAATCTCCTTTTTGACTCCTCAATTTTCACTCCAAATGTTTCACATCTACTCTCTACTCCTGAGTAAAAAGAGTGCGAGAGTGAACACTTACTTCCAACCTCCAGTCTGGTTCCTCCTCCGAACGTGTACCACAGTGACACAAAGTCAGCCAGTCCTGCTACAAAAACCACTGCCTCACAAAGTCATGAGAGTCAGACTGACAGTGAAGCAGGAAATCCTCTTTCTTCTCTCTTCCTTCACTTGCAGATCTGTTGCTGCTGAAACATGTTCTCCTTGTCAGACAGAGAGATGTTGCTGTTTTCTCATCTCATGTAGTCCAACGTTCCGGCTTGAGGAGGTCAAAGGTCATTTCTTTGTGGTGTCATCAGCCCAGCTCAAGTTTTTCTCCCACCAGGACTCAGCAGCTTCTTCATGGAGACACACTGAAAGACACTACATTAAGAAGAACATCTGAAGCTGATCATGAAATCATGAACAGGCATTGATAAGAAATCAATATGGATTATATCAATATTCAATATCGGCCAATCAACCTGTGTGAACAGAAACATCCAAAGGACTTAAACTGAAGCATCTTCACAAACTGAGACAACAACCAGTCAACTTGTTGAAGCCTTTTGAGTTCATTGTGTTCACTCACTGTAGGTTGAACAGGGGTTTGATGCTCATCGTGTTGGTTTTTTGATATTTAATTAAATAACAAAACTTAAAATACTGTGAACTATTTTTCATGACATGAATGACTGATGTGACCTGTCAGGTGTCTCCACTCATGTGCAGCAGTGGAGTCAGATCAGTTCCTCTCCAGCTGACGGAGGTTTTTGTACGACCGTGTTTCACTGTGTGAATGGGAGACTGTAACCCTGCTGACAATAATAAACTCCTGCATCTTCAGGCTGGACTCTGCTGATGGTCAGAGTGTACTGTGTCCCTGATCCTTGTCCACTGAAACGATCTGGAACTCCAGACTGACGGGTTGAAGGGTAATAAATCAGGAGTTTAGGAGCTTCAGCAGGTTTCTGAAGATACCAGGCGAGGTAGCTGCGAACATCTGAGCTTGTTCTACAAGTGATGGAGACAGTCTGTCCTGGAGCTACAGACTGAGATCCAGGAGTCTGAGTCAGGACGATGTCTCCTGATGAACCTGGAAAACATAGAAGAGTTGTGGAGTCAGGTCCAGTGAGATCAACATGAAGGCAGAAGCATCATTTCTTGAAGTCAGAGAAGAGAAGGATGAAGGAAGAAGCTGCATCTTTCAGTCTCTCTCCAGAAGAATGTCCTGCTGCTGAAGCTGCTTGTCAAAGTCTCCAGAAGCGTCTCACCATGAACAAGGAGGCCCAGAGTGAGCAGCAGTGGAGTCAGTGACATCATCATTGTGGTGCCGGCGTCTTGTGGACACTCAGTGATCAAGTGGGAGCTCTTAAGAGCCGCGAGCAGAGAGGAAGGACACACATGCAAACACAGTGAGTCAGTCAAGTGTGTGTGTCCTCAACATGTCCTGGTGTTTCCCCTCACAGCAGCTTTCACACACCCACTGTCGAGAGTCTGGAGGGAAGCCTCAGTCTGACCTCAATGGCGCCCTCTGTTGAGGAAATATTGTTGTGCCTACCCAGCAAACTTCAGCGCCCCCTAGTTCAACTAATTTGTTTCCTCTTCATAATCATTGCATCTGTATCACATGGACCATCAGATTCCAGTTAGACTGGTGTTGTACTATGAAATATTTTCTTCAACATTGATGGGAAAATGGTTCGAAAATGAAACGTAGTGTGGAGTAAACTCATTTTTGAGCCACTAACAATGTTTTCACCTGCTCTGCTTCAAACTCTGAATAATTTCAAGGCAGATAATGACCGCGTTGCGTGAGGATGTTTCTTTCTTAGTTCGATCGCCTCTCCGTCTTAATTTTCTTTCATACTGTATGAACCTGAAAACTAGTTTTAACTCACTGTAGTTTGCGAATAAATGAATAAATACATTGAAAGCTGCGAAACATGTTTTTTTTATCCTCTCATGTAGTGAAATAATTGAAGCTGCTGATTCATAATTTTTGATATCCACATATTCCCTGACTCTCCTCATGAACCTGTATGAAAACTCTGTCTCCATTTTTCCTTCCTTTTCTCCTGGACGCCGTCTAATATCACATTAGTGCCAAATGGATAGACTTGTGTGTATGGTAGCTGGTGGGTGATCTTCTGAGGTGATCATAAGAATATGCTTCGCTTCTACTCGAATCATTTCTGACTGTTTGAGGTGGAGAGATGGAATTCATTCTCTATCACGCCTGATGAACATCTCTGCATGATGACGTTCTCTACATCTCCATTCAGACTCCCTTCAGCTAGACACTAGTTTGTGGACAGTTGTATTAAAGGATATTAAAATGTAATCTATGCAGTTTGAAACCAATAGGTGAGATAGAGCGATGTTTCAGGAGCTCCTCTTCAGTTGCGTGATGATAATAATGCAAGGTGTCAAAGGTGCAAATCAGTAAATGCTGCAGCCTCACATCAAGATGGTTCCTGGTACGACTTCAACATGAGACACACCTGTTCTTAGTCAGTCTGGAGTCTTTCCTTGGGTCTGAATGTCGAGCAAGTAGCTCAAGAAGCAGGCCAGTGTTTCTGGTATAGCAACCTCAGACACCTGTGCTTTCATGCTAGTGAGTATTTCAGTAATATTTAGGATTCACCACGAAGGACACGGCACCACCACCTCATTTATTGTGAGAGGCAAACATGGCCTCATCACATGACCAACTAGAATAACTGAATTACCACAGAGACCCCAGTGTGATCATGTATTGTAAGAGACTCCTCTGTATAAAATCAAATCAATGAAGGTGAATGAAGATCACTGCCAGTCCATCATCACATTTGCATTGTGAGAGCAGAAGTCTGTCACACATTTATAACGGAAGACTCACGGCATGAAAACTTAAGTGAACTCAAGCATCAGTACCTGAGCACTAACGTACTGTGTTGCGAAGACGGGACTATGAGATGATGATAGACCGTTGTGAGCTGTTACTTCAGCTTGGATTGATGAGTCCAGCATGTGCTGCCCTGGATGAGGGGCTTCAGATCGATGATCCAGGAGTCTTACTTAAGGAGGCTTACAGTAGAAAGAATGTGTGCACTAGATTCAGTGGCAGAGACCAAGAGTCCACAGCGCTGTGGTCACCACATGAACACAGATGACTGACCCAGTGAATGCAGGACCCATTCCTTCCCTCAGGCTGAGTCAGCTTCAAATCCTCTCTTGAGACTTGACCAGTTATGTGGCTCTCCACATCCCCTTGGTCGATGATCTTGGAAGCCTCCATCTACGAACACAAATTCATGAGGTAAGAAATGACTTTATATTGTGCAGCAACACTTCCTGTCAATCATCTCAGAAGGAGACGGTGCCGATTGAGCATGAGCATATTTGAGCATATTTACCTGAAGTACAGAAACAGCTCACAGTGGTCACAGCTCAGTGGAGCCACCTGCTGTCTCATTTTCAGCCTGACTGACCTTGGAGCAGGAAGTGAAAGTTCCTTCAGCTGAACTGCATGATCAGAAGCAAATGAGAGGAATGACCTGAAGTGACCTGGAGGCCTCCACATGTCACCGTTGCAACAGTTGAAATTGAATGAACAATCTGAGTGAATATGGAGTGAGATTTGTTGAGGTTGTTATATCATTGTTAGGACATTGTGAGGTTTCTCATTGCCATAATGCTTTCCTCAGCCTCTCACCCTAAACCTGACCATCCAAAACACATGGCTGAACTTAACCACGATATAACCCTCGCACTAAAGTATCACAAATACTGAGACGAAAAAAGACACTTAAACAAATATTTCCATTTATTAAACTCATGATTCAACATTTATTTATGTCAGAGAGCTACCATCGTCTTCAAAGTAGGCAGGAGGATAACTTCCAATTTGTCTTGTGTGATTGAGATAAAAATAAAATAAATAAAATAAAAATAAATCATGGTTTTATGAATTTGAAAAAATACCAGATGTTATACTCATCACACCTCCAGACATTGAATTCGGATTTAACAATGGTCAGGAATTTGGCCAGAAAATGTTAAGGTTGGCTGAAATGATGTGAAATATATGATGCCACACATGTCACAATGCTGAAGTGTGGAGGGGAGATACATTTCAAGTACAAATATTACATTCACTTGGAGGCTTACATTTTATGATTAACATATGTTTGAAGCACTGAAGAGACTGCGGTACTGAATGTGAGTGTGTGAAAGCTGCTGTGAGGGGAAACACCAGGACATGTTGAGGACACACACACTTGACTGACTCACTGTGTTTGCATGTGTGTCCTTCCTCTCTGCTCGCGGCTCTTAAGAGCTCCCACTTGATCACTGAGTGTCCACAAGACGCCGGCACCACAATGATGATGTCACTGAGTCCACTGCTGCTCACCCTGGGCCTCCTTGTTCACGGTGAGACTCTTCTGGAGACTCTGACAAGCAGCTTCAGCAGCAGGACGTTCTTCTGGAGAGAGACTGATAGAAGCAGCTTCTTCCTTCATCCTTTTCTTCTCTGTCTTCAAGAAATGATGCTTCTGCCTTCATGTTGATCTCACTGGACCTGACTCCACAACTCTTCCTCTATCTTTTCCAGGTTCATCAGGAGACATCGTCCTGACTCAGACTCCTGGATCTCAGTCTGTAGCTCCAGGACAGACTGTCTCCATCACTTGTAGAACAAGCTCAGATGTTAGCAGCTACCTCCACTGGTATCTTCAGAAACCTGCTGAAGCTCCTAAACTCCTTATTTATGCCGCTTCGTCCCGTTGGTCTGGAGTTCCAGATCGTTTCAGTGGACAAGGATCAGGGACACAGTACACCCTGACCATCAGCAGAGTCCAGCCTGAAGATGCAGGAGTTTATTATTGTCAGCAGGGTTACAGTTACCCGTTCACACAGTGAAACAAGGTCGTACAAAAACCTCCGTCAGCTGGAGAGGAACTGATCTGACTCCACTGCTGCACATGAGTGAAGACACTTTAGATCAGCTTGAGTTCAGACTGAAGAACTTGAGAATTTGGCTCCACATTTGCACTTTTTCCTAACATTTATTAGTTTTTCTATCTTCATTACCTCTGAACTACCTCTCAATATTCCTGGTGATTCATCAAGTGTCCACGCAAGTTAACAAACATGAATGCATTCATTTCATTAATAATGTTAGAGATGATATGATGATGATGTTCTCAGTCAAGTCTAAAAATATCTCATGTAGCTGTGGGTGGTTTTGAAGAGAATCAAGAGGAAGACACTATGTTCAAGTGACATTGTCTCTCAATAATGAAACATCAACAACAACAACAACACTCACATTTCAGTTTCCAAAATCTTCTGCTCCCTCAGGTTTATTTTTCTTGTTTTCTATGGCTGATCTGTTGACGTCACTGTGCTGCTGCGATGATGATAAAGGCTTTTCTCATCTGATCTCAGAGATCAGATTGAGACACCACTAAACAGAGCTGAAAGCAAAGATGTGATGAAGACGTCTTTATTGTCATGAAGTGATCCAAACTCCAAGAAACAAAAGAGTGAAGATGTGGTCAGAGAGTGAGCGAGGGACAGAAGCAGAGAGCTGCTGGGGTCCAGGCGGCTCTGCTCAGGACTGGGAACACTGCTGTCTCCTCAGTGTCTCTGAGACTGGAGTCTGGGAGCCCTGGGTGGCCTCACAGGTCACAGAGCCCACCTTCCTCCACTGGTCAGCAGGGATGGTCAGAGTGCTGGTCCAGCTGTAGTGGCCGTCCTTCCCCAGCAGCCCGGGGCTCTGGCTCCCCTTCCTGCTTTGGCCGTCCACCTTCCAGGACAGAGTCCAGCCTGAGGGGAAGCCCTTGTTGGCCAGACACACCAACGTGGCCTGCTCTTGCTGCAGCTCCTGGCTGGAGGGGGGCAGCACGGTCAGGCTGGGCCGGAGGTCACCTAGGAGACAGTGCTCACCTCAGATCATTGATGCTTCTCATCACACACATTTCACGTGAAGGAAGGTGGAGGAGGGAAGGGAGGGCACAGAAGAGGGGGGAGCGAGGGTGGTGTGAAGTAAGAAGGCAGTGAGAGAGACAGGAGGCAGATAGGAAGGAAGTGGAGATGCTGTTGGTGAGAATGAAGGAAGGATGAAAAGAGGAACATTTATAAATTGTTGGAGACGTTGAGAGGGTGGAATGATCAGGTTGGAGAGAAGGAGAGATGATGCAGGATGAGAGGATGAAACCACTCACGGCAGGATTGAAGGAGAGAAGTGGACTGAAAGAATCCCCCTTAACTCTCTCGCTGTCTCTCCCTTCTACTCTCTTTCATGATCACATCATGATAACTTCAAATAAAGATTTTTTTTTACATAAAGAAAATTTAAAAACTACATTTGTGTTAAAAAGTCTTTGCTGACAAAAGATTAAAATTCTCTTCAACCTCATCGTGATCAAAATTCCGATTATTAATCTAATCATTTCAAAATGTTGCTTCTTTTTCATTCTCTCTTCTATATTCATCTCTCTTTGTCATCATCATTTCATCCTTGAATCTAAACTCTAATCAACTCATTCTCTCTTCAACTCTTCTTGTCTGCTGAAGACTCACTTGATTCTCAAATTGCCGCTTCAAATTCTTAAAAAATCTCCTTTTTGACTCCTCAATTTTCACTCCAAATGTTTCACATCTACTCTCTATTCCTGAGTAAAAAGAGTGTGAGAGTGAACACTTACTTCCAACCTCCAGTCTGGTTCCTCCTCCGAACGTGTACCACAGTGACACAAAGTCAGCCAGTCCTGCTACAAAAACCACTGCCTCACAAAGTCATGAGAGTCAGACTGACAGTGAAGCAGGAAATCCTCTTTCTTCTCTCTTCCTTCACTTGCAGATCTGTCACTGCTGAAACATGTTCTCCTTGTCAGACAGAGAGATGTTGCTGTTTTCTCATCTCAGGACTCAATAGCTTCTTCATGGAGACACACTGAAGGAGGTGCAGTGGTCAGTGCTGCAGTGTCATGATCCCAAGATCCTGGTTTGACTCCTTCATGTAAGTGAGTTTCCTCAGGGTACTCCAGGTTCCTCCACAGTCTGAAGCACACACACGTTCATGTGTTACACTTCATTGCATGACAAGAGAATATCTGTTCAAAAGGACACTACATTAAGAAGAACCTCTGAAGCTGATCATGAAATCATGAACATGCATTGATAAGAAATCAATATTGATTATATCAATATTCAATATCGGCCAATCAACCACCCAAAGAACTTAAACTGAAGCATCTTCAACAACTGAGACAACAACCAGTCGACTTGTTGAAGCCTTTTGAGTTCATTGTGTTCACTCACTGTAGGTTGAACAGGGGTTTGATGCTCATCGTGTTGGTTTTTTGTTATTTAATTAAATAACAAAACTTAAAATACTGTGAACTATTTTTCATGACATGAATGACTGATGTGACCTGTCAGGTGTCTCCACTCATGTGCAGCAGTGGAGTCAGATCAGTTCCTCTCCAGCTGACGGAGGTTTTTGTACGACCTTGTTTCACTGTGTGAACGGGAGACTGTAACCCTGCTGACAATAATAAACTCCTGCATCTTCAGGCTGGACTCTGCTGATGGTCAGAGTGTACCGTGTCCCTGATCCTTGTCCACTGAAACGATCTGGAACTCCAGACTGACGGGTTGAAGCGTAATAAATCAGGAGTTGAGGAGCTTCAGCAGGTTTCTGAAGATACCAGTGGAGCAAGCTGCTAACATCTGAGCTTGTTCTACAAGTGATGGAGACAGTCTGTCCTGGAGCTACAGACTGAGATCCAGGAGTCTGAGTCAGGACGATGTCTCCTGATGAACCTGGAAAACACAGAAGAAGAGTTGTGGAGTCAAGTCCAGTGAGATCAATATGAAGACAGAAGCATCATTTCTTGAAGTCAGAGAAGAGAAGGATGAAGCTGCATCTTTCAGTCTCTCTCCAGAAGAACGTCCTGCTGCTGAAGCTGCTTGTCAAAGTCTCCAGAAGAGTCTCACCGTGAACAAGGAGGCCCAGGGTGAGCAGCAGTGGACTCAGTGACATCATCATTGTGGTGCCGGTGTCTTGTGGACATTCAGTGATCAAGTGGGAGCTCTTAAGAGCCGCGAGCAGAGAGGAAGGACACACATGCAAACACAGTGAGTCAGTCAAGTGTGTGTGTCCTCAACATGTCCTGGTGTTTCCCCTCACAGCAGCTTTCACACACTCACATTCAGTACCGCAGTCTCTTCAGTGCTTCAAACATATGTTAATCATAAAATGTAAGACTCCAAGAGAATGTAATATTTGTACTTGAAATGTATCTCCCCTCCACACTTCAGCATTGTGACATGTGTGGCATCATATATTTCACATCATTTCAGCCAACCTTAACATTTTCTGACCAAATTCCTGACCATTGTTAAATCCGAATTCAATGTCTGGAGGTGTGATGAGTATAACATCTGGTATTTTTTCAAATTCATAAAACCATGATTTATTTTTATTTTATTTATTTTATTTTTATCTCAATCCCACAAGACAAATTGGAAGTTATCCTCCTGCCTACTTTGAAGACGATGGTTGCTTTCTGACATAAATAAATGTTGATTCATGAGTTTAATAAATGGAAATATTTGTTTGAGTGTCTTTTTTCGTCTCAGTATTTGTGATACTTTAGTGCGAGGGTTATATCGTGGTTAAGTTCAGCCATTTGTTTTGGATGGTCAGGTTTAGGGTGAGAGGCTGAGGAAAGCATAATGGCAATGAGAAACCTCACAATGTCCTAACAATGATATAAAAACCTCAACAAATCGCACTCCATATTCACTCAGATTGTTCATTCGATTTCAACTGTTGCAACGGTGACATGTGGAGGCCTCCAGGTCACTTCAGGTCATTCCTCTCATTTGCTTCTGATCATGCAGTTCAGCTGAAGGAACTTTCACTTCCTGCTCCAAGGTCAGTCAGGCTGAAAATGAGACAGCAGGTGGCTCCACTGAGCTGTGACCACTGTGAGCTGTTTCTGTACTTCAGGTAAATATGCTCAAATATGCTCATGCTCAATCGGCACCGTCTCCTTCTGAGATGATTGACAGGAAGTGTTGCTGCACAATATAAAGTCATTTCTTACCTCATGAATTTGTGTTCGTAGATGGAGGCTTCCAAGATCATCGACCAAGGGGATGTGGAGAGCCACATAACTGGTCAAGTCTCAAGAGAGGATTTGAAGCTGACTCAGCCTGAGGGAAGGAATGGGTCCTGCATTCACTGGGTCAGTCATCTGTGTTCATGTGGTGACCACAGCGCTGTGGACTCTTGGTCTCTGCCACTGAATCTAGTGCACACATTCATTTCTACTGTAAGCCTCCTTGAGTAAGACTCCTGGATCATCGACCTGAAGCCCCTCATCCAGGGCAGCACATGCTGGACTCATCAATCCAAGCTGAAGTAACAGCTCACAACGGTCTATCATCATCTCATAGTCCCGTCTTCGCAACACAGTACGTTAGTGCTCAGGTACTGATGCTTGAGTTCACTTAAGTTTTCATGCCGTGAGTCTTCCGTTATAAATGTGTGACAGACTTCTGCTCTCACAATGCAAATGTGACGATGGACTGGCAGTGATCTTCATTCACCTTCATTGATTTGATTTTATACAGAGGAGTCTCTTACAATACATGATCACACTGGGGTCTCTGTGGTAATTCAGTTATTCTAGTTGCTCATGTGATGAGGCCATGTTTGCCTCTCACATTAAATGAGGTGGTGGTGCCGTGTCCTTCGTGGTGAATCCTAAATATTACTGAAATACTCACTAGCATGAAAGCACAGGTGTCTGAGGTTGCTATACCAGAAACACTGGCCTGCTTCTTGAGCTACTTGCTCAACATTCAGACCCAAGGAAAGACTCCAGACTGACTAAGAACAGGTGTGTCTCATGTTGAAGTCGTACCAGGAACCATCTTGCTGTGAGGCTGCAGCATTTACTGATTTGCACCTTTGACACCTTGCATTATTATCATCACGCAACTGAAGAAGAGCTCCTGAAACATCGCTCTATCTCACCTATTGGTTTCAAACTGCATAGATTACATTTTAATATTCTTTAATACAACTGTCCACAAACTAGTGTCTAGCTGAAGGGAGTCTGAATGGAGATGTGGAGAACGTCCCTCAGCAAACATAGAGATTTGTTCATCAGGCGTGATAGAGAATGAATTCCATCTCTCCACCTCAAACAGTCAGAAATGATTCGAGTAGAAGCGAAGCATATTCTTATGATCACCTCAGAAGATCACCCACCAGCGACCATACACACAAGTCTATCCATTGTGCACTAATGTGATATTAGACGGCGTCCAGGAGAAAAGGAAGGAAAAATGTAAACAGAGTTTTCATACAAGACAGGTTCATGAGGAGAGTCAGGGAATATGTGGATATCAAAAATTTTGAATCAGCAGCTTCAATTATTTCACTACATGAGAGGATAAAAAAAACATGTTTCGCAGCTTTCAATGTATTTATTCATTTATTCGCAAACTACAGTGAGTTAAAACTAGTTTTCAGGTTCATACAGTATGAAAGAAAATTAAGACGGAGAGGCGATCGAACTAAGAAAGAAACATCCTCACGCAACGCGGTCATTATCTGCCTTGAAATTATTCAGAGTTTGAAGCAGAGCAGGTGAAAACATTGTTAGTGGCTCAAAAATGAGTTTACTCCACACTACGTTTCATTTTCGAACCATTTTCCCATCAATGTTGAAGAAAATATTTCATAGTACAACACCAGTCTAACTGGAATCTGATGGTCCATGTGATACAGATGCAATGATTATGAAGAGGAAACAAATTAGTTGAACTAGGGGGCGCTGAAGTTTGCTGGGTAGGCACAACAATATTTCCTTAACAGAGGGCGCCATTGAGGTCAGACTGAGGCTTCCATCCAGACTCTAGACTGTGAGTGTGTGAAAGCTGCTGTGAGGGGAAACACCAGGACATGTTGAGGACACACACACTTGACTGACTCACTGTGTTTGCATGTGTGTCCTTCCTCTCTGCTCGCGGCTCTTAAGAGCTCCCAGTTGATCACTGAGTGTCCACAAGACGCCGGCACCACAATGATGATGTCACTGAGTCCACTGCTGCTCACCCTGGGCCTCCTTGGTCACGGTGAGACTCTTCTGGACACTTTGACAAGCAGCTTCAGCAGCAGGACATTCTTCTGGAGAGAGACTGAAAGATGCAGCTTCCACCGTCGTCCTTCTCTTCTCTGTCTTCAAGAAATTATGCTTCTGTCTTCATGTTGACCTCACTGGACTTGACTCCACAACTCTTCCTCTATCTTTTCCAGGTTCATCAGGAGACATCGTCCTGACTCAGACTCCTGGATCTCAGTCTGTAGCTCCAGGACAGACTGTCTCCATCACTTGTAGAACAAGCTCAGATGTTCGCAGCTGGCTCGCCTGGTATCTTCAGAAACCTGCTGAAGCTCCTAAACTCCTGTTTCGTAGCGCTTCAACCCGTTGGTCTGGAGTTCCAGATCGTTTCAGTGGACAAGGATCAGGGACACAGTACACTCTGACCATCAGCAGAGTCCAGCCTGAAGATGCAGGAGTTTATTATTGTCAGCAGGGTAGCAATCTCCCGTTCACACAGTGAAACAAGGTCGTACAAAAACCTCTGTCAGATGGAGAGGAACTGATCTGACTCCACTGCTGCACATGAGTGGAGACACCTGACAGGTCACATCAGTCGTTCATGTCATGAAAAATAGTTCACAGTATTTTAAGTTTTGTTATTTAATTAAATATCAAAAAACCAACACGATGAGCATCAAACCCCTGTTCAACCTACAGTGAGTGAACACAATGAACTCAAAAGGCTTCAACTAGTCGACTGGTTGTTGTCTCAGTTGTTGAAGATGCTTCAGTTTAAGTCCTTTGGATGTTTCTGTTCACACTGGTTGATTGGCCGATATTGAATATTGATATAATCAATATTGATTTCTTATGAATGCATGTTCATGATTTCATGATCAGCTTCAGAAGTTCTTCTTAATGTAGTGTCCTTTTGAACAGATATTCTCTTGTCATGCAGTGTATGAAGTGTAACACATGAACGTATGTGTGCTTCAGACTGTGGAGGAACCTGGAGTACCCTGAGGAAACTCACTAACATGAAGGAGTCAAACCAGGATCTTGGGATCATGACACTGCAGCACTGACCACTGCACCTCCTTAAGTGTGTCTCCATGAAGAAGCTGCTGAGTCCTGAGATGAGAAAACAGCAACATCTCTCTGTCTGACAAGGAGAACATGTTTCAGCAGCAACAGATCTGCAAGTGAAGGAAGAGAGAAGAAAGAGGATTTCCTGCTTCACTGTCAGTCTGACTCTCATGACTTTGTGAGGCAGTGGTTTTTGTAGCAGGACTGGCTGACTTTGTGTCACTGTGGTACACGTTCGGAGGAGGAACCAGACTGAAGGTTGGAAGTAAGTGTTCACTCTCACACCCTTTTTACTCAGGAATAGAGAGTAGATGTGAAACATTTGGAGTGAAAATTGAGGACTCAAAAAGGAGATTTTTTAAGAATTTGAAGCGGCAATTTGAGAATCAAGTGAGTCTTCAGCAGACAAGTGGACAATCAGAGAAAGAGTTGAAGAGAGAATGAGTTGATGAGAGTTTAGATTCAAGGATGAAATGATAATGACAAAAATGAATATAGAAGAGTGAATGAATGTTTGACTGAATGAAGAAGCGAAATTTTGAAATGATTAGATTAAAAGTCGGAATTTTGATCACGATGAGGTTGAAGAGATTTTGAATCTTTTGTCAGCAAAGACTTTTTAACACAAATGTAGTTTTTGAATTTTCTTTATGTAAAAATGTGTTTGAAGTTATCATGATGTGATCATGAAGTTGTCATGAAAGAGAGTAGAAGAGAGAGACAGCGAGAGAGTTTAGGGTGATTCTTTCAGTCCACTTCTCTCCTTCAATCCCACCGTGACTGGTTTCATCATTCTTCTCTCCAACCTGATCATTCCACCCTCTCAACGTCTCCAACAATTTATAAATTTTCCTCTTTTCATCCTTCCTTCATCCTTCCTTCATTCTCACCAAAAGCATCTCCACTTCCTTCCTATCTGCCTCCTGTCTCTCTCACTGCCTTCTTACTTCACACCACTCTCCCTCCCCCCTCTTCTGTGCCCTCCCTTCCCTCCTCCACCTTCCTTCATGTGAAATGTGTGTGATGAGAAGCATCAATGATCTGAGGTGAGCACTGTCTCCTAGGTGACCTCCGGCCCAGCCTGACCGTGCTGCCCCCCTCCAGCCAGGAGCTGCAGCAAGAGCAGGCCACGTTGGTGTGTCTGGCCAACAAGGGCTTCCCCTCAGGCTGGACTCTGTCCTGGAAGGTGGACGGCCAAAGCAGGAAGGGGAGCCAGAGCCCCGGGCTGCTGGGGAAGGACGGCCACTACAGCTGGACCAGCACTCTGACCATCCCTGCTGACCAGTGGAGGAAGGTGGGCTCTGTGACCTGTGAGGCCACCCAGGGCTCCCAGACTCCAGTCTCAGAGACACTGAGGAGACAGCAGTGTTCCCAGTCCTGAGCAGAGCCGCCTGGACTCCAGCAGCTCTCTGCTTCTGTCCCTCGCTCACTCTCTGACCACATCTTCACTCTTTTGTTTCTTGGAGTTTGGATCACTTCATGACAATAAAGACGTCTTCATCACATCTTTGGTTTCAGCTCTGTTTAGTGGTGTCTCAATCTGATCTCTGAGATGAGATAAGAAAAGCCTTTATCATCATCGCAGCAGCACAGTGACGTCAACAGATCAGCCATAGAAAACAAGAAAAATAAACCTGAGGGAGCAGAAGATTTTGGAAACTGAAATGTGAGTGTTGTTGTTATGAATGTTTCATTATTGAGAGTCAATTCCACTTGAACATAGTGTCTGCCTCTTGATTCTCTTTAAAACCACCCACAGCTACATGAGATATTTTTAGACTTGACTGAGAACATCATCATCATATTATGTCCAACATTATTAGTGAAATGAAATAAATCTTAATAAATTTCTGAACTTGTGTGGGGTCAGTTTAAAAGAGACTTTAGTGATGAATCAGCAGACATTGAGAGGTAGTGAAGAAATCGAAAATATATTAAATGATCAAAAATTAGAAAAAGTGCAAATGTACAGTTAAATAAATTCTCATGAGTTCTTCAGTCTGAACTCAAGCTGATCTAAAGTGTCTCCACTCATGTGCAGCAGTGGAGTCAGATCAGTTCCTCTCCAGCTGACGGAGGTTTTTGTACGACCTTGTTTCACTGTGTGAACGGGGAACTGTTACCCTGCTGACAATAATAAACTCCTGCATCTTCAGGCTGGACTCTGCTGATGGTCAGAGTGTACTGTGTCCCTGATCCTTGTCCACTGAAACGATCTGGAACTCCAGACCAACGGGACGAAGTGGCATAAATAAGGAGTTTAGGAGCTTCAGCAGGTTTCTGAAGATACCAGGCGAGCCAGCTGCTAACATCTGAGCTTGTTCTACAGGTGATGGAGACAGTCTGTCCTGGAGCTACAGACTGAGATCCAGGAGTCTGAGTCAGGACAATGTCTCCTGATGAACCTGGGAAAGATAAAGGAAGAGTTGTGGAGTCAAGTCCAGTGAGATCAACATGAAGACAGAAGCATCATTTCTTGAAGACAGAGAAGAGAAGGACGACGGTGGAAGCTGCATCTTTCAGTCTCTCTCCAGAAGAACGTCCTGCTGCTGAAGCTGCTTGTCAAAGTCTCCAGAAGAGTCTCACCGTGAACAAGGAGGCCCAGGGTGAGCAGCAGTGGACTCAGTGACATCATCATTGTGGTGCCGGCGTCTTGTGGACACTCAGTGATCAAGTGGGAGCTCTTAAGAGCCGCGAGCAGAGAGGAAGGACACACATGCAAACACAGTGAGTCAGTCAAGTGTGTGTGTCCTCAACATGTCCTGGTGTTTCCCCTCACAGCAGCTTTCACACACTCACTGTCTAGAGTGCAGCCTCTGGAGGGGAACACACAGAATATTTCAATTCTACATTCCCACACTACTTGAAAAAACAATGATTGCTCTCCCCATTCCGAACATCATCGGACGACACTAGATAGAGTAACCTCATAGCTTTTTCATCTCTAGCTGCCAGTAGGTTCACTACTCTTGAGATTCACCTGTCTCACCTGTTAATGATGCCAGGAACAGATTTTTCTTCTTTTCAAGTTGCTGTTTGGGCTGAATTTGGTTTCTTTTGTTTTGCCCACCCTCACTGAATCCCAGTGTCCCGTGGTTATCGGTGCTGCTCCTACGGCAGAGCACGGAAGTGATGATGGTACAAACAGAGGACAATATTTGAACATAATCAGTTTTGTGCCCCTCTTTTTTATATTAAATAACCCAGTTGCACATTCATGTCACTTCTGCTGCTGTAACCCTCTTCACTGGCATTGTGTGTCTCCAGGTGGATCTCTGATTTCAACTCTAACTTTAGGTCATTCCTCTGATTTGCGTCTTAGGTTGGCCTAAAAACTTTCACTTCCTGCTCGGAGTCATTCGGCATGAAAAGAGACAGCAGGTGGCTCCACTGAAGCTTGACCAGGTTCTGCTTCCTGTCCTAAATATATCAAGTGGAAACTTCTGCTTCTGATGTGATTACGGACTGTGAAGAAAACTCATGAAAAGCACTTTTACACTTCCATCACCCACACTGACACTCAATTAACAAAGGGGTGGCAACTAGCCTGTTGCTTCTGAGGGGATAGAAAACATGGAAACAAGCATCTGAAGACGAGGTGAGGCAGCAGGATCATGTGATGCTGTGTTACTGGACTCCTCTGAGTTGATAAAGCTTTCACATGCAGAGAGTAGCCCGACCAAGGCCATACTGTAGCTCCGTGAAGCCACCAAGTGTGTCGATTTATCCTGGTTCACATGCAGTGGAGAGAAAAGACCAGGGTCGTGTGGTTTCACGACGTCAGGCAGCATCCACTGAATGAACATACCCCTTTTTGCGCGGCTCTGCCTCCGGTTTGAATACCATCACTGCCAGTCATTCGTCCTTTAGCCAAATGTAATTCAGCTCTGGACAGGTGTCAGCAAGGCCCAAACTCTTGTTCTCACTTGCAAACCAGGGTTGTAGCAGAACAACAACCCTGTTTTACTTCATTTCAAAGTGGAGTTCGTACAGCTTTTTATATTCACCTCCACCTTGCTGACACATAGGACAGACAGAGTAAGAACTCCTCCCTGCCCCGTTTGCTGAGATGCTACCTACCAACCCTGTCACCTACAGGCTGCATTTAATACGGAATGTGCTCCACCAGTGTCATTCACATCCAAATGATAAAACTTCCCTTCTCATATTTATATCTATTATTTACACCTCAAGAGTCCGGCATGTGAACACAAGCGAACCAGGCTTTGGTTGAAGGGTCTGATCGCTCTCTGGGTGGATAACATCATTCAAAAACCGCTTCGCAAACCCCCGCATGACTGAGGCGTGCAGTCGCAGCAGCATGAGACTAGTGCTGAGGAACAGGGACACAGCGCAGCAGTCTTGCTATGGGTGCTGGTGATTGATAACTCAGGTGTTTTTGCCTTTATTAGGCTGATAAACATCTGATTTCATTCACAGACAGATTTACTCAAATGAAAAATGTTGGGCTCTGTTTTCACTGCCGTGATCCTACTGCTTCTATACATGGCCATGTATAAAAAAAATAAAAATAATAATAATAATAATAATAAAATGATGGCGGTGGAAATCAGGGTGTTCTTCTGTGTTTCAAACTCAGGCAAGTCACCATGTTCTTCTTCGTATTAGGAGGTATCACCTCACAACAGTCATTAAACAGCTCACCCAAGTGGTAGCACCAGAGATTGCAACTTTAGTTTAACGGCTTTCCTTCGATATTACATCATAATTATCTTCTTTCATCCAACTCGGGATTGGTTCTTTGTATTAAAAAAATAATTTAACTTAAAACATAGCTTAAATTAATAAATACACTGTTGTGGCCAGCAGTGTCTAAATGCACTGATGCACTAATGTGCTCATGAAAAATAGCATCTGTTTTGATATTGACCACAACAGCAATTATAATCATGCTTGAAGGTTTTTGATGTCACAGATGGAAGTAACACAGATTCTATTTCCCATCAAAATGGCCTACTTGGAAGCTTCAACGTATTAAAGGACTGACAACTACCATTTATGTTTTTTTAATTGTCAGTTGAATTACAGTTGCAATCTGTCATAACAACACTTGGGTGAGGTGTTTCATTCCTGTTGTTGGGTGCTACGTCCTCATGTGAGGAAAAAACTGGTAACTTCAGAGTTTGAAACTCAGATGTTTCAATGCAGAATTTTTGGAGTGAGGAGCACAAGATCTCCATATGGTGTTGAATTCCAGAGCCAATCAGGTGCCATTCCATTCCATCCCAGCATGCTGGGGGAGCCAAGGAGACGTCAGGTGGATGCAGGGGTTCAGAAGCAACTGCTCTCAGGTGGTCACGTATCTAATTATTTCACCAGATAGTAACCATGCTAACTATTGGTGGTGGACATGCTGTTTCCTTAAACGACAAATCCCGTTCTCTAAACTAAGGCGGCTGAAGACTGATCTACACAGTGGATGTTCAGCATCGGCACATATCAGTGATGACGCATTTATTCAGTTCTATGTCATATGTGCATGGCCTCAAAAGGCCTTCGCTATTGGTTAATCCACATCGAGGCACTGGCCTCGGCCTGAGACTTCGATTGATTGGCTCTCTGTCCAGGAAGGCACTCCCCACTGTGTTTTACACCCTTCGTCTTCTGCTGCTCGGCCCCTTTTGGAACTTTGCCGACAGGCCTGCTGGGCAGCCAGTGAGAGAGCTTTGCACATATTCATAGAACTGTGGTTAAATTAGGTAACTAGGATTTTTCAGAAGGTCATGTTATGTAACTGTTGTCAGCTGTGTCTGCACTGGGTCAATATAGCTTGGATATTTTCCTTCTCTACTTTTCTATTCCATTAATGGGCACCAGATCATTTGTACTTGGATCATGAAGTCAATATGACTCACCTGAGTTGGTCAGTGGTGCGCCCTTCTCCGATACATAGCACAATAACCACTTTCAAAACATCTCTTTAACTGTTTAACTGTAGCGAAAAAGGGCTGGATAACAGTACAGGGTTAGTCCTCCCTGACTCCCATCCTTGCTGCGCTAAATATTAAGTTGCAGCTGTATTAGCTTAAAATGTAGCCTTTACTGTGACTGCAAAGTGCAGTTGCTTTAGTGACCTCTAGAACAATTTTTTAAAGTCCTGTGTTTTAATTTTACGAGGCAACATTTTTTCTTCAAACAGAGTTTGACGAAAACATGGATCAGGAACCTTTTTGACTGAGAGATCGAAAGAACAATCATATTCCATGAGATTCATACACATTTTTTTAACACTGCATACAACTAAATGGAAATGAACAACTCTTTTAGAGTATAGTCAAACTCTGGATTGATTTTAAATAGTAATTTGATTAAATAAGTAACAATGCTAGTGAAACAGTGCTGTGTTGAAGTGAAACACACTCCTCATGCAGCAGTTCGATAGTGCCATCTGGTGTTTACTACTGATTTTTACTGAACACTGAACATGTTACACGCTGCCTCGAGGGCACTTTAATTTCCAATCCAGTGGCGCGGAATGGAGGCAACTGAATGACTTGACACTTTGAAACTTTGCCCACAGCGGTTCACCTCACCTATCGTGCGTTGCTGTTACCAGTACACGGACTAATCGGAAATCGGAATGTAGCCCGTCACTATAAAGTTGCGGTGGCTTGGACAGTTCCCATGATGCTTTGCAGTCCAATCATAGTGGTTGATTGCTACAAAATGGCGGGGATGAAGTGAGACCTGAACATGCTAACTTTTTGTTACCGGCCTGTAGGTTCCAAATCTGTCCACTTACTAAATGTGTCCGACCTGCCACATGGTGAATGGACATAAACGATCCGATGACAAACATTGTATTTTGCGGAAATAAATGTCACGCATGTAGCAGAAAGTGCCATAAATCCTTCATTTCAATTTCCTCTGGCTCATTAAAACATAAAAAAAAGATATTGTATATGCTAGATGTGACGTTATCATCATCATCGGTAAGCGGACAGATATGGCCGGGGCACGTCTCTCAGAGAAGGTGGCAGAATGGGTGACGTGGGTGTGTGTTTGACATGTGTGTAAAGTGCGCGCCACTGGTGACTGTGGTTGGCTGAGTCAGTGAGCGTTTGTCTATGCAGTTCTCTGTGGGGAAAAGTTTACTTTGTACGTTGAAGTGATCATCCTCGGATGATGGGTACTGTACATAGTAATGTTTCGTTCCTGCAAGTCATGCAAGCCCGTTCTTGAGGCTGCAGACCAGCACACCACCTCTGTCGGGTGCTTGGTCTCAGGCATTTGCAGCTCTTCGACTCATGTTTGGCGCTACCCGACTGGGTGCAGCACATGCAGGTGACCATTAAGTCAGGGACAAGCACAGTTACAGACGCTGCTCTCAGGTGAGAGGATATCAGTAGTGGCCCAGTGAGGATTCATGAAACAGTGTCCTTATTTTTTGAGCTCAGTAGATGGCACTGTTGGTTTAAAAATGAGGGAAGATTCATTGAAATAGCTGTTCAAAACCAAAGATTTTTTGAGCAGAGAGTGCCATCTAGTGGACTCTGAAAATAAGGACACTGTTTCATGAAGCCTCAGTGGCCCATCACTAGATATCAATTCTGCTGGAGCAGATCGCCGTGAGCAGTGCGCATCAGGTGACAGCCAGCGAGGTGATGACACTCTTAGGTCTCATTTCAGCGGCACATCCGGTTTCCGGTGAAACTGGGGCTGTTACAAATGAGGCAGCTTCCACGCTGGTTTGCGCATTACCCTCTCCACCCGGTCCGGGACAGGAACAGGTGCTTGAGTCTGTTGGCTCTGGGTCTCCAGACCGCGTCTTATGGCAGGAGTGCTGATGGGCTGCGTCCAGCAATATATGCACCTTTTCATTAATGCATCCATCTTGGGTTGAGGAGACACCCTGGACAAGGATAGTATGGGAGGAGGAGGGTGGATGCCCTGGCTTGTCCAGTTTGGCCTTATGCGTTTCCCCTGCTCGGGGTGATGATGGCATTTCTGCAGCATGTCAGGGAGAAGAAACTCCGGGTCGTGGTGTCTGGGCGGTGGTTTCCAGACCTCCTCTGCTCTTTTTATTGATGGTTCCATGGAGGACATCTGCCAGGTGGCATCCTGGTTGTCAGCATCAACTTTGCTCGTGCCTACTTGAAGGACATGTTCAACTCTTTGATGGCTCATACTGTCCTTTCTGGGGGTGCTTCTTCGTCCTTGGCTGACATCGGACACTTGATTTGTGAGGTACTGTATGGTGTTTTTCTTTCAGGCCATGCTGGGAGGGAACTTATCCCACCGGAATAAGTTGCAGGGCAGAGCACATATGATATAGAAATCTGGGTTACCTCATGTAACCACAGTTCTATGAATATACGTGTAGCCCTCAAAATGGCTTCTGCTGCCGAGTTCCCAAAGGGGCTGAGTAAGACAAGGTTGTTATAGGTAGTGGGCAGTGTCTACCAGGGCGATGAGCCAATCAATCGAAGCCTCTGGCAAAGGCCAGTGCCTCGATGTGGATTAACCAATAGTGAAGGCCGTGAGAGGGTTACGCACATCTTCATAGAACTGTGGATACATTAGGTAACCCAGATTTCGGCAGCTACACTGTGATTATTGACTCTTCTCTGTGACAAATCCATGAGGTTGGTGAGGTAACGCATTGTAAGAATTATCAGTAGAAATATATTTCTTACTTAATTAAGGTCTTGTGCCAGATGGTCTTGAAGTCGTCACCCTGAGGACCAGCATTTGAGTGTTTTCGATTAGACATGATGGTGCAAACGTACTACTTTTTGACTTTCAACAAGTTGATCAACATCCAAATAATGATAGGAAAATAACTTATACGTTTCAATTGTAATGACAAACTGGTGTCTTTGTGTCTCGATGTTTTCAGCTGATGTGTGTCACTATGACTCAGCAGTGAGTTCACAGCATCTTCCCTTTATTACTTCACTTGGCAGAAATTACGCACAAACCAAGTTACAAAATACAACTTAATAGGTTGTAGACTATTTAAACATTCCACAACATCAAGTGCAACAAGCTGTTAATAAAACATTTAGAGTTGTTTAAAATGTACTGGTATTTGAAGAAAAACAATAACTAGAGTATGTTTTGTGAGACATTGGAATTTATGGGCAGATAGAATGAACATAGCTTCTAATATTAGATTAGATCAGACACATGCTGATGCTGGCCCACAGTTTGTCCATTTGGCTTAGGTAAGGAGTGTGGCATGGAAAATAGAGAATGAAGTGTATGCCACGAGAGATCCGCCCAGAACTTCAAATCTTGACATGTTTTCAGCACGCTGAAGGCTGCGATTCACTGCTGCAACGCTTGGCTGCGGTACATTTCAAGGAACTTCAACCTTACTGTCGCTCTCTGTGCGTCATCTTTGCCACATGTCATAATGTGCATTTACGAAAGAGCAGGTCATATTGAGTTCATTTCACGTGGGTCTTTAGTCATATTTTGTGCGTGTAAGATTAAATTTGCATTTTCTTCCTGTCTTTATTCGACATCTATATTTTTTAGTTTGCCAACCTTTTTGGAGAATGTTTTTAATTGTCTTCAACTATGCTGAAATAAAGGAGTGACATTGTTAAAAAAAAAAAAAAAGTATAAATGCTTGGTGTTTGTTAGATAGGTTATCATAAGGATAAATAATCATTTCACAAAAAGCAAATAAAGATGAATTAATGAAAGGTTAGTTCGTGTCATTTTTCGACCGTACGTAGAAGAGCGATGAATCCTTTTGGCCAGGATTAAGCGAGGACTCCTTTGTTACGCCTAAGACCAGCCCCCACAAGCCGACTGGCTGCTGAGAGTCCTTACTCAGTTCCTATTGGCCCATCAGCTCGTCCGTCAAGATGGAAGTTCCCCCCGTTATCATGAAGAAAAGGAGAACGGGACATCCCGAGCAATAGTGGCGTCAAGTTGATAAGGAAACACTATCTGTTTCCGGTGATGTGAAAACAATATAAGAATATTATCGAGTTTTTGTTGTATCAAATTGAGACAAATTGATGACGATTAATAAATCAAAACTACCGTTTAAATGCAAGATATTGAACCTGTCTTTTGATGTTCAACACAAGTCAAATAACTGAATAAATAAATAACCTTTTGAGTTGGAAATTGGGCTGTTCACACGATATACGAAATTAATGCTCTGATAATTTAAAAATATTCAATCGTATCCGAATGCAACCGTGTCCAGCGACACACCTTTATTTTGAAGCGGTACACCGGAAACGCCACTTCAGCTGGCTCAATGTGGCTGTTTAGTCATGAACAGACGGCAGCAGTAGAAGAAAGCGAAGGGTGAACCAGCCGGTTTCACTTCGCTGTCTTCCGTCACTACGGTCGTATTGACATTTCCATTCTTTTATATACACACCACATCTCTTCGGTGACAGAAACAAACATGGAGATAGAGAAGGAGGTGAAGAAGGTGAGATGACCCATTTCCTTGTTTATGGACCGGCAGGTCGGTGGGATCCGCCCCGGCGAGGTGCGCCCGGTGCAGGTGGCGACCACGGAGAAAACTTCATTCGATCGAAAGTCTGTCGCTTAAATGTGTGTGTCCCGACTGTTGAAATGGAAACTTAGGAGTTCAAACTTCTTGTTGTGCGAGTAACTTAGCAAGTAGTCCTCTAAACAGTTTCAGTTTGTAGCGGTATTTTCTGTTAGTTATGACTGAGAAAAATCACGTTTTATTTTTTATTTCGAGTTCAGAAATGTTCTGCAGTGATTTTAAAGCTTTTTAGTCAACTTACTGCACATTTCATTTATTCTGGACCTGTTTGTGGTTCAGAGAAAGGTGTATATTATCGACAGAAACTTATTTGTGTGTTGTGCTGTTGATTTGGTTGCATCTCACTTTCACGGACACATCTTCCCTTCGATCACTGCACAGACATGCAGGGCAGGTACTTCCATAACAACTGTAGAAGAACATACAGTAGTGGTTTCTCAACAGGAAGCAACGATTAGTCGTCTTTCTACATCAAAATTTCAACATCTTCATGAGTGATTTCACTCTTCGACCATCACTTCTTACAGAAAAAAAAACATACATGTTGTTTAATATTTCATTCCAAGTTTGAATGAGCTGAAGTCGTCTACCCCCACTTTTGGGCTGTGCCCTCTTTACTGGGTTAATGGCGCCAAGGATTGTGATTTACTGAAGTAATCTAGTCTTAGTAATGCTGTCTGCACAGCTGGAGAACGCAGACACACTGCATTACGAACACGGCCATGCAGGCACTTTGATCACTGATGCAGATTATTCTGTTCCAACGATGGCCTGTGTTTGCTTGCTGTAATTGTAGCCTTGCTTTGTTTTAGGGAAGCACAAGTGGGTGTGGGTCACATAATGACAGATTGTCACTGACACTTTGAGACTTGGGTGGCCAGCTCATTTTTATACAGAAAGAGGTGCGTTTCTTTCTAATTGAAGTGCATCTAGGAAGGAGCATGTCTTTGTTCAGTAAAAAGTATTTGAATATTGGAAATATAAAATGAAAAACACTTGAGATGTGTTATTGCACAGTGCATCTTTAATAAAACAAGTCTAATGTTAGAAACACTGGTTATTGTTAACTAAGCAATATTCCAATGCAAAAAAGGGTGACATTTATTTTTAAAGAAAAGAACGTTTGCTGTGAGATACAGCCAATCCAAATGTGAAGACTCAATTATATAGAGTTTATGAAACACTGAGATAGTTTGAATACAAATTGAGAAATCAATCTTAAGAGTCTAACAACAAGGCACAAACCTATGTTCGGTGTCCAATTAAATATCCACACAAGAGGATCTATTGAGTCTTATCTTGTCTTAATGTCACATCTACTCTGCCGCTTAGTTACTGAGAAAGGGTCATGTATTTTGTTAGATCGGTCCGTTCTTAAATGGCCATTTTCTGATTGCCATATGAACTTGACGGCAACTCTCTGAAGTCTTAAAAGTGACGGTACTGTCTGATGTGGAGCCGTCCAGCTGGGCGAGAACAAAACCATCTGCCATGTGAAGGATAACTCAACGTGACTCACTCTTCCTGTGAAGCGAGTGAGCAGCGGAGTGAGTCACCACAGAGTGAGTGACCGTTGTTCACAGTTAATGCACCCCTTTGGCTTGAGGTCGTGACTCGTGGCCGTTCATTCCTGAGTACTTGTCCCACATGTCAGCTGAGCAAAAACAGGCCCGGCCTGAGTGGGTTCACTTATAAATATTTTTCTTTTGAAAAGTTGTGAAAATGTGTACTATTTATAGGATTTATGTTAACAACTTATGTAAAAAAATACTCTATCATAGTCAAAAGTTTGATGCAAATGAGAGACGAAGTAACATATACACAGAAATACAAGTGACCTACAAAAGTCCATTGTGACTCCCGTCTGGTCCCTTGACCATAAAAACCGGCCCAATATTGCCATGGAAAAAAAATTTTGCTACCTTGGTGGCTGAAGTGTTCTTTTTACCCAAACCCCTCAAAAGACACGCAACACAAAAAGTAAAATTCTGTGCCATTATGGCCAGAATATTGTCTATACTTGGTGCATCACCTTTTGTCAGTGGTGGCCTAGAGAAGTATCGTCCACATAGATAGCTAGAGGGTTCGTTCTTTAGAGCAGAAAGTGGCATCTAGTGGCCTCTGAAAATGAGGACACAATGAAACTTCAAAAGCCCATCACTGCTGCTCGGTATGAACGTGTGCTCAGCTCATTGTGTTTCGCTTGTGTGTTCACAGATGACGCTCGGGCACGAATTTGGAGCGGGAGCCGCCTGTTTAAAATGCAAGGACAAGTGTGAAGGCTTCGAGCTGCATTTCTGGAGGTGAGTCAGAACATGGGAGGAGATCTGAGATGGATGGCAGAAATAGCGTCCTCCTGGTCAGCCATGTTTGTTTATGTGCGTGCCGTATAGTGACAGCACGCTGCACTCGTGACTTCCGACTTTCAGTTGTGCCTATTATGATACGTTTAAAAATCTGAATTTGGACATTTGTGAATCAATGCGGAATCATTCACACCAGGAGATGGGCAATATGTCATGATACAATATCTTGACGTCAAGACAAAGGTGCTGCTTTGACCAATAATCGGAGCAAACATGGACCTACAGAAGGTTAAAGAAGGCCAGAGTCACCATCTTTGTGCCTGTGCGAAGCAGGACAGCGTGGGACAAAACGTGATCTACCACAACTGCAGATTTTGGCAGCAACTACAGAACCACGTGCAAGAAACACTGGGGTAGTTTCAGGATGGGCATGTTTGCAGGCAAGATGCTGGTCAACACCGCACGACAACTTTTTGGTTCCATCATTTGTGCATGAGCGACACTGAGGCGTTGATGAATATAACTTTATTAATCCCTTGGGAAATACAAGGTCAGTAGAATTATACATTAAGAACGGTAGGAATAAACACATAAAAAATTCTATTATTATTATTATTATTATTATTATTATTCCTTAATAAATGGAATTAAAAGTGATGCTGCAGTTAGCATTAGCTAATCGTATCATGTTCCATCCACTGACTTGTGTTATTCTTAAGGTGTCTTGGGGCCGACTGAGTCTGCGGTTGCAACCCCATAAATGTTTTAGGGAACAAACCTGTGTTAAAGTAAATATTTGTTATTCTGACAGGAAGGGAAAGAAAGCCTTTCTTCATGCTTTCAGACGTGCTGCTAACACTTAGTTTAATTAAGAATAAGCTAACAGCAGGAGGTGGTGGATTTATGGGGACATGCTGTTCCAGAGTAGAGCCACTCTTCATGTGGAAGAGTCCTTGGAAAAATCAGAATCTACGGGACTTAACTTTTGTGAGGATAATAGACTGGGAAAAATGTTCCAGGTTGGATTCTGGGACACCGATAAGATGCCAGGAATTAGACGGGGACCACCAAGTTGGCGTGTTTTCAGTTGAAAACACTGCTAAACAAAGCTCAGGCATCACGGTGCCCAGGGATTCTTTGTGTTTTGTCTCTGTGCTTTTATTTGGAGCAGTAGTTCCAGATGAAACGGCTCAGTGTGGCGTCCACTAATGACACTCACTTGCTGTGCTTTCTTTTATACCACGCAGACACCACGTTGGAGGTCTGTGGGTTTGCTAGACGATTGCTGCTTCCATGAGCAGTAATTCTGTGACAGGCCTGTTTACACCAGGAGTTCCAGGAACTTGGCAGCTGAGAATCTGAATCATACAAACTACATGATGTGACACTGAAGGGGAAGAAGATGGTGAACGATGAACGTGTAAAACTACAGCAGCTGCTCTTGTGGCACGGTGCACTTCATGCGTCACAGGAAGGAGGTTCTCTGCTGGGATTTGCTCCACTGATCCTACCAAGCTTTCGTCTGAAAATGAACAAAAAACATTTTGGACTTGGAATTGGGATGAGGGGGGCATCAAAATGTGGAGTGAAAATGACTGTGACGAGAGCCCATAGCTTTGTATAGCTGCAGTGTGGTGTGCAACTCTGCTGCAGTCTTGAAATTCTGGGTCAAGCTTGAACATGACCAGCCAGATCCATAAAGTATCAACACCTGGAGACACACAGCAAGGTGCTTGTGTTCAGACGTGTTGCAGGAGTGGTGATCCAGCAAATCAAGCCTGAAAGTGAAGAAGAATGTCATAAAGGATCTTTATTCACAACTGTTGGATAAATGATTTTCATGTATCAAAGGTGCATGAAGAAGGTGATCAGTCAGTTAGTTCTGGAAGGGCTGAGGGCTAAAAGACTAGATTCCACAATGCCATTCAAATTCTCATTATCTCCTGCAATTTTGGCCACATTTCTTGTCGTGAAAATATCTTGCATTAATTCAGAGTATTGATCTCATTTGTGTTTTGATGAGGGTGTGTTCATTGACATGAACAGACAACATTATGTGTATTTTCTTTTTCTTGTCCTTTCAAGGAAGATTTGCAGGAACTGTAAATGTGGACTGACAGAGCACAATGTTCAGATGAACACGGAGGAGAACAAGAAGGTGGGGAAGCTGTTCGAAGACACGAAGTACACTGGACTCATCGCAAAGTTGAAGACAGATGGCATCCCCAGTTACCAGGGCAACATGGTGACCATCACCCTGCCCACTCCAGCCACTGCATACGCAGTTACAGCCAGTGCTACTGCGAGCGTTGTCCCCCCTCCAGCTGGAACTGCTGCTGTGCAGCGTCCTGGGGCCTCAGTAGGTAACAGTCAGGCTCGTGCTGCAGGTGTGACACAGAGTCCCGGGGGTCAACCTGCCGGTACTGCCGCTGCCGGTACTGCCGCAGCAACACTGGGCCGTGGCCAAAATGGGTCAGCTGGAGCGACACCAGGTGGCAGCCTCAGTCAGCCTGTAGCAGCCAGTGCATCACCCTACAAGGCCAACAAAGTGCCAATGTCTGTCAGCGTCACATCAGCCAGCGCAGTCCCAGTACCCAAAGATGTACCTATGAATTCTGTCACCTATGAGTGGGCACCACCGGTGGCCAACAAGCACATGGTGAGGAATTTCATTCAATATTTTATTAAAGAAAACGATTAGCTTCTGTTTGTGTGTTCTACAAAACATAATCAGTGAATTTCCACCTCATATGCTGTGTTTCATTTGTTAGTTGCAACGGATGAGGATGAGTTTCAACATGATGCAGTATTTATAGTGTCCACTATATGGGTCTAAACGTAGCCCAGATTCTAAATGTTTGGTTTATCTAATTTTGTTTTCATGCTTAATTTAAGATGTGGCCAGTAACTTGTGGCTTACTGATTTATGACTTTCTAAAGTACCTTTTTATTGCCTTAAATGGAAAATGTACTCTCATTTAAGATCTAGAAATGTGCCATTAGTAAAAAGTTGAATTTCCTTGTTTAGTCTGGTTTCCTCTTGGTTGGTCCTCATCTGTCCCACGACCTTCGCATAATCTCTGTTTATTTTACAGTTTGTCATGCTTTTGTCCTCTACACTGCAGGCAGTGCGCTACATCCAGTTGCTTCCTCCAGAGAAGCGTCCTGTGGCAGGGTCAGAAGGAGCTGCGTACCGACGGCAACAGATGGCCCGGCAGCTCCCAGAGCACGACCAGGACCCGTCCAAGTGCCACGAGTTGAGCCCCGCCGAGGTCAAGCAAATGCAGCAATATGTCCGCAAGTACAAGGACGAGGCGCTCGGTATTGGAGATGTCCTGCTTCCCGAGGAGATGGCTCAGGTGCAGGCAGCTGCAGCTGGAGGACCTGGAAAAGCTGGGCCTGGTGGTGGTAAAGCTGGAGCTGGATCCGTTGCTGTGGCTGGAAGTGCTGGATCTGTTCCTTTCAGTGGATCTGTGGGCGCTACTGGAGCCGCTGGGCTTCCTGGAACAGGCCCACAGCGAACCTTCGTAAGCATGTTTTTTTTTTTTTGTTATTATAAGCCTTTTCTGGAAAATTGTTTCATATACATGAATTAAATGTGTTTACTGACATATCAATATATAACTATATAACTTTTCAGTTCTACGTGCAACATAAAGTGTGGTATATTTTCAAAACTATGAAAAGATGCTTTAATCAACTGAAACTGGCAAAAATCAGCATTTATTATCCTGCAGGTAAATTAAATAGAGACTAGTAATTTAAATTCTTAACCATTAAATAGGTTCAGAGAGACACGGTAATGCAACATCTTCTTGACATCTTGACATTCTAGAGCTTCTTGACATCATTTTTATCACCTCGTTTTAGACATTTTTATCATTTCTTTCCCCAAAACGACAGTGGAGGTTGATGGATTTTAGCGTTTAAACTATTTTTTTTTATTATTTTGTAAATTCATTTCACAAAGCAACAGTAGGTTTTCTTCCTTCCCAGTTATTCTCTTTGAAAACCTGAGCATCTGCGCCTCTGTCGTCTTCTTGTTTCAGAGCGGCAGAAACGTTGCGATGTCATATACTGTCCACTAGATGGTGGTGTCTGACAGCGTTTTAATTTCTTGCATACATTTCTACATTTATGTCTGGACTTATTTATGACATATTGAGTTTTCTAATGATAACTAAGAAAGTGGGACTTTTCAAGGCAAATGGAAGTGATCCAGGCTTACACGCATGCAAACATACAGGAAAAAACATCATAAAACAAGCAAGTTTCATGATGTTTTTTCCTGTATGTTTGCAGCTTTGCTTTTAAATCACCGCCTCCCATTGTCAATGTCACATGAATTACCAGCGTCAGGTACTGCAGCAGTTTAAGGGATTCGTTTTTTGAAACATGCCAAATTCTTCCAGTCAGGAAGTCTGTGATTTAGGACGCAAAGTTCAAATGGTCTATTTGTCAGTTGAAAGCGGGAATGCCCTCAAAGAGATGGAATCTCGGTCTTTGTGCTAGAAGAAAGTATTTTTGTTTGGAGCTCCGGAACAGCACGGCAGGTTTATTGCCCCTGTGAGACGGTCAGGAATTCAATTCATTTAGAACATGAATGCAACACAAACAATGTGTTCCACTGACTCTTATTGTCTGGGAGAGCAGAGAAACACTGACAAGGAAACAGAAACTATCTAGAAAATACAACAGTTAAAGTAGAAATTTTAACTTCAATGACAGAAAAGCAACACCAGATTTGACAATAGGTAGTTGTCTCACCTGCTACACTTTTCAGGTGACTTAAAGACCTGTTTCCACAGAGTTGATTTATGAAGTAGTTGGATAGATCTGTGTATTTTGCATGGCTCTCACCAACTGATGAAATGTGACTTAAAAATGTGAAACTCATTGGATGAAGTACAAGATGCAAAATGTTATGTTGAATAAGTGAAGGGTGGAAAACAATATATAAAATATACTTCTGCAGTCAAAAACATTGTCTTAAAAATAATTGAGTAACTTGTAAAGTTGTGTTCCTAAGATTTTCATTTACTGTCAGACTTCCAAAACTAATATATTTTGTCTTGAAAGATAAGTTTCTGAACTAATTTCTCACATGGTGAACTGAAAAGATGTTTGTCATCTCTGCCTCACTTTCCAGTCGTGTCATCACTGCAAGCAGCCAATGAGACTCGGCGATCCGGCAGTTTACGCCGAGCGAGCCGGCTACGACAAGCTGTGGCACCCGGCGTGCTTCGTGTGCTGCACTTGTGGCGAGCTGCTGGTCGACATGATCTACTTCTGGAAGAAAGGGAAGCTCTACTGCGGCCGCCACTACGGCGACAGTGAGAAGCCTCGCTGTGCTGGCTGCGATGAGGTTCGGGAAGATTCTTCTGGAGAGTCGGGTGTCGCTTCATTTGTGTCCACTGAGTTTGAGCCATGTTTTTCGCCCACAGCTGATCTTCAGTAATGAGTACACTCAGGCTGAGGGGCAGAACTGGCATCTGAAGCACTTCTGCTGCTTCGATTGTGACTGCATCCTGGCTGGGGAGACCTATGTGATGGAGAAGGACAAGCCGGTGTGCACGACGTGCTACATGAAGAACTATGCTGTGGTGAGGAACACCATTCTCGCAGCCTGTTAAAGAAATGAAGCAGATTTTCTGAGAATTAAGTCGTCTTAGTCTTTCTTATCATTCTGTTGTTGTTTTTTTCCAAGTTTCTTTTTTTACGCATTTACTGACATCTGTGCATCTCCTGTTCACACTTTCAGAAATGTGCCACGTGCCAGAAACCAGTAGATCCAGAAGCTCAGAGGGTCTCGTACGGTGACTACCACTGGCATGCTGAGCCCAGTTGTTTCAAGTGCTCCGGCTGTGACAAGTGTCTGGTGGGTCAGAGATTCATGGCGCTGAAGGGGTTCCTCGTCTGCTCTGTCGAGTGCAAGAAGAAACTCACCAGCTAGACTTTCTCATCTGCACCTGGACTTGGGCAAGAACCACTTCTACTGATGCTCATTTCAAGTCTACATTAGACTCTGCACTTCTGTTGTTACCTTAAAACACTGTATTATAATAAAGAGGTGGGTCTCTGGGGCCCATCCTCTCGACCAATGTTTGGCTTTTAACTTCTGAACGCTGTTGTATCAAGGAGCTTCATGTGAGATTTATAGTGCATTCTTTCTAAATGAACTACTGAGAATCAAGGTTTGCTGCGCAGAAATAATAAAGAGTACAATTCTTTGTAACTTGGTTGAATCACCGGCTGTTTTCTTGCATTGCTGCTGCAAGCATGAAGGCATCTACATATGTCCTTAGTCTCAGGAGAACCCCCAGTTTGTATTGTGTTTTTGGTGAATTAAAACCTTTCCTTTAAACAAATAATGAGCAGAAGCCAAGTGCTCCAGAGGAGGGATCGTCTATGTGGTAGCTTTCGTCAAATATTCTGTGCTTCTTGCCTTGTAAAATGCCAGTGCCATTACCGTACAAATAATATAATCCAACTGAAGCTTGGGGACCCCGCTCTGGAGAATACATGGGGCAAAGGAGCTTTAGAGAACATTTTTAATCTATGTGCTGTCATTCGAACCGTTAGATATTGTCTAGTTTTAGAGATGGAAGTAAAAAAAAAAAACTTGATTTCTATTGATCAAAGCAGTGTCTACAGGTCTCGTTCCTCTGACGTATCGTCTGTATAATTTTAGTTTCCGGTCGTCCATGATGGAAAAACCACATCGGTGTTTCTGGTGTTTTCGTTCACAGTGTGGAAACTTTGCACAATTCAAGGAAGCTCCATCTCAGGAGAAGACCATTGTCTGGAGTGGCTGTCAGCCTGGAGCTGCGCTGCTATTTCCCTTCTTTCATTTTGACCCAATCACCAGCAGGATCTCCAGGAGTATCAGCCAGATGAGCGTCCAATGTGCTCTAAGTATTCCGACCTTCCCGGGGGAACAGAGAGTGTCTGGTGCGACTGGAAATTGGGCGTTACTGTGTGAAATGGAAAATGTAGGTGAGCAAGTTTGACATCACCCTGTTGACTCTAAAGTGAAGTAAATGTGATTTTGGCGTCATGTTTTTTGATATTGTCGTGTAGCCCATGTTTCTTGTCCTTCTGACTCACTCCCCAATGACAAACCTGATCATCTTCATCTCTGACCCTCCTAACTCTCTGCCTCTTCTCATTGAGTCAGAGATACTGTCTGTAACGCATACATCATGGCAGGCCTGTCCTATAAAGCTACTCCTACACTCTAGCTGCCACTCTTGTGTCACAGATCAGTCATGTCCAACAGGTCCAGCCATGCCTTCACGCTACTCCTCACCTCCACTAAACTCTGTCCATCACTCTGGATGAATGAGCCAAAGATTACTGCAACTGTGGTGTGTGATGTCAGCTCCACATCACACATAACCTTACAGTAAATTCAAGGTGAAGTGTAAATCCAACTGTCTTTTCAGATGGATCTCTCAGGTCTGAAGGGTCACAGAGGTTAGTCTACACTAACATTCGTCTTTCTCGCCTGTTGCTTGGCTGAGAAAGATTTGAGTTAAATCACATTCCATCGCAAACCTGAGATCATAAATCTCACTGAAACCTTTATCACAGCTGCTCTTGGAAGAAGCACAAGGGAAATTCCACAGTTGGCGCAAAGATGTTGGCGAGGTGTGATGAAGTTCTGCATCTCTACTTCCCGACCATGAGATGAGGGCTAAATTAAAAGGCAGAGTAACTGACACTCTTAAAGTGTGAGGAACAAGGAGTGCTCAGACATAGCGTTGTGTCAACATTCCCGTTGCCGTAGCAACCGGATGTTACTGAGAAGTTCAGGCTTGTGGGTTGAAATTAGGAGCGACCACAAAAATGAAGGCAAAGATAATGTCTTGTCGGCGTCTGTCTCATGAATTGGGTTGGGTACAAAAGGGGAAGGGCAGGGGTGTCAGGTCACGGTGGGGAGCTTCCAGTGCACTGTCCAAGAATCTCAAAAAATGCGCAAGAATGCGCATCGAACAGATCTTGACATGACCGGTATGAATGCTAATGACTCATTACACACATTCCATGTGAAGGGGAGGGAACCAGATTAATTTGTACTGATGTTATTTTGGCTCACGCCAGCAGGAGCGATCATGTCTCACACAGTGAGCTTAACCTCTTTCCTTCACATTCCTCATCACTGTTTTATCGACAGATGCCACTCGCCCCGTTTGACCCTGCAATATATACCCATTCCGTTGTGAGCCCCAAATTCCTGTGCACACCTGTTTGTATCTAAAGCCATGTGGCCTCCAGCTCTTTGCTTTTATCTTGGCTGCACAAAACCAACCATATTCGAGAATGAAGGCACATTCTGATCCACCTGTCAAGGATCAATGTTTTACTGTGAAGCTTGCCAGGCTCAGCAGCATCTGTCTGTTTCCCATCAAATTCAAACTCACTTCTCTTAGTCAAGGAATATTTTCAGACCGTATTTGAAACCAGATATTTTCCATATTGAAGATTTATCTGGTTTTAACCCGTGCATTAAAGTTAGTTTGGTGGTTCGACTCTTTGTAAACAGAAAGACTCATACTGAAATATATGGACATACATTATATTGCTAAAGCATTTGCTCACCCATCCGAATGATCACAATCAGGTGTCCTTATCACTTGGCCTGGCCACAGGTGTATCAAATCAAGCACCTAGGCCTGCAGACTGTTTTGACAAACATTTGTGAAAGAATGGGCTGCTCTCAGGAGCTCAGTGAATTCCAGCGTGGAACTGTCATGGGATGCCACCTGTGCAACAAATTCAGTTGTGAAATTTCCTAAATATTCCACAGTCAACTTTATTATTAGAAAATGGAAGAGTTTGGGAACAACAGCAACTCAGCCACCAAGTGGCCGGCCATGTAAACTGACAGAGAGGGGTCAGCGGATGGTGAGGCGCTTAGTGCAAAGAGGTCACCGACTTTCTGCACTGTCAATTGGTACAGTGCTCTAAACTTCATGTGGCCTTCAGATTAACCCAGGTACAGTACGCAGAGAGCTTCATGGAATGGGCTTCCATGGCCGAGCTGCTGCATCCAATCATGCAGTGGTGTAAAGCAGGCCGCCACTGGACCATAGAGCAGTGGTGATGCTTTTCCATTTGGCTGGTCTGATGGACGAGTCTGGGTTCGGAGGTTGCCAGGAGAACGGTACATTTCAGACTGCACTGTGCCAAGTGTGAAATTCAGTGGAGGAGGAGTGATGGTGTGGGGTCGTTTCTCAGGAGTTGGGCTTGGGCCCTTAGTTCCAGTGAACGGAACTTTGAATGCTTCAGGATACCAATACATTTTGGACAATTCCATGCTCCCAACCTCGTGGGAACAGTTTGGAGCGGGGCCCTTCCTCTTCCCACATAACTCTGGCCCAGTGCACAAAGCAAGGTGCATAAAGACATGGATGACAGAGTATGGTGTGGATGAACTTGACTGATCTGCACACAGTCCTGACCTGAACACGATAGAACATCAGTGTGTGACCTCACCAACGCGCTTTTGGAAGAATGATAAAACATTCCTATAAACACACCCCTCAACCTTGTGGACAGCCTACCGAGAAGAGTTGAAGCTGGAATAGCTGCAAAAGGTGGACCGACATGATATCAAACCCATGGCTCTCTCTTCATGCTTCGGTGTGTCGTATTAGCTCCATTGTGCTACTGCCACCTGCTGTCTGATAGAGCTCATTGCTGCCACATAAGGTAAATAAAACAGTTAGGATGGAAATATATCTGTCACAAACAAACATTTTTACAGGTCCCAGCCAAAACTTTCTTTTCTTGGCTGTCAATCATCCGGGCTCCCTTGCCTCTCACATCTCAGAGCGTACATGGAACAAGTGAAGTTCCTGTCAGCCAGTTGCTGGCAGACGCATCTCAAAGTTCATCCAGTGGCAGCAGCAAAAAGTTCCAATATGTCATCCAGAGAAAGCTTGTAGATTTTTCTTTACAGTTTTTAGGACAAAAACAGGGAGCTCAACTTCCTTTACAGACCTGAGACCTAGTGATGCCCCTGCTTAAACATGTTATCTTCATAGTTGAGAGTATTTGTGAAACCTCTAATGTGTGGTTGTCTTTTTCCATAAACTCACTCGCATTTCTTTGGATGTTCCTTGGCTTTCAACTTAGTTACTAAAAGGTTCTAATGCATTCACCATGGAAGAGGAGGCTGGTGGAAAAAGGTGTTCCAGCTGACTCGAGGGAGTCACTGGTATAACAAAGTATAAATGCAGCACCACCTGCCGAGAGGCTATATTTGTATGTTTGTCTCGTCGCATGTGCAAATGATTTCCTCCAACACCACCAAACTCAACTGTATAATAAAACACCAGCCAAACTCTTCATTACAAGTTTCCTTTTCCAGCTATTGTCTACCGCACTCTTCCTTCTTCTAGGGTGGAAATAAAGTGTAACAGAAAAGTGAGGGCACATGCTCGTCTGCTTCATAGCCTATATGTGCATTACCCAGGTACGTAAATCAAATGTTTTGTTTTTTTTTGTAGTCCATGTTTTAGACAGAGCGGGTGTCCACGATGAAGGAAAAGATCTAGTTTTCTGAGACAAATACAGTGTAGCACCCTAAAGTAATGTTTTGAATGAACTGAACTATTTATTTAGGATTTTAGCAGTACAAGAAATACTGAGCAGTGCTGAGAATTTCACAGCGACACAGTGACGGAAGACGTTTGTGGAAATCCTTAAAAAAATGAGACTTGAAAAAATGAGACTCAAATATTATCATGAAAAATCTTTTAATTTGTCCTGGTTATTCTGTTGTAAATTACTCCAACAATTCAGCAAGTCATCTTCACACCATTGTCAAAACATAAACTGACAACAAACACAACTAGTCGTTCATCTTTTAACTGACTTTTACCTGAGTTCATGTTGTACTGTCACAATAGAGCTGAGTCATTCAATGGTGGTGAAATGTATCACTCCCAGCCATTCTGTCTGGCAGAATACTTCTATATAAGTTTGTTCATTTTCACAAACAACTCTAAACCTTGTGTTTAGAACATACTCCTGCTCAGATGCAGAACATTTATCGTGCATCGTGGATTACTTTTCAGGTGTCTCAACAGCTGGTCCCGACTTTTTGAGTTTGATTTTGTTGTGTGGTTGTGATGTTTCCACCTGGTCTGCACTCATGTGAGATTTCTGCCTTGGATGAGGACCTGTTCAGTCGGTGCTGCGACAGAAGCTTTACGCTTATTTAATTTGAATATATTGATTTTATTACCGCATAATAAAATTCATCAGCTGTCCAGTTTTTGTCATCAGTTTACATCTCTCTTTTTTGTAAATTTGATAACACTACCTGAGTCTCTTTCAGATACTGAATGTCTGATGCTTGAATGTCAAATATCAAGGCTGAGGCTTGTAAAACCGCTCATAGATTAGATATAGTTATTTCATACAGATTATATCAAGAGTGGCATCGACATCTCAAACTCTCTGTTCCTGAAAAGCTGGGCCTTTCAGTTGTATGAGCGTGTGAGCGCCAGCGAGAACTTTGCCCATCAGGATTTGTGCACTGCGATTCTTGTTTCATTCTTCAATTGATTTCAGTTCTTTTCTCTCCTGGTTTGTGCAGAGTGAATGGCTGAGCGATTAGTTTTATATTGAGAATCTCTCTCCTCCAGTGTGAAGCCCAGATGCAACCTTTAAATCAGCACCTGCCTGAGCGTGGACGATATGCGTTAGATATCATGAACCCCATCCTTCTGTGTGCATGAAAACCAACTACATATGTCTGTTTTCACATCTGCTTTTAATGAGGAGATTCCACCGCTGTGCCAGGCAGAGCAGAACAGCTCAGTGGAAAAGTCATCCAGGCACAGAGAAGAGGCTCTTCGACTTGAACGGCAGCATGTACGCATCACACTGAAGAGGGTTTTGTGTTCATCTGTAGGGTGACTGAATGTGACTCTGGTCAACTGTCACACAGAGTGACAGACGAGGAAATGGTTGTAGCTCAAGTGCATGTCAAAGTTCACAAGTAAAATATTCTATAAAAGCCTAAACTTGGCAGAATAAGCACTGTTATGTTTTCGAGTGATAAACATATCATTCCGCTAAGCTCATGCTATCACTCATGCAAAGCCAAGATAAGTAGGAGACTTTTCATTGAGAACTCCCATTAACCTTTTCAGTGTACATGCTCTCCCTTTTTCACAAATCTCAGAGTGCATAAAAAAAAGTACATATATATATATATGTATGTATATGTGAGGCTCCTGTGCCGCAGCCAGATAAGAGTTCCTCCCCAGAGTTTTGGCAAACAGTGAGGACAGAGTTCAAGAGCCCGTAAATGTCTGAGACAGGAATGCAAGTCTGCCTTTTATGGTCATAAAAATCAGATCTTTTTCGTACTGGCTGGCGACTTTTTGTTTGAGAATGAAAAACGTGTGTGGAGTTGGTGATTTGAAAGGGTCTTCCCTGGTGATTCCAGTCGTGAATGAATCATCGAATATGAAAATGAATATGCTCTTTAAAGCAACACTGCATAGAATTTTTTGCCATCATTTATATTTCTTCATATTTTCCGTGATGACATTTTTGGATGGTGGACAAGCAAGTGAATGTCATAGCCAATTTATTGTATTTAGTACACTGTATATATAGCCCGCCACATGGATTAGCTGTGATGCTAATGCATGAGCTAATGTCTGCTACCTGTTTTTGCTAGACAAAGAGTAAACATTTAATATCCGTAGCACTGTTGATGCACACTTTGGTTTGTACAAGTGCAACATCTTCTATCACAACTGTCTTTCTGCACTGTCTCTCACACACGTTTGCATTCCTCTCTCTGTAGGAACCTCTCATTGCCATAGTGCTTTTCCCAGCCTCTCACCCTAAACCCAACCATCCAAAACAAATAAGGAATCACAACCATGACACCTAACCAAACTTGCACTCAATTATAACCCAGTTATTTTGATGTTTTAGTCCTCAGATAGAGGCTTAACCTTGTGGGGTCCGGCAAAGCAACACTGGGGCAAATGGTCACCACAAAAGCAAAAGGTCTCCACAAGGAGTAGCGCATACCACAATCCTGCACAGGGCAACTGGTAGAGGCAACTACTTCAACACATCAAACTTGTGTTCACTCATTACAGTTTGTACACTGGCACAAAAGAGAACCAACGCTTCAGTCTGTGTTCTTCCTCCGTGTTCTCTTCCCTCAGTATACAGTACGTGCCATATAAATAAAGTCGTATGATCTGAGTCAATCTTTTTTTCTGTCAACTTCTTCTATACCTTGCTGGTTCCATGCTTTATTCGCCGGTTGGGATGACAGAGCTCAATTCTTGATGTCGGCGGGGGGTATATACTTAAACTACTGGTGCCGATTCAACTTTTTTTTTTGTTTGTTTAAGATTTAAATGGCTCTGAAGGGATGTCCCCATAAGAATGGCTAGTTCAAAATCTGGACTGTCAATGAGATACATCTTCTTATAACCGGACCTGATTCTTGCTCCCGTCCTGATCGCTGAACCTCTGAACTTCATGTTTTGAATCACCCTTCACTGCTCTTTTGGAACCCCCACAACATCCTGGCCTCTGAACCTTTCTTCTGTCTTCTGTTCTCTTCAGATCACCGCTCTGGTCTCTATCTGACCTTCTCTTAGTTGAAACCACGCCAGCCCTTGGACACCACCTCAAGTGAATGTTCCTTTGATTTTGCTTGCCTTTCGCTGTTCTGCATTTGGGTTCACGTTCATCAATGTCTTAAAGCAGTCCGTCTCAAATAAGTTGATCTATATTACTTCATTTCTTTCTTTACTTTAATGTGAATAGGGATACAATGTTATCCAGAGGTGTACATATAATAAATTTATAGACTAATGATACATTAGAGAGTTAGGGGGTGTGAAACGTCTACTTCATCCTGGGGGGCGCAACAGAAAATAATTGAGAAGCACTGCCTTAAAGGTTATAGCTGAAATGATCTGGACTCTCGTACAGCAAGTCATAACATCACCTTTGTCGGGGAAGGTGAGCGGTCTCCAACACATCAGAACACACCATCAGGCAAACCTGCCTCAGCGCGACTGGCAGCTGTGTGTGGACCTCAGATGGAAGTCAAAGTTCTATTCGACTGCACCTCATTGAATAAATATCAGGCTATTGAGTGCTTTCTCAAGTTTTGTGTCCTGGTGTCGTCTGACTCAATGAGTCCAAGCCAGCAGAAAAGCTTGGCATGCAGGGAGGATGCCACTCTCAGATTCAACTGAGATTCACTACTGGCCAAGGCTTGAGATGACTGACCTCCTTCCTCCACTTTGACAAATTCCATCAACAAATGAGAAGATTATGGGCCTGCCCTGACCTGACTTTCACCCTGACATCTTCTGGCACTATCCCGTATCTGTCGTAGGTGGCGCCGAAATCATTCTCTGAGGCTTTTTTTTTGGGACACAGGCCCACACATGCTGAAGGAATTTGTCAGTCTCTCACCACTCAGCAAGTCGGATGATGGGAAATCAGTTTTGATAGTATAATAATGGATAATGACTATGAATACCTCCAGCAGTGATGGTTATCGTAATATTATTATTTATCTTTATTTTCATGTCAGGTGAAACAACAGTTTAAACCTGAATCTATTTGTATAGTTCTCTATCTGCGTCTTGTAACCTGGACTATACTTGGCGTAGTTATAAACCATGCTCTCTTGCATTCCTTCCGTGTTCCTCGCACAGCTGTGTATCTGCTGAACCATAATAATGTGAAATATTCACTTTGTTTACTTTAACTGCGCTTTAGCATCTCAACAGAATGTGCATCTACCTGGTGAGCTGTAGCCGTCTGGAACAACCGGCTCTGCACTCTCCGCGGATGCAAATGTCTGGTTTCCTCTTGCATTGCTCTCATACTTCAGGGCAGAAGCAATGGTGTCTGTGGACACCATGGCAAACACACACTTTGCTGATACCAGGTCAGAAAAGTTATTAAGAGTCATGAGGTAAAGTGAGGTCTAATCCTGAGAAAGCCAACTGTACTGCCTTCCTCTCTCAGCCGGTGTCTTGTATGATGTTTTCTGCTGATGCAGAGGCGGAGGAAAAACTTTGCTTTGGCAACTTCCCGGCCTTCGTTCCTGATGAGTTAAGTAATCATCAGACACATTCAGGCTTGATGGGCAGAGCAGAACGTGTCTCTACATTTGACTGTTTTCTGCTGAATAATTCCACACCGCTGCTGAGAGGACATGGACAATTAGTTGAGCAACTCTTTGTCTGACCCTTTGGGAACACACTGTTCATCTAAAACAGAGGATGAAACATGCTTTAATAGGGTTAGTATATGGATCATCTATATCAGGTGTTCTTATCTTTTTAATCGTGGGGCCCACCTTTCCCAGAACATTTGTGATCAATAAACATATTTAATCTACTTACACATAAACAAACCAAAACCTTGTGTAATAGCATGAAACCATGTCATCACAAAGATATGTCTTTGTCATAGAAAAGTCCAACCAGCAGCAGAACAAGGTGCAAGTCATATTCATCAAATTTATTAAAGGAAAATAGAAAAAAATATGATGCTGATGCAAACTGTTGAGAAAATTGGAAAAAATGAATACAATTCTGAATAAAAGAAATATAATAAATCCATGTCTAAATATCATAAAATAAATAAATATATATTATTGATACTCCTAAGAAGATGTAAGTGAAGCGTAAATAAAAGTATCGCCATTTCAAAACTGCTTCATCAGGCGCTTTCATGATCAGTGTTTAGCAGTGGGCAGCATCACTTTCTTAATCTTTTTTTTTTCTTTTCAAGAACTTCTCCATAGTTGTTAACTATCTAATGTATTAAAACTCAGCGTCTCACGGTCCTCACAGCCCAAAGGTGTAAAACAAAAAACTTTTAGCATCCCTCTAGGAGGCGCTCATGGCCCAAACATGGGTCCCAGCCCTATGGTTAAGAATCACTTATCTATATTATCAGTTCTCAGAAGCTACTGTTTGTTGAGGTGAATTCCAATTCATCCCTCTATCCTTAATCTTAACCCTCAACCTTAGACCTCAAAGCATAGTGTTTAGGGCTATGGCAATGGAATAACCTGGAACAACTGCGGTGCTTGCTTTTGCGATGACGGTCACCATGACGACAGTCAGAGCAGGCTGCACTTGATACATGACTGCATGGACAACAAACAAACACAAGAGGAAACGTGTGAGACATGGGTTGAAAAGTCCAAATAATTTTGACGAGAACGACTCCTTTTTCTGGGAAGTGAGCCAGGGAGTCAGCGCCATCTCCGCTGAAGTGGTGGATTGCATTGCCAGATTCCTACAATAGCTGTGTGTAGTTAGGGCCAGGTATTAGACAGTGGTCTGAGCCCGTTTGACCTCCGTAGCACAGCTTAGTATTTGAAAAACACAATCTGTCACGTTGCATCGACTTGAAGTCACATGCCACTATTGCTATTTATTTATTTTATTTCATTATTTGGCTGAATATATTCAGTGTCCAAGTTCAAGCGCATCCCTATAGGGAAGTCTGGGTATTCCTCAATCTTAAGTTTGATGCAAATCTCAAAATTGAGATGACTTATTTCGCAAAGGTTCTTTTCTCCTCACCATACATAAATCCTGTAAGCCAGAGGTCTTAACATAACAGAGCTAACATTTTCGCTCATGGTTGTACTGCTATATTTCACTTTATGGTTGCCATACCTGCTGTCCCAGAGGACAATGGCAATCGAAACGTTTCACATTGCAATTGTGTCCAGTCAAAGCAGTGTTACTGTCTTTTGAGATTAATGCAGATACTTTGTACCTTAAGTACATTTTTTTCTAAAAGTAAAAAGACCTGGTATGAAGGCGGGATTCTCATGATTCAGTTTTGTTTTGGGTCAGGGTAGTTTGCCTGTCTCATTCCGCCATCCCTTCCCTCTCTGTTTTTTTGTGATATCTCAACACAGTTATATAAAGTTGCACCCCAGGGCTCTGTCCTGTGGCCAATCCTTTCATCCCTTACCTCCTTCCGCTAACAGATATGTCCCCTAAATATGACATGCATGTTCGCTTCAATACAGAACCATAAGTCTTTGTTTATATTTTGTTTGCAGCGAGCAGTTTGTGCAGTGGCCAGTCTTACTATGAGTGAATAAAAGAAGACCGAGACCAAGACTTGCATCTTAAATAGCAACATGAAATAGACTTGTGCTGTTGTGAGTCTATATGTGACTTATTTGCTGAAGCCTTTTCTAAAAAAAGCCATTTCCAAACAGATTACCATCATCTGGACAAATGACTCCACATGTTGATCTGTGGGCCCGGATCAGTCGGCTGTGACGGACTCTTGCTCTGACTGGGTCATGTGTTTCTCGACCAGACAGGCTGCTCTCTGTGGCCTGTTTTAACCCCCCGGAGTCCGTGGACACAGACGACTATTGAGTCGACCGGCACACTTTCCACAATGTCATGGGCCAACACATGTCAGAGTGGGGCGCTAACGCCATGATTGGACCCCATTAAAGTCATTTAGCCGAAGTGGGCCTCGTGTGCATGTTCCACAGACCATAATGTCCATGTTACACATTTGTATCACCATTACAAACACTCCAGTGTAGAATGGTGAGCTGGTAACTGCCTGACAAAAATATTGCCAAAGCAACAGTGTGCAACATCTCAAATGTTCCCACAGTCAGACAAAGGATTCTCATGACACTACAGCTAAGTGGCTTGATGTAAGTCCCATTTTATATTTGATGAAGGTCAATAAATCAAGGCAAATATCCGTAATCGGTCATAGGAGCTGCAATTCAATTCATCATTTAAAGAGAAGAGAATGAGCAGGGTCCAGTAACAGGGACAATAACATGAACAAACAGATGGATGCTTGTTTGGTTTCTAGGAACGAAAACACCGTGGCAAATGTTGCTCGGCTTGTCAAACTGGCAGACTGACAGATTTGTCAGTCATAGTGCAGGGAGGGACGTCCTCTGAGAACCACAGATATTTCCAAACTCTGTTCAGGACCCTTTGGAGTTTGGTCCCATATCATAGATCCGACTGGTGGGTCAGTGTTTCGCTTGGCTCCACAAATTCTGTTTCTGTTATTTCTGTACTATCAACCCTGCCATTTTCTCATACTATGGTCTGTAACGCGTTGTACATACTTGAGTTACTCCCACTCTCTCACTCATTGCACTTGTGGATTATGCTGTAACAGCAGTCCTTGCCAGCTGAATGAAAAGATCCCCCAGTAAGACTCTCGGCTCTTCTCGGACACTTGCTCCCCTGTATGCTACACACTTACATACCACAGCCAACCTCATCAATCTGACCTTCTATTTCTTCCTCCTTCCATTCCTCCCATCTGTAAGTTGCACTGGATGTTGAATTACTGAGTTTGCTCATGTTGGCTTTATTTTTAATTTTTTTTGGTTTTTTTCACAGCAATGACAAGACACAGAAGTTATTCTTGAGCGTTCACATCACCTGGGGGTGTTTCCTATCCATGATTATATTTGGCAGGAGTGTGGCTTCTGTTCAGCCATCCACTGGAAGTAATTGTCCCCATGATATTTCCCATTTTATGAAGTTTGTCAGTCGACCTCGATGATTTATTTTATTCGGAATGGAAAATGGCCTTGTCAGACAACACAATGTTGTGACCGTATTTTTGTTTTCACTTGGCTGTACAGCTGCTGCTATTTTCCATGCGATTGTTGTGTCTCGGTTTCGCAGCACTGTCGCTGCCTGATCTCCCGCCTTGGCTCACATTTGTGACGCTCATCAAGTAAGCGTATTTGTAAGTTTAGCTGAATATAGTGTGTCAAATACAACAAAAACAATCCATGTCAATGTTATTTATTTCCATGCCCTGACAGCTTTATTTTTGCTCATCTATTTTAGTGGATACATGCTATGGGAGTTCATCATTTATGAGTCACACATTCGTAGTTTTTAACACACTCCATTCAGAAAACGGATTTAGTTGTTGATATAACTTTTAATCGCCAATATGTGTGTGTCTAGTCTAGGGTCTATTTCCAACATTTGACTCTTAAAATTGCATGTCATGATCAAGCTGTCAGCCTTGTTTTCTCCCAAGTTGACGGTTGCTTCTTGTGTGGTAAAAAACAATCAACTGCTAAACTCATTTTAGGATTTTCAATATGTTTAAAATTGATAAAGTTGTGAGTTGTACATAATAAAATCCCATAGGGCAAAGTTAAACTCACAAAAAATACAGCTGTTAAGATGAAGAAATAAATAATAGCCACTTGTCAAACCTCATGCTAAATACCATTCAATATCCAAATTGTCACGAGTCAAAGGGAACGAGGGAGCAAATGTCACGTGTTGGGAACGTGGAACTGGACCCAAGTGCAAGTGGTGAAAGTTACAGCCAGGCAGGAGCAAGTTAGAAATAATATTTAATAATAAAAACAACAGAATCACAACTGAAGGCGTCACCGAACCGGGAGAAAACTAACTAAAGCTGAATGTACAAATGAACCGAGAAAAAACTACAAAAGAGAACTGGAAACGCATGGAAACTGGGAGAAACAAAACACTAAACTCAGGGCACCAGGGTTACAGACAAAGTAATAAAAAAAAAACAAACTAGCTCACAGAACAAGAGACCGAAAGTCACGAGAACCAGGAGTTACCACGGGGAACAAGAAGAGTCCGAGTCTCAGGAACTAGAGGAGCAATGACCAGGAAAGGGAAACACTGGGAGGAACGCAGGAACTGGAAGAGATGAACTGGCACACATTGCTGGAGCCCAGGTGTTTTTATAATCAGGGTGATCAGAGGTAGATTGGCTCCAGCCATGTGCCAAAGAAACAGGAAGGGAGGTGGAAGAAACCAAAACATGACTCAAGGGACAGAACAGGAGCAGAGTCATGACACAAATAAGCTTATTGTAGTAGGAGGAGGTAGGAGATCTGCGCCTCAAGCAGGTGATTCCATGTTGCTATGGGAATTTCTTACACTACTTAGTCAGTTCTTCAGCTATAAAGAATGTGCAGCCATATTTCTAATAAAGACAAAAAATAACATGAATAATGAAAATAGATTGTCATTGAAATCGCAGTATCTTATAGTATTAATTCCCCCATTGTGGCAAGAATAAAGGCCGTCTAAACTTTTTTTTTTATTAATAATTCGGCCCTATTTGTCTGTTTTTTGTGTCTGTAAACAAATGACAACAATTCATCCTTTATGCTATACTCCCAAAAATGGAGTAATAAAAAAAACAATTTAATCACCGAAAAGGACAAACCTTTTAGGATATGATTGTATTTGCAATGTTTGCATGTACAAAACACACTGCAAAACTGCTCAACAAGATTCAAATTCCTCTTGAAATGGACATGATCCAGGACCTTTGCAGTGATTCCCCTTCCTATACAAACCACACAGCAAACTAATAACTTATTCTCGACCTGGACACAAAGACAGAAGCGTCTTGTATTCTCTTCTTTCAGCTGTGGAATATTCATGGCTCCTCTTTGCAATAAATCGCTCGAGCTTACAATGAGCTGCTCCATGGAGATTTGGAAGGAATTAAGGCTGACAGTTCCTCCGGAGGCCGCACACACTGTATTTGTGTGTGTATGATTCCACGCAAAGGTGTTGGACAGTGTATCTTTCTTCCTGTTTTACGTATCTGCTGGCGAGATTTCCTGACATGCCTTTTCTCCTGGATGGATCCAGTTAACTGAAGCAGCCATTATTCTTATCATCTCCAGCTTTTGTTTCAGCTGCTCATTCCGCACGTTCCATCACTGTGCTCAGGTATGTTTGCACATCTAACAGGCAAAGTTTATTCTACGTGTCAGCTGCTTCACTGCACCATTAATTCACACACAGAAAGCTGTACTACCACCAGATCGCTCACAAGATTAATGTTGTTCATGTACTTTCAAATATGAGGTGTATATGTTCAAATATTATTATTCATCTGCCAGCCCAGAAATAAAAGATGATCTTTTTTTCAAAAAACATTTGTTCACTATCAAACATGTTTCAGCCCAAAGCAATGGCCGCCACTGCTCGAGCAAAAGAGACGGACTCATTGAAGTCTTCTTGTGCTAAGAAAGGAGGTGCATTTCCTTGTTTAGTTGGCAGCAGTAAAACTGCAACTTTAAATGAGGAAGAAGTCACACGAGTTGGTGGAAAGTGATTTTGGTGGTGCATAACTTTCTTGTGACTCACTCAACACGAATGCTTAAAGTGGAGTGATCCCAGTGGCATCCTATTTATAGACAGCTTGTGTGAGAGAGAGCAGTTGGAAGGAAGGAAAGTTTGGGGGAACATCTCTCCCAAGCTCAGACTGGATTAAACCATCATGTGCGAAATTCAGTTTCAGAGCATCATTGTTGAACGCCCTGTTGCCTTTACAGTGCTTAATCCACCACAGAAACATTAGTGACTCTGTTCTAAGATCTCAATGGATCGGTATTACAGTAGATCTTATCCTGCTGTCACTGGGACTCTAATGTCGCCCAACAATATTAAGAACAGTTTCAGTTTATGTTACCTTCAACGTGATTGGACTCGTGTCACACTGGGCCAATTCTTCAGTTGCTGTGGTCCTCTAAATGAGGTCCAGGCTTTTAATGGGAAGCTCCAGAGGAACATGTGGGGAGTGGGTGGTTCATCCGAGGACAGCGCCAGACGTCTGATCATAAACAGGCCAAAACTAAACAGTTAGTTTGATCATTTAATAAAAATATCTTACACTAAATGCAGGCTTCACTAGGTAGACCACATGACCCATGTTCTGAGGACAATTTGTTTCGGATTTGACTTCATCACCACATCCTTCCAGAGAAAACTGTTTTTCATTGAAACAGATGCTTGGTGACTCAGCAGAAGATGATGTGGAGTTGGACTACCACCCTTTACTTCTGAAAGCAAGCAAGTTGAACAATATATACATATATAACAAAGAATAAAAAATCAGTTACCGCACAATTGACCCAAAAACCCCGGGCCAGGGGACCTCCAGAGAGGATTCAGGCTGCTGGTTCCGAATGACAGTGGCCACACAAGTCCAAGTTAACAGCTGACAAAAATGGATTGAAGACTCACAGCAGTACAGTTGGCATGGGACAGCGCTGTGTCGCTGAAGGCATGTGTGTTTAATGCATTCGCACACTTCCTTTTTTTACACTTAATAATATCCTATTGGATATTATACAGTCTGGCCATGTAGATTAATCTGTCTTTTGTGAAGCTCTGTCTTCAAGGTAAACCTTGACCATTGTGTGGGCAGTGTGAGTGCAAACAAGTCATTCACAAATCACGTCGTACTCGTGGATCGAGACTGTCCTGGGTCCCTCACTCTGCTTGAATATTGTATTCAACTCTGACTGATGAGCAACTGTCCATGAACAACCTTCAGAACTTAAAAGTTCAGACCATGCTTTTGAGGCCATTGGAGAAGAGGGGTCTGTTCAGACCGCAGGGCACGGGAATATTCTTCAAGATGATGACTGCAAGATTTTTCATAAGGACAAAAAGACCAAAAGTAGCCTTCATATAAAGCACCGGTTTCAGAGGACAAGATGTGAAATGCAGAAATGCCATTCACAGCATTAAAAGTGATCCCTTAATCTTAAGTGTTTGCTCTCAAACCTCCCCATCTGCTGTCACCACAGGGGGAAAGTTTGCAGCTAACAGTTTGGGATCTGTTGCCGACTGTACTCTGATACTTCCCCTTTCTAGGAGAGAAGCCCTGTGAGGGCGTTCTGGCCAAGTCTCTACAACATTCCTCCCTCCTCTTCCTCTTTGGTGGTGACAATACACGGAAGCTGCCAGCCAAGGCCCGTTTCACCATGCAAGACAACATTCTCTTGGGTATCGTTTACATGCTTAGCACGCAAAAACATGCCGTCATATCCTCCATACAAGCAGTCAGGTAAACAATACTCTGACATGGGACAATGTGGGAGGATGAGGGTGTGCGAGAGAGTCTCAGACGTCTGCAGCAACAGCCACATTAGCAGCGAATGTTCCACTAACAGACTGAGGAAATCCCTGTTCTAGCCCCCAGATGTGCCCAAGCCTCCACCACGTAGGTGCTCGCATACAAATGGAGTGACATCATGGGATGTCTTCGGATGTTCAGGGTGTTAACAAGGCTATAAATGGGCCCTTTGAATGAAGGTGTCCCGTGTTCCTGGACTGTTTGAGGCAAAATATTACAGCTAACAAGTGATGGATTTCGCATGTCTGTGCATTCGTGGGCGAGGGAGGGGCTGGGGTTGGGGCTTTTGTGAGAGGGTTTGGAAGGAATTTCGTGGGATGATAGGGTTTCCCTGTCAAGCCTTTGACAAACTCTCTGCTTCCTTTGGAATTCCCTGACTTGTGGCTGACGACATGGCCACTGTTTTCCGACACTGATTTCTCTCTATTGTGTGTTGAACCTTCACACTTAGGGGCTTATTTTCTTTCCTGAGGAAATATGAATTCATTAACAGATTAAGTCACCAGGGTCAAACCTAAGCACACTGAACATCTCATTGACACTCAGTCTTTAGGTGGAGACACGCTATTATTGATCTTTAAATTTCAAACTTCAAACTTTTTCAAGCTCACTATAGAGGAATCCTGGAGGATTTTATGCATGCTTTGTTCACCACCAGTCTGGAACTGTGTCCCACAGCCGTGCAGGATCCCAACCCAAACATCATCCTGACCGAAAAGAAAAACAGCAGTACGGGGAAAGCCTGTCATCTTCTGCTTACGCAATCGGAGCCCTGGCAGCTCCCTGTCGTCATAGCAACCTGCTGCCAACAAGTTACAACTGGAAGGGAAAAAAGTGGGAGACGCTGGTGTTGATGGAGCATGGAGCTGCTGTGGATGTCCACAGCGGGGCAGGACTGACATCAGCGGCTGATTATTTTGGAAGTCTGGAACTGTGGTTTTACAGTCAATCTGTAGATTATATTTGATCTGAGCTAAATTACATAATGTATAGCTTCATGCAAATAGAAAATGCCACGTGCCAGCTTCTATAATGGTGAGTTAGTCTGCATAAGCAGTCGGTGACATAGCAGTACTGTCTATGTTGGTAACAATAATGAGCATTTGAGCTAGCATTTTATGGGGACTGTTTTTTCATCACAAGTTGCAACTAAAATTTTAACTCTTTTAATTCTGCCTTGACTAATAATCCAAACATTTATCTGGACTGTAACAACATGTATGTGACACATGTTACATACAGTAATAATCCAAACTATTCTTATCCAGTCTTATATTATTTTATACACTGAAAAATGTGGCCACATACGCACACACTTTTGTTTATATTGTGAACAAATGCTTTGGGAATACTAGCTCCGAGCCCTGAAAGAGCAAAGCAACAAGTTGACGTCTTGAGTTGTTCAAGCTCAATTTCAATTCAATTGCAGATCACCAGGTTGAACAAGTTCACCCTTTAGAGTTAGCGGACGGTTTTAACTCAGAAAAATGGGGAAGAATTGGTCCTCACAAGAATACTACCCAAAACAAATGGGTTAACCTAACCTGGACTCTGAACTAAACTTGCTCACAATTATGATAAACTACTTTTACTGATGCTTAAACAGGCCAAAATGTTCTCACAAAGCAAAATGTCCTCACAAGAAGGTTGCTTATCAGGTGGCTTGGTACTCACAAGTATGGCAAAAGGTGCCCACGCTCACACACTATTTTTTTGCTAGTTACCCAGAGAGGAAGCTAGATTTCTGTTACTCAAGGGCAAAACTGAGTCATCAGCTGAGAGGACCGACAGAGAGGTCAGACTTTCCCTCACAGGCTAAAGAAGTGTGTAAACAACAAGCTCACTAAAGCTCAATTCAATGTTACGATCTAAATACAGTGTTCATTGTCATTTGGTTTCTGAACTGGTCCAGACCGGTTTGATTTCAAGATCAAGCGGCCACATTGAATTTTTTTAATCTGGCCGAGAGTGTTTGCAGAACTGTTGGTTTATAGGGGACAGAACGACACCCAGGGACGGCAGGAGGGAAAAAAGGTCAGGGCAAAGTGTGAGCGATGACAGTGAGCTGAGAAATCAACATCTTTCAGTCCTTCATTCCTGTCTGTGTTCCCACACTTTGTCCCGATAGCAGGTATCAAACCGGCCAGATAACAAACGAGACAGCGGGTTCGTCCTCGTTTTTGTGTGTGTGAATGTTTGTTTGATTATTGTATCCAAGGCAAAGCGACCGTCTCTAAGTTTCCATTCTCCTCCTTCTTCTCCTCCTTCTTTGGAGCTGCAGTTTCCTGAACCCAGGCCAGGAAAGTCTGTGTCGCTTGGTTGGACGGATAGGCAGAGAGGACTGTGGGAAGTAATGGAGGGAGGAGAGGCGAGGGAGGCTTTTTATAGACACTGCTTTACTACCAAACCGAGATGATTTGGAGCCCAGATGGACAATAAAATTGATGGGATTAAAGAAGTAGAAGGTTCATACAGGAAGACGCTCCAGAAATAAATCTCATGCAATAAAATGCTTTTTGTCACTGACTTGATCATTGACCTTGGAAGCACTGCTTTCTGTAGTTGTGTGACATACTGTGTACATTTTGTTTTCGGTCTGACAGAATTGACTCCTAACACAAGAATGAATACACAAGGGTAAGATGTCAGTCAGGGTCCCCTTTGTCCCCAGTGTTGAAACCAGCCTCAAGTCCAAACTTCCAAGGTTTTGATCTCATCACCTCCATTTGTACACGTCTGAAGTGAATTGAACTTGTGAACCGCTATATATTATCACTCGTCCCCAGTCTCCAAGTCTCTCACATGGCATGTTCCAGGGGCTCCTGTATAAAACTGTGCGTAGGGAAGCACACAATGGTTGGCATGTGCAGGAAACATAGGTTATGTGTCACATAAAAGAAAGAGCACACGCATGCTATGCTTGTTTCAGCACATACATCATGACTAGGGCTGTCAGTAGATAAAAATTTTGATTTCCATTAAACATGAAACAACCAGCAACCCGCAGCAGAATTACAGAAGGTGCAAGTCAAAAAGAAATGCTAAAGAAGATAAGTAAAGTGTAAATGAAAGTATTGCCATAAAATGTTGGAATTCATTTTAAAAACTGCTCGGACATCAACTTGTGAATAGACAAACGATTCCCTCTCTCCCTCTAGTGTCACTTCCAGATGCTGGCGCACAGCTGCAGACATGGTGCAAACATGCAGCGATAAGGGTTTCGAGGTGTGCAGCACAGAACACAGTGGGAGGACGGTAACTGTCTACCTTATTGATTATGTGAAGGAATTTCAGATTAGTCTCACAATAATGGACGTGTGTGGCCGCGTGTGCATTCCACAGGGGCATCGATATATCAATTGCACATACACTTCTGCATTTTTTCCAATAAACATTGTTTATATTAGCTGCTGTGAAATGTGCAGTATTATAATTATCTCACTCATATGAATCACTTTGACAGGTTTTCTTTGATTCCATCCTGCTGTTTCTCGTTTCGCAAGATTTTGCATGTAGACCAGACCTGTTTTTGTTTTTTTAATAAATACCAGAATATGTGTACTGTAGGCCAACTTTCTAAATCATGTTCATTTTTCCCAGCTACACAAATCAGCCTTTTAACCAGAATCTGAACAGAAAAAAGTGAAATCACTTAAGTGAAAGCAAAAGTTCCTGAAAAATTGGAGAGGTTTAACAAGGCCATGACTCCCACACCCTTCCTGCAGTGCAGCAATCCCACTCCATCTCCTGCAGGTCAACCATGTTCCAGGACAACACGCCTCCATCAGCCGACAAGTTACCTTTCCTTCTTTTGGTCCTTTCACTGTTATTATCTTCATGTGTGTTTCAGGTTAAAGCATTTTACCACTCCCCTTTCCTTTTACCTTCCCTGGGCACACGTGCCCTCATGCCAGTTCCAGTGTGCTCTAAGGTCCTACAGTAGGTGACTCACCTCCTCCTTGATGCAAAAAAAATTGGCCAAAACGTTTTTTTGAAACAGTAAACTAAATATGTCACATAACCCCCACATAAATAAAATAAAGTTTTTTCTGCCATATAATGCTTACTTACTAACTCTTTGCTCCACTGTTTTTTCTCAACACTCGACCTCCATCCAAAGAAAACTCATGACATCATGTCAGACCGGGGGCCTGAAGCTAAAAGATAAAGCCACTAATTTCATGTTCAGTTGCACAAGGAAAACCCATTTAGCACTTCCTGCTTGTTATTAATTTGGCTCCACTTGGTCGCTGGTTTTTGTTGTAGCTTCACGGTCGTCGCACACACACTCACACACACATGCTCTCAGCACTGTTCTGCTCCTTCCCTTTCCATCATTATCTGCCCGGCACTAAACTTCCTGGCTGGAATGTTGAGGAGGCATGTCTCACTCCGGCATCATGTTGGCGGCCGAGGGCCAGGTCAGAGCCGTGGATGTGTGTAAGTGGCTCCGTTTGCCAACGTGATGAAGAGAAAAGATTCCTCAGGCATGAGTTCATCCCTCTGCACACAGGGTTGATCTACAACTACAGTGGGTGCCTTTGATTTTGCATGGTGAGGTTCTGGTTACTAATGCAGATTTGGTTGTCAAATCACCCAGGACATGAAGTGAAAGAGGTGTGTTAGTACTCCTAGATCTGACCTTAGCCCTTTCAGGTAGAAGCTTTAGAAAAATAGAGTAAATATTTATTGAAAAGTATTTATGTGGCTATGTTATAAATAAAGATTTTTTTTTCCTTTTTTGCTGTTTTTCTCAGCTGACACGTGACACAGTTTTACCTATTTAATACTCCAAGAAATATTTGGTCTCATCTGTCATGAACCAACTGCATTCATTGACAGGGGGAAAATATAATTCAGCACAATTGTACTCTACCAGCTAAGAGACTTGAGGCACTGTCAGAGCAACAAAGAGAAAGGTGACAAGAGTTTCTACTTTCTACTTTTTCATCACTAAATAACTGCCATCAGGATCAGTTGGAAGAATCAAAACATCCACCATGAAGGACAGTAAAGCCGGTAGGAGGGAAATTGAAGTTTCACCTTAAGGACAGAAGCACAGTAACTTCCATCACCAATGTATTTCCACCATAATGTTTAATGCATGCTGATTGGCATCAAATATTCAGACTAGACTAGTATTTATGAGATATTTTGGTTTAAATAATTTAAAAAGTCTAACGATAATTTCCATATCAAAGTTAAATTTCACATCTGATTTAGAGCAACAGGTATTGATGGGTGTAAACTATGGATGCACCGATACCGATATCGATACGGTAGCAGGTATGGCAGTCACCCAGCTACAAGAAAAACATGCTGAGGAATGTTGTTCAAATAAGGATATATATGGGGAAAAACCTGTATTAACTGAATGTGTGTGTATGAACTTATATCGGTGAGTACTCAAATGCAAGTACTACAATACACTACTCCTTTTGGAAAAAACTGGCATTGGTGCATTCTTAGAGTAAACTCAAATTGCATGATGCTTATCAAATGTAGGAAAGTAGCAACTGGGAATAAAGACATTTAACAATTCCAATGTATATCTTTTATTCAGTTCTCCTTTTTTAATAAACTAGATCTGTCCTAACAGAAGCAGGCAGAAGATACTACAGGTAGCCAACGTTACTTTTGCATGACCTTTTAAATGTTAGGATCCACCATGTGAAAGCATTTTACCTGACAATGCTATTGCTCATACTGTTAGAGGTACGATGTGAGAGCTGGATTTCCCTTTTTCATGACAAACACAAGAAGAATGTGGTCCATAAAATGAGCTGATTGTTTGCTCTTTGGAAGGAAACAAACCCCTGCTGAATGAATCACAGGCTTTTCATAAGGAAAATAAATAAATAATGACTATTCTCAGGGGAAATTATGTGACTCTGAATGTTATTCTGTGTTTTAGCATGTTAAACATGTGGCAGATGAACCTTGTGACCTCAGACACCAAGAATGAAAAGGCAGCACTGCTAGGTCTTCTCAGCAGCAGCACCACTGCTTTTAAAAGAGAACATACCAACAGGAAAAATGTCACCAACCTTAGCAGAGCTGGAATACGAAGTGCATTGATAGTGGACAGATTTGGATTCAGAAATGAAGTGGCCATCTAAGTGTGTGCTATGGACAAAGTGTAATACTTCCTACATGACAACCTGAGTGATCCTGATCAAGGTCTTGTCCCTTCTACGGAACCTGAGCCAGAGTCTTCCCTGCTCTGCCTCCTCTGCCAACTCGACTAGGGCTCTCTCCAGTTTGTCGCCTCTGATGCAGACGGTCTTGAGGAATCGCTGAGTGGAGGTTCTAGTAAAACCCCAGCAACCAGCATCCACTGTATGGGTAGAGGTATATCCTCTCAGCCTGGCTCATTCATGTGTAACTGCAAGATCTGCATAACTCTCCTTTCCCAGCTGTGTGCAAAAAGGTCCTCAATGGTCTGGTGTGGGTACAAAATATGTCCACTTGTGGAAAGTGTTCCAGCGGTAAGGTCACCATTTTAATGAGTAAACTCATCTTTAACTAAAGGTGTTGAATGGCACTTTCCAAAACACGTGATATCAGCAAAAGATGATATGTATCATGCAGGTCATTTGCAAAGCATATGATCTACTTCCTGATCTGCCATTGATAGAACTAATCCGGGGCTACTTCCTGGTTTAACTATGACGCAGTCAGCTCAGCTGTCTGGCTGCAGGGAGGTCTTGCCTGAGTAAACTTTGGTTGGTGATAAAGGTCAGCTCTAAGAGCCCACTCACCTACAGGTGTCAGCAAGGACCTCTTGCCTCACAGACAGATGGTCTGGTGCCAAGTTGTTGGAAGGGAATGGTTCACTTCCTGCATGCTTCAATGGCTTGACTCAATGGTGGCGCCACCTGTAGTACCCATGGGTCAGCGCAGTCTTGCTCCCAAAAGAGGAAGCGAAGGAGGCTGTGACTTTGATGGCTGCAAAGCTGCAACAGCTCCTCTGTGTCGTACCTGCGGTGCAAAAGCCAACTATAACCACAAATAATAGCTTCCATGACTGCAGTCAGTCATCAACAACTCCATTTGTTTGATCATATAAAACCAAGCAGAATTTATAGGAGGCTGACATCTTAAAACCTCATTTGTGTTGTCAGTCTGTCAGAAATATGTTGGAAAATGTGGAGAAACCATCCCACAAAATTGTGATGGAAACATTACATAAAAACAAATGACACACTTAGTAGGTGTTGGATTTGGATATTTTAAAATTGTACCTAAGTACAAGGCACATTTTTCCAGAGCCTCAATCATCATCTTACACTTGACTTCCTCCAGAGTGCAAATGTGTGGTTGGGTTTTCTGGGAGAGACTCCACCTCAAGAGACACACCCAAACTCACTCGTTCACTTCTTCATTCAGACTGTCCTGGATTTCACTGCCAGCTTGTCTGCACGGAGCTGCCAGATTGTCCCCTGGCTAAGGGTTTTTTTATTCACCGCAAATGAGACAACAAAGCCATTGGAGGAGGCGCATAGTGGCAACAGATTTTGTAGGTCAGGAGATTTGGAGGAAAAGAAAAACAAGCTTAATCTTCAGTTGGGTGTTTTATTTACATTTTGAGATGTTTTATATTGAAAAGGCATGGAGGCAGAAGACTACTGTTCCTGTCAGTCATTCAAAATGAAATAGGATTTAGAAAGTTTATGGGAAGTTTGACTGGTGAGCAAAGCATTAGTCAGCTCAGGAAAGAAACAATCTGTGCCCACAGTTATGTAAACGTCCTCACTAAACACGCACACTTTTCTCTCTAGAGAACAATCACTTGTACATTACGGATCACTTCTGCTCCGTCTGCCTGCTCAGTCCAATCTAATTATAATTATTCATACACCATTGGGTTGGTACAAGTTCTGTCATTTCTTGTTCTATGAAGAGGCCTGCACAATTGCCTTGCTTCCTCACATATGAGTGCAAATCCTAGTCAATTTGGTGTTGTAGATGTGGAATTAGAAGTTAACCGGAAAAATCTTGAGCCATGAAACTTTATTTAGTTTGTGAAAAAAAAAGACAAAAAAGCAGGAAGTAGTGAAAAACAGTTGAATATTGAGTTTAATGAATTATCGTACTGCATAAATGTAAGAATAATAAATAAATATGACTTTTTTAATTCAACCTTTCTATTTGACTGGAATGTCATAGAAATGCTGGATAGGTTAACTAATATCGGAATACAAAAAAGAACAATATTTTCGAAGAGTGCGTATGTGGAGTGTGGAGGAATGTGGGAATAGATGGATGGCAGATTTAAAAAATGCCTAAAATTTTGAAGATCCCTCAGTGTGTGGGTCAAAGAATCATCATCAAGAGTGGATTTGGGTGTGTTGGCAACAGGCATCAGTTTGGAAGTGATCAAGTATGCTATATATCCTGAGCTCTCTCCAAGCCTGTTTTACAGGCTGCCCTTTGTCACCGGTTCTGTTCATCACTTTTATGGGCAGAATTTCTAGGCATAGCCAGGGGTCGGAGGGGATCCGGTTCGGGAACCACAGAATTTCATCTCTGCTATTTGCGGACGATGTTGTTCTGCTGGCCTCATCGGACCGGGACCTTCAGCATGCACTGGGGTGCTTTGCAGACGAGTGTGAAGCGGCCTGGACGAGGATCAGCAGCTTCAAGTCTGAGGCCATGGTTCTCGACCGGAATAAAGTGGTTTGCTCTCTCCGGGTCGGTGGAGAGTTCTTGCCCCAAGTGGTAGAGTTTAAGTATCTCGGGGTCTTGTTCTCGAGTGAGGGAAAAGGGGAGCGTGAGATTGATAGACGGGTTGGTGCAGCAGCAGCAGTGGTGTATCGGACCGTCGTGGTGAAGAGGGAGCTGGCCTGGGAACGCCTCGGGATCCCCCGGGAGGAGCTGGAGGAGGTTTAAGTGGAACGGGAAGTTTGGGCTTCTTTGCTCCGAATGCTGCCTCCGCGACCCGACCCCGGATAAGCGCCGGACGAAGAAGGCTGACCCTTGTAGGTAAATGCATGTTAGCTTTGTGACATATGTCCAGTTCTTTCCACCTTGCACTATTTTGTGCTCCACTCACACCAATTTCAAACATATTTCACGATAATAAAGCAAAGCCTGCATGTATGAATGTGTTTTCATAAGATAAATATCGTGCTATAGTCACTCAAAGAGATTATTTTTATTTTCTAAGATGACACCTCAGTGTACCATGCTAGGGAGATAGCAATAGATTATTCAATACCCCTCATTTACTTCCACATCATCCTGGGTTCAGTGTGTGGGCTGCTTAGTTAAGTGTCTATTCTTATGTCTATTCTAGATTTTTTGACTTTGACTCTAGGGTTGTTCACTGCAGCCATGGTGGCTGTGCATGAAGGCTTTGGGCATTTCTCGGCCGAGAGCCGCCCCACGTTGTTATTGGAAACATGGAGAATCAGAGAAGAGCATTGCTAGAAACAACCCTTAACGTCAGCCCATTTGGACTCATGCTTTCACCGAAGAAAGGTCTCACCTTAGCCATGGTCTCAATGAAGAGGGTGAGCGACCCGATTGCGCCCTCAGTCAGCACGAATTCTTTCAGTGCAGATGGAGTTGTCCACTCTTCCCCCAATCCATATTTTAGTTTGAAAGTGATCAAGTTTCACTCTACAACAGCTTCAATAAATATTAAAGCTGTCAGTGGAACATTGTGAGTCAATGTGACAGATCAACCCTGATTTTTTCCCACTTTTTGCAACTGCCAGAATCCCAGAAAACATCACAGGCATCTGTTTAACCTAACTTCGGAGCCTTGTTAACATAAAGGGGAATTGGAAAAGGTATACAGCATATAGCTGTGGCTGAAAGGGAGTTTTGATCTTTTTACTCCACAGTAATCTAGTATAATTGCATTCACAGTGTTTTGTATGGTCACACTTGTGAAAAAAATGACTCAATTTTAGCTCTTCTCCATGACCTACAGTTGGTCCATCAGCCCCTCCCTCCTCTCCTCCTGAGAGGGAGAAGTTATTGGGTGTGTTGTTTGAACTCTGATGCTGCATGTTGTGTTCTGCAGCTCAGGCATTGGGTGGTCTGTTGGAAGAACACTCCTTTTTAGTCCTGTTTTTAGAAACACTGAGACTGTCAGGGCCCTGCCCTTTGGTTTACTACACTGATGGGATGAAGTGGTTTTATTTTCCCAACCTTTATGTCAATTTTCTGCTGTATTTTCCATCTCCACAATAGGAGCATCCTTTGTCTCCAGATGCTGTGAGAGAGTTGCATCTGTTGTTGCCTTCATGGTGTCAGCGCTTCCATAGATGGAAGCCACATCAAGGTGCAAAGGCAACTGGTAATGGAGCTTTTCCATTATAAATTCTAGTCTTATTGCAGACCATGATAACAGTCTCACTGTAAAATTCCTCCAGGCCACAGTCATCAGCTCCTGACAAGGCTTCAGTTTCTTCTTTAGCAAACCCCAATGTTGAGTAAACACAAAACATTTGGGCACCACACGCTAGGTGTTTTATTAATTGCTTGGTGAAGTCATGTTGTGTGTAATGGTGTAGGGTGTAAGGGTGCAAAATATACGTAATATAATATAATAATATAGTAATATAATAAGTACTCAACAACAGTGCAGAAATGAAACAAGTAGCCAAACACGACTAAATTGAAGGTCCAGGATAGAATCCAAACATGCAGATCAACTTCAGTCCAGGAATTCCTGGAATGGGAAGTGAACTGTATTGTACAAGTAAAAGAAAAAAAATGACCAGACTCCCTGCGGCTTCTCAACATGTCAACAAACTATCACTACTTCCTGCTGAAAGCCTCCTTAACATGATGCATTATTTGGGCATCCTAGTTACGAGGGCAAACAAGACAGAGCCTAATGTTACATTGTCAATATGCAGGCCTTATCATTATTTCTTTATTATGTCATGATCTGTAAGCAGTTCATAACCAGGTCGAATTGACCAGTTGATATTTAACTTGAGGTGTCGTGGTGTCAGTCTGCTGGCAGGGCGTGGTGGTCATTTGTCCTGGACAACTATCAAACTAAAAAAGTCTGTTCACTCTTGGGGGAACAATCAGAGTGCAGCATCCACAGAATAATGGAAGTTCAGTTCTGCGTCCTGAAGGAACCTCGAGCACAAATCATTGGAACAGATTGCTTCCTTCACTGTGGTAAAAAGGGGAGCTTTGTCCGGCATTGAAATGTGTCCAGAGGTGGCCGTTTTGTGTGAAAGCATCATTCACGTCTCTGGGCTACATTTCTGTGGAAAACTACCGGGAGGCTCGCCGTGTGTTTGTGTGCGCCTATTGATTCACGGCTGCTCGATCTGCCACGCCCTCCATGTGTGGATCAGGTGTGGAGGCTCGGAGGGAGTGAGAGCAGGGAGCATTCTGTCGATAGTGAAGCCTCTTATGCAGGATCAGATGTTTCACAGATGAACCAGTGCATTTTCTGATCAGCGGGAGATGTATGATTACAGCACATTATATTTATACTTTAAGTATTTAATGTCAATATCAAAAATAATGACGTATTTCATATTCATCTGAAACCTTGAGTGTGGCAGTGAGAGGGAGGGTCCACTAGGGCATTGCCCCCCTACCTCATAATACCTGCATATGGTGCTTTTTAAAATCTTTTTAAAGTCAATATTTTTCCTTTTTTTTACTTAGTGCGATGGAGGAAGCCTTTTCAGCAGAGCAGCTCAGCCAATCACACACATGAACTCATCACATGGCATCAGAAATTCATCCTACCAGCACAATACATTCCATTGCCTCCACCTTTCTGCAGTTCCCCAACTCTGAAGACGGAAAATCCCCATGAATTCAGTAAGGGCTCTTCATTAATAGATAGAAATATTTGCGTTCCAAACACACATTTCGAACATTCAATTCAGAATAATTGACATTTCATAATATGTAATGACTACTGCTATACAGAGTACTAATATTGTATAGTTACTTTATCGTTAGTTTGAATTATGTTCATTTAGATATGTGAATGTAAAGCTGGCAGGGAACCCCCAAATAGCATTTTTTTTCCCACCACCCACCATTGTCTATGGTTACTGTTCTCTGCTGAAACGTGGGGACAAACCAAAGGACCATCAATTTCATCTACATGAAGTGATGGGCTGATGAGGCTTCATGTCCTTAGTTTCAGAGTCCACTAGATGGCACTCTGCTTAAAAATCTTTGGATTTGAAAAGCCATTTCAATGAAATGTGCCTCATTGTTAAACCAACAGCGCCACCCACTGTGTGCCAGGACACTGTTTCATGAAGCCTCACTGGCCCATCACTACATACATACATACAACTCACACCTCCGGAAAGCTTTCTCCTGCATCCCTGTGAAGGTTGGGGACATCAAGCACCAGTAGTCAGTGTTCAATGTCGCCATGGCTGAAGCATCAGTGGTGAGCTGTGGCATCAAGGTCATCAGTGCCTGTAAACCCAAGGACATCTTGGTGGACACCAGACATCAGGGAAGCCAACTGAAGAGTCTTATCGAGAACTAGTGTCTAGTGTCTGAAGCAGTTGCAAGGTACCGGTTAGTGTGAAGCTCTGCTGCTTCGGCTGTTGCTAAGACTAAACAGCGGGTGCGGGAGGAGTTTGGAGAGTCCATGGAGGAAGACTTTCAGTCGGCACTAAGGTGCTTCTAGAGAATGGTCGAGATCTCAGAAGGGGGAGACAGCAGAATAGCTCAGCTGTTTACAGTCACGACGGAACACCGTTGACTTCAACTGAGGATGCAATTGGCCGTTGGATTTTGAGGAACTTCTTAACACGGATGATGGGCAGTCTCCGTCGATTTCCCAGTGGCAGGCTGGGGTGGAGAGACCAGAGGGTGTGTTCCAACTATAGAAGCATCCCACTCCTCAGCCTCACTTGTAGGGTCTACTCTAAGGTGCTGGACCCTCCTGTCTAATCGAACAATGCGGGTTCTGTCCTGGCCGTGGAACTACGAACCACCTCTTCTCAACTCTTCCCAACAGTTCTGGGAGTATGACCTGCCAGCCTACGTGTGCTTTGTGGACTTGGAGAAGGTATAGATCCAGCCAAAGTACCTGTAGACCTCCCCACTAATAAATGGATTCTGGATGATGAGACAGGGCAGCTTTTTCATGCCCACTATCATGGTTAATTTTACAGGAGAAACTGGTAAGCCCATCCAGGTTCCACCTGCTTTAATAGAGATTCGGATTCATCCCAAGCTTCAGTTGGGCGTGGCTTCAGACAGCTAAAAATGAAGACAACAAAAAAAAAAAACATTAAATATACCTGTAACCAGAGCATATTCCCTAGGTTGATCGTGGGAAGAGCCCTGAACACAGACTCAAGAATCCAAGGCAGCAATAGAGTAAAAGAACCAAGAGAACAGAAGACAACTGACAAACTGTTGAAATGACAGTGTACCAGACTTTTAAGTTATTCTTTGTGTTTACCACCGGTCTTGGGAGTGTTATCAAATGTGGGGAAATTATTTTAGACAGCAGTTTGTTGTCACCAATTCAGTAACTGTCAAACTTTCTCTTTTGCAGTCGAAATAAAGTTTTATTATCTGGGCCAGTCGGTCTTGCAGCTGACACCCTCTGGCTGGATGCACACTCTGGCTGAAGACACACATTATCAGAAGTTGGTTCTACCATGCGGGTATTATAGAATATGCCTTTATATATTAAGTTTTGTGTATTGTGAAATTTATCCTCATGTATTCTGAAACAATATCTAGTGACAGTTATCAGTTGTCATGCCTTATTTTATCAAAATGAATTGAAAATACAGAGTCTCTACAGTAGGAGAGTCGTCTTACATCATGTTTTACTTTTTGTTTACAAAAATAAGAAATACCAACGCATCATATCTGAGGTCATGTTTTTACTGCGTTCAAGTGGAAGCTAAGCCCTAACATTCTTCTGGCTCAAGTAGTGTGGAGAATAGGCAAACATCTTTGAACAGTTACTCAGATGTTCCGGTCAGAGCCGCTTTGGTCTGGGATGTGTGGGATGTTATGCGGTGTGTGCGAGTGTGGAGGACGTGCTGATTCTTTTGGGTGTGTCAAACCCTGCCCATATTGCTGTGTCAGAGAATCTGAAATAGTTGGTCGACCCTTGCTGTCTCTTTTTTTATTTACATGATCACACACAACGTGACGTCAATCACTGCGTGGAGCAGTCAGTTAAGTTGACATCGTGATGATTATGTCAAGCACTTTGACTGGATGATTCACAGTAAGCAGTGACCAAGCTCCAACTCTTCACCCTCTTGCATGTTGCTGCAGTCTCTCTGACCTCCTGATGACCTTTGGATTTATCACGACAGAGACCACCTTGGATATGAAATATTTTTTCTCATGCTGTGGCAGGAAGAAATGAGCCATGAAAGATCACTCAAGAGTCTTCCAGAGCTTCTTTGCTTTGTTGGTCTTTGACACACTGTAAATGGAATTATGTGTTGTCATTCGCTCCGTGGATCAGTCATCCTCCGGTGACTCAGCTCTTGAAGCTTGCGCTGCCATGGTCCGGAGCATGATCTGACTGCTGCCATGCATACCTTCCCAGGTTGTCACCTGGAGCCAAAATCACTTGCAACAATTTTTGTTCTTTATTAAATGTTTATTTTATTTTACTGTTTTAAAAAAATGACATCCTTGAAACGATTTCTCACTTTGACTCAATGCATGGTGTTGGCAGGTGTTATCAATGCTGAGCTCCCCTGCAGGTCTGTAGCAGCTCCTGAGTACAAGGCTAAAAAGAGAAAGTGTTGACTATCAATGGAGCATGTTTTTATGGGCTATTCGTCTCTGAAAATGGTGGAAAATTCAAAAGCAGTTCAAGTGCTTTCCAGATGACAAAGGTCTCTGCAGGGATCAAAGGCACAATGCAGAGTTTTCTCTCATAGATTTAGTGGATCGATTCATTCACGCAGTCAAACAATAAGCTCAAGCCTGAATGGTTCGCTGTCTGAGCCTGTTAACCCTCAACGATCACGGCAGGACAAACAATGTTTGTGGAAACACAATCACCTCTATTTATTGTAGGGGTCAAACGTTAAATCACAGGTTTTTCACACTGCGCACTCTGTCTTGAGACAAAGTGCGTTCGGCAAGTCCGACGTGAATACAAGCGAGTCGGGTTTTGGCCACGGACTTGTTCCTGCCCGAGAGCTTGTCTCGGGAAGCCTTCCGCGGGGGGTGGGGGGGCAGCATCAGTCGTGCACAGCATTGGAGAGAGATGTAGAGAGGTGAAGACGAGAGTGCAGGCAGGTAGAACGGGTGGAGATGACTATGAGAGGTGATCTGTGACACAAGAGACTGAAGGTTAAGCCTTTAAATGACCAAATGATCACTGATGCAATTGATGACTTTGGTCTTTGGCTTCAGATTTTATGATGGCCGTTTTTCATTTGAAGTCCCAAGTTATTTTATATCGAAAAGTATAGAAAAAATCTAAAAAAAAAATAAGACAGAATCATCAGAGAAATACGAAAATACTGTAGACAGACAATACCCAAATCAAAGCAGTTGACCCTTCTTGCTGACTTGCTCTCTGAGTTGACTTCATGCACTCACTCCAAACTTGTTCTGTTGCAAACTCATCTCTGATTTAAGTAGAGATATTTGGATGAATCTATAAGCCAAAGCAAACTAGCACTGCTTTATAAAGGCCTTGTATTTAATCGGCAGAATACATCAATTCTCCTTTCCAGCACATTATACTCTCTTTTCTCTATTCATGTTGTGTGGCAAATAACTTGGCCAGGTGACAGTCAATAACTCCATTTACAATTCAATCTGCTGCCAGACGGAAAGGGGGCTATTTTGGAAAATGGTTTGAGGGGTTTAGTTGTGAAACTTTTTCCACTGCTCAGAACAAATGTGACAGTCAGTGTGTCGGGGCCTGTCAAGACATTCCTGTCTCTGCTACCCCCTCACTGCTTTTCATCTCTGCATCTATCTGTAGATCTACCACGTCCGAGACCCCAGTTGGAAACAAGATGCAAACCCTTACAGTCACCAAGGAACTCAACAAAACGCGACGTTCCTTTAAGGCCACGGCGTGTAATGACAGTGTTGGCTTATGGCAATAAAAGTACAACTTTATTGACGTGATACATAAACCTGTCCTCCATCCATTTCAACATCATTAAATAGATTTCCTATCGAGTAAACATTTGCGTGCTTGTCAATCCTAAATGCAGATGTGCACACTTGAAACATCAGGTCATTAAAACAAAGCTCTTCCAAATCCTCACACCATGCATTAATGGCCTACAACGCATGGAACATTCAAGACAAGTCATGTTGGCTTACTTTTCCAACTTCCGTTGTTTTGCCTCGGGGAGCTTTAAATTCTGAAAGTATCCTCTCTCTATTAAGGTATTGCAGCATTAAATATTTGTGAGGGGGAGAGTCATATCTTCAGATAAAAGCAGCTGAGGGGGGAACATATCTTTGAGCTCACTTAGGAATGGTTGAACAGGGTGTGGATGAGGGCAGGTCCAGGTTACCTTGCATAGGTCATGGATTATATGGGGCCAAATGAAGAAATGTCTCTTTGCTTAACACTTCAGATGGTGTCCAATGTCAAAAGGTGATGTAGGCCATCTGGGCCGCAATTCTGATCCTGATAAAATGTCCTGCTCATGTGGACAAAGGTCGCAAATCCTTCTTGGGCCTTCAGCTCTTCGAGGGTTCCGGCAAGTTGCGTCACCCCGCCTTGATACCTAATGAAAAAGGAAACCTCAGATCATTGGATGAGGGTGTACTAATACACCATGGCTGCGAACTTAGCCGGCAGAGATTAAACCAAATTTTCCCCCTATGTTGTTTCCAGGTATATGGTGGGAAAAAGAAGAGCAGCAGCGTTGGAGGAGCTTTATCACTTTGAGAACTCTTGAGAACTTTTCACAAAAAATTAACTGATACACAGACAAGACCCCTAGTGGTGCTCAAGCACCAACCCTGTTTCCCTGCATAAGAAAAAAGCCTTTTTTTGCAAAAGTGTTTTTTTTTAGTTTCTCTCTAAAGGTTCTTGCACACTGATGACAGCGCGAATAAAAACACAAAGTAGCAAAAATTTTACATGTGAATATTGGTGCGCCTGTCTTCGAATATTAACATTTACATTTTTATATGATTTACCGCAATCATGGAATCATGACTGTTATGACTGGAATCTTGCTGGATTTGTCTTAAAGCAACAATGCGTAACATTTAGATGTAAATATATTATTTTCATATTTCCTGAGATGACAGGTTTCAGTACGAACAGTCAAAAATCCCGCTGTCAGACTCTTCAACCTTCTGTTAAACACTCCCTTGGACGATGTGACTTTCTCTGGGCGAGCTGCCTGGAAGAATGTTCTGAGCATGGCGTCACAGCCCTAACTCCACCCCCACTTTACGGCAGAGTGATCTCTGTGGAAGCGTGCAGTGAACATACAGCTGGCCAAACTGATTTGCCACAATGTTAATAACCACGCTGGTCATGTTGATCAATATATTAAAACAGTGTTTGTACAGGATTTGTAAGGCATTCTGTTGTTTGTGTTTACCACTGGTCTTGGGTGTGTTATCAAATGTGGGGAACTTATTATTGAGACGATAACAGACATGTAAGGTCCGTCACTCATTTTATTGTGTTTATCACAGTATAGTGTAGATATGTCCAGCAAAACGGATTAGTGGCTAACGTCCATGGCTAACGTAGTTGACTCACTGTCATTTGCAGTGTTTATGGTCCATCTGGTTTGGACAAGTGTAACATGCCATATCTCATGTTCTATCTGTAGCTGCTGCCGTTGAGTCCTGTGATCTGCAGACCTGCTCAGAGCAGCGACCAGCGCCACATTTCATCATCCCTGGCGAATGTTCTGATTGAAGAAGAATAGTTTCTAACGTCAGTGTCCACAGTCAACTCGAAATAAACGTTTTGATGCTCATGCTCTGATCACTGATCTGTTTGCTCCTTATTGGCACTTGCCGAGTCATGATGGAATAAAGCTTACAGGAAAAAAGCTGCACCTTTGTCTTTATTATTCTACAGTGCGGTGCGCCGCCACCACCTTTGTTTACATGGCGTGGGGGGACGCATGTATTTGTCCACCTTTCAATGCCAGTCTTCTGAGCTACTGTCCTCCAAACGTCTTTATAATCGTTGTCTTTTTAGTTCTTCTGTGTTGAATGTTTTGGCATCTGACGTGTCAACAATTCAATAAATTGGTCCAATGCTTGCTTGTAAAAAACAACGCGAAAAATATGCATCTAACGTGCAAGGACTTTTCCATATCAAATGTAGATGTTATCTGGTGCATTTCTTTCAGTGCTCTCGATCGCTCTTCCTCATGCAGAGCTGAGTGGCCAAACCACCTGTAGCATCAGACAGGCAGGCTAAAATTGGATATTTATATACTGGATATATTTATCATTTGCACATACAGTAAAATAACTGCATTAGAGAATCATTGTCAAACATTGTAGCCACCAATCACTTGTTTGTATAAAAACTGAAAATACAATTAAATGAACAACGTCCACAACTAAAGAACTGTGCAGACTCACAGTAAAATGCATGACATTAAATGCATGAGACACAATCCGACTGAAATTAAACATTCTTGTCCAGTTGTGATCTCTGATCAGCCTCAGATGTTTTTAAGTATTTGTGGCATGATGAATCTTCACCTCCTGTTGATGTATAATATGCATGTGGGATGTGGGAACTTAATATGCGGCATAAAAAGAGCACAAATACGAACATGAATCTATCATATTGCTTCAGCAAATGTTTTCAGGAGAATCCCCCTCCCTCTCCGAACCAGGTGGATGATCCAGTCCCCCTTGCTCTGGAACCCGTCCCACTGTCTCCCAACCAAAAGAAAAGGAAAGTGACCGGCAGGCATGAGTCTGAACAGCTTCAACTAGGTTGATTCAATGTAGTCTATTGGAGCACATTTTCCATGCTGTGTCACTGGCCAACATCCTGTTTCTGAATCTTGGTTGATTTGTGTTGTGGTCAAGAACATGTTGGCAACACAGGACGGACTCCAGTGAGAACCAGGGGTCAAATCATCACGTTGTTACTCAAACTCTCGCACCAATCAAAGCAGTAATTTCCTCTTTTGGAGGCTGTCAACACCGTCTCCCGCCCTTCCTCTCCCTCAGGCCACCGCTGCAGAGCACTGACTGCATGTCTGTCACAAAACACTGTACTCTAATCCCAGGGATTGTGGCAGTGTATTGTAGTCTGAAGCCCCTGTTTAGGTGCCGTCACCCTGCTGCGCTGGCCCTCCTGCTCTTTGCCTGCTTCATGAACAAAGCCAGCGATTGCAGGTGGCTCATCATCTCTCAGGATGCAGGACCAGTCGCCACCAGCAAATGAGATGCAAATTTGACATTAGCAGCATGAGCTTCTTCTTCTCCCAGCCCTTCAGGCAGTAGGCTAATATCTGATGATTTATTGACTACTAAAAACAAACACATCACTATGCCATCATTTTATCATCAGTCAAATTCAGTTCAAACATTTCAAGCGTTTAGCATCAGTGAAACGTTTTTCTAGGATAAGACACCAACTGTGCCGCATCAAAAATGGCCAGGGGCAAATCGTTGTAATGTTTTATCGAGAACTTAGTCGGGACCTGCTCCAGAAACACTCTTCTGTGTTAATGGCCGATTTCAGCTACATCACATGCTTAAATGGGTCACTTGGCAAAGGTTCTATGAGCCCTCTGATGATGAGTCATCACTGAATTCCCGACAAGAAGCAACAAACTTTCAATCTGCTTGTGGTTTTGTCCGTTGATTACTCAGTTCCTAATAATGCAGAACCAGTAATTCTGTGATAACCACTTTGTATTAACTCTCTGTGTCTCCACATTTATTTGTCTTACAGCTTTTCCCGGCTGGGGTTGTCACAGAACATCCACCTCCATCTTTACCGGTCTTGATCCATTTGCCTGGTTATTTACCAGATCAACATATCAAAATGGCTGTCCTTCACTAAACATGTCCCCTGTCTCTGCTCCTCTTGAGTCCGGAGACATCTGGCCTCCCTCACTTCACAAGAGCTTAGATGAATACTAGTGATGGCCCAGTGAGGCTTCATGGAACAGTGTCCTTATTTTTAGAGCTCAGTCCATGGTGCTGTTGCTTTAAAAATGAGGGAAGTTTAATTGAAATAGCTGTTCAAATCCAAAGATTTTTGAGCAGAGTGCCATCTAGTGGACCCTAAAAATAAGAACACTGTTTCACGAAGCCTCACTGGCCCATCATCACTGAGCACTGAAGTCTTTGCTGTATAATTGTCATGTGTCCCATGAAGCGTGATGAAGTTGTGTGCTTGCCTATCTGGACTTTAAAACTGAGCTCCTACAGTGTCATTGAATGTCCATGCCTCTCACCTAGTCTGTTCGAAAGATGTCAGAAAAGCAAGCAGGATTTGTAACAGGTAGTTACAAACATCTCCCTAAACAAGAAGGCTACAGGTTAAGCCTTTGAGCCGTGAATTCCACATGCGGAAAATTTGGCCAGGGGGCCGTCTGTGGCAATTGATCAAATTCCATATGGCCACTGTCAACCAGAGGATGTAACGCTAAAAACTAGCAAGATCCCTTCAGTCTAATTAAAGTTGAGCAGCACATGCGGCGAAAAACAGCAATGTTTGAATTTTAAAAAAGTGCTGAGGCGGCACATGTAACAGTTCACAGTTCACTCAGTTGCGAGAACTGAGATTGTTGATGTCCTTATTAAGACTGGTGGACTGGGAAAATGTTTCTTGAATGTGTGGCACAAGCTTATTTTTCAAGCTCCTCCTTGTTATTTTTTTCATGTTGTTTTTAGACGTTTAAACAAGAGGTGTTTTGCTTGCATTGAAGAGCTTAATACATATACTTAGTTTTCATCTGTGTAGTCCTAGCAATTCTACCACTCGGAGTGTGTTCCTGATGCTGCAACTATGACCGGCAATGGAGGCAAGGACCTGTTGCATTGCTCGTAAATGTTGCGCTGGTACGGGTATGGAACGCTCTATTTGACTTGCATACGTTTGATTTTCTTGCTTAACATGAGTGTTTAGTGTGAAAAACAGATCTGCTTTTGCTGTGAAGAGAATGTGTCTTTCATAATGAGTGGAGTGAAGCTTGTTCACCATATCACATGCTATGGAGCAACACATCAAAGCATTTGAAGAAAGTCAGCGTTTTTACAGAACAATGTATAAATCTAGAAACATGTCTAAAGACGTCTTCTTGCTTGTTTATGTGACACAAGTTCATACACTGATCATTAGCTGTTTCAATGTGCTATAGATAGATAGATGGATAAGGGGGGTGAAACTGGACCCCTTGAGACGGTTATTGAGACAAAGATGCTCCTGAAACTAAGGAGCATCCTGGACAACATCACCCACCACCTCCATCCGCTCCTACAAAAGCACATGGACCAACAGACTGAGACTACCCAACTCAAAGACCGAGCGCCGCGGGAGGTCTTTTTTTCCGGTGGCAATAAAAACAGAATTCGTCCCTGAAAAAAAATACAATGAAGGGTTTTTTGCCACATTTTCTGCTCTTGCATCTGTTGCACATTGTTTTCTAAACTCTTTTGTATCACTTTTTTTGCACTTTATATTATTTCTTTTTTTATTGTAATATGTTGTGTACAGAGCATGTTACAAAGACAATTTTCCTTAGGATTAATGAAGTTATGTATTCTATTTGATGAATGAATTGAATCGAGATTACTGCATAATAAATAGGTGCGCACGCCAAACCAGCCTTTTAACGGAATATCAGGTGAGCTTATTCATCAGTCAGCTGACTGAGAGCGCTTCTCACAAGTGACTTGGTTGTGCTGTTTGCCATCCGGGGGCGGAGTGTCGCTCAGTCCGGGACGCGGCGCCGCTCCTCTCCTACCTCCTACCTGTCTGTCCGGACCGACAACATGGATCCGGAGAAGGAGAAAGCGGATGTCAGTCTGTACGTGGGCGAGGATTTATTCAACAGATCAACAGAGCCGATACTGACCAAGATAGGAAACGCTGATTCGTCACCACTGGATCGAGACCCGAACGGCATAAACGCGCATTTGAAGGTAAAACAAACTCGCTCTTTGAAAGTGAACGCGTCGGAGCTCGTGGTTGCTATGAGACGACCATAATAACGCGCGAGTGTTTCATGCCGGGACCTCTCAATAGATGGAAGTAGCTGCTTCCTGTGCGCAAATCTATCATCATCTCATTATTTCTCTCAGGTCAGTTTCGAGGATGTGATCGCAGAACCCGCCTCCTCTCAGAGCTTCGATAAAGTGTGGATAGGAAGCAATGCCGCGTTTGAGCTGGTCAAGTTCATCTTCTACCGGGTGCTGTCCACCCTGCTGGCCGTGCCCGTGGCCTTCATGCTGGGGCTGATGTTCGGAGTGCTGAGCTGCATCCACATCTGGTAGGATGGAGCTGTACATCTCTTCCAAGTCATAAAACACAGGGTCACTGAGGGTGATTTTTAAGGGATATCAGTAATGGTTAATAACCATTTGTTGCACAGGAAATATCGGACAGAGAAAAGTCTCGCTATACATTGTTTTAAGCTTCATAAAATCCTCCTAGAATATCTGAATAATAGTTTATACATTTATACAAGCTGAGGAATTTAAATTATTTGTGAACATTTTCACATTCGGAGTCACAATGGTGTTAAATTTCCGCCAACTGCCTGCAGTCACTGGCCTGGGTAGTGGTTACACTATCTTTCCTGGCCCAGTACAAATGTCAGTTCTGGTCCAATATAGACGTTCCATACTCTTTTGGCTCCAAGCCAGGATGGGGATATTAAGCTGCTGCAACATATATTTGCTTGGTCAAACACTGCTGACACACATTAGTGATCCAGCTCAAGTCTACATGTACTGTGCCGAGGAACTTTTATTTGGATAATTACATCATTCTATGTATTTCTACGTGGAGCTGGACCAGGTGTTTCCAGAAATTTGGAGGAAATGAACCACAACGCCAAAGAGCTCATTCATTAAACTCAGGGAAATAACATCTCATGCCCAAAGGCAGACTCGCTGTGGAAAACTGGAAGAAATGTTCCACTTGTAGAGGAACAAAAATGTCACATTAGCGTCAGCGGCATAGTCTGCATTTTAGCAGCATCAGGGGTTTATTTTCTGACCATAGTGGGACATTCTTCAGGCTCACATAGATCCCCTCTAACCTTAAGGTGAGGTCACATGCTTGTGATGATTCCAGAGCACTTTGATGGAGGAAGTCAAGTCAAGTATTCTTCCTCAGATGGATGAGTGGAGAGTCAGTCAATACACCAGGAATGTCAGGAGGGGAAGCCACATAAAAGAGGTGCTGAGATGTTTGTGATCTGTCTCACGGAAGCTCAAAAACACTTGGGTGTGTTGTCACTGAAGAATCTTGTTTAATTTCATCACATTCCGACTGAGCTTTTGTTGGCTGTCCGACCCATCCCAGGGGTCTGTGGCCTTGTTCAAAGGTCTTATTTCGATAACTCAGGAGGTCTGCTAAAATATAAAGCACTTCATATATAGCGGACATCCTCTACCTCTTTAAAATTGTGCACTAAATGGACTTGATTATGTTTGTAAATATTGAAAGCAGCAGTCATCTTTCTTGTTTCTTCTTCACTCATGCCTTTTAAGTAGAAAATTGTACTTGAAAATTGCCCATAAGTAATTGCATATTGGGGTGTGTTATTCATCTTACACAAGATCTAAACACTAGTTCACCTTAAAATAAGTTATTTTATTTTGATAAAATAAATGACATTGTTTGCCTTAAGAGGTTTGCCTAACAAAATGATTTTCGAGATGCATTAGGGGGATAATCTTTCTATTTAGTTTGAAAGTAATAGTGAAAGTAATAGTGAAGTAAACAAAGGTGCATATATGAGTCATGTTTTCAGGAGAAACGCCTGCTTCACAATTCATTCGCTGATTCATCGATGTTTCTGTCCCTGCAGGATACTGATGCCTTTCGTCCGGAGCTTCATGACATTGCTACCATCCATGCAGATGGTGTGGAGAACTGTGACCGACCTGTTCATCACACCACTTTTCCAAAGCATTGGCAAGAGCTTTTCGTCCATCCAGGTCACAGCCACAGAGTAGCTGACGTGAGGAAGTTGACGTGTCAATATTGGGCCTGAGCAGAGAGGTCATGTGACCTTTCTTGTCATCCTATTAATAAGTGACTTTGGGGTTGATGGAAAAAAAAGTGTGATGTGCTGAGCTGCGTTACATCTGCTTTGTATACATTTTGCAGCTCCAGATTGAAGAAAATATGATAAGATTGTCTAATAATTTTCTTCTGCTTTTTAAAGATGAATATATTTACTAAGGTCGGGGGCTTTATTTTTACATGTAGCCTCAAAGGAAACTGTATGTTGAAAATAACAAGTCTTGTTTTAACTTATTGTCACATACTGTGCTATTAATTTTTTTTTTTCTGACTCTGTCTCCGGCGACACTTGCACAGTGAATTTTTATGGCGGTGTAGCTCCAGTACGGGCAGCAGGAAGCTCTAATAAAAAGAAATACGAGGACAAATACTGCGTGTCTTGATTAAATGACTCTTTATCTTCAACTGGGGTATGTTTCATCATCAATATTACGGACAAGATAGTCCGAACTAACAAGGAGATCTGAAAGAATGTTCATCTTCAGATTGTTTTACAATGCTTCCTATAACATTCAGGCAACGGAATAAGGAATTGGCCTGTTCCTTTACAGGCCTACAGGAGGATGGTTGGCTTCCATTCCCTGTCTAGCAGCGTGCGTTTCCTCCATCTGGACCCTATCCACCTTCAAGGAGGTTTAAGAGTGTCACTGTCATTGGTCACCATATTCTATATCTGGAGTAGATTATGCCCAAGCTTTATTTATTTATTTATTTATCTAAAGGAAAAAGGAAAAAAACGATCTTTGTGGCGTTTTGCATTAAAACAATACAGTGTATTACACTGTAAATATATTTTACAATATAAAGTATTAAAGCATTAAAATTGTGACAGCTCAGAACGTGGGAGGACCGCAGAGGCAAGGAGTGGAAACGGGTAAAATAAGGCAAAACATAATTTAATAACAAAAGAAGTGTTGGTACGCAGCCAGCTATGAAAAAAAATGCCAAACAGAAAACGACTCCAACACAGCAAAACACGAGGTACATGTCCACAGTCCAGAGTCCAACATGCCAATTTGAGTCCATGGAACAAGTGCAGAGATCAGTAGTGCCACACACAATCAGGGAACACGTGACACGAACCAAAGCAACAACTGACTCATGGTGTTCAGTGCAGGTGGAGGTCATCGATGGGGATTGCAGTCTGGTGTGATCATGCCAGGCTCTGTCAAGAGGTTACAGAGGAGAGACCAGGAGGAGGAAGCAGTTCCAAAATAAAAGCAGAAGGAGGGGGGGCATGACAAAAATGTCATGCTTTTAAACAGATTGATTTCACATTGACTTCAGCTGTTGGCTGAAACACTTAATGTTTTAATCCAAACATGAATGAGACAAGATGCTTGACACCAGCAGAAGGTGGAGTCTGCAGTTCTGACTTTAGAAGAGAGTTGCCCTAAAGCAAGGTCTGTTTTCCACTGTCATGGAAGATGAGTGTGCAGGTGAGCAGCAAGAAGCATCTCGTAAATCTTCCCACTGACATTGCATAAGTTGCTTTCCTCCTCAGGGATACAGTTGAGGGTCGAAGGAACATGACCGGAGGCCTCGCTGGCTGTCCTGCAGGTCTGCACAGCATCCACGCTGGCTTCTCGAGCCCTGTCAAAATAGTTGAAAGCATCTGTATGATGTATGTATGTGAGACTGGAAATGAGAACGGTGAAGATGGAATACGAACAACAGCAGCTGGCTTTAAAAGAGAGCTGAATGAAAAGAGAAAAGTGTCAGTCGGCCCTCTTGAAATCTGTCCATCAGCACAGATGATGGCAACCGTGAGTTCCAGTAGCCTTGGCAGTGACCCTTGAAATCGCTCTTTGTTTTTGTCCTTATAATGGGACTTGTGCTTATGAGCATGCCAAGCTGGTGATGCAAGCAGGAGAACGTGACATCAGGACAACGCACAAGATCATCATCTCGGCAGTAATGGATATCAGTGTTAAATGAACAGAAAAAAACATTATCTCAGACATGTGAATTTGAATATGAAGCTATGTAGATAGATATTTTTTGTCTTCTCTGGGTTTCTGGATGAACCAAATGCAGGTGGACATAGTGCTGTTCTGTCCGGTGGTGGTTTGGGTTTTGGGTGTTCAGCTTTGTAGCTCTAGTCTACTGTCCCGAGGTGCCCTGTATCTTATCTCCTGCCTCTACTTCTGGCACTGCTCCCATCTGTCATGTGGTGCTGTTGAGGCAAGTTGCCCATGGCAGATGATCAATATTCTTTCAGGTCGCTTTCTTGGAGCAGTGGTCTTATTTCTGTCCAGTCGGGTGCGTCTGGAAGTGGGTTAGCACAATGGGGGTCAGTCTACCTTATCTAATGATGTAGGATTGATATGCTGAGTTGTTGTTCAGTTTGGTTGAACTTTTGTTTCTTTTCTTCATTTTTTTTTGGTGGAGGAATATTGTTCTGAATAAAAAGGTAGTAGACACAACTAGGCTTAAAGTCTGAGTCATAAGGGGCTCGAGGGGGTTGGGAGGCTGAGCAATTGAGAGGGACGCTCTGCACAGGTTTGTTTTTTTATTGCCTGGGGGAATCTGTTGCTACTTTCTGTTGTTAGATAAGATTTGAAACTTTGAGAGTTTGTGTTTCTTTTCACCGAGTGATTTTGAACGTTTACTGTACGTTTAAATCATCTGTGGTTTAAAGATCTCTTTAAAAACATATTGACATTTTTGTTTGCATTTAGCTCTCATTCACTCAGAGTTTCGCAGGTGTCAAACTCTCTCTCATGTCCATCCTGTGGCCCTGCAAGTATCGTATCTCATGAGATGTCATTTTGAGTCAAGCAGGTTTCTATGAGGGTCAAGAGTTTTTTCTCTGGTAGGTCTGGGTATATGCAAGATACCTAGACCAATGTGTGTAGAGTCTGGAGTAAGACACAACAAAGCATTAAGCATCTCATAGTGACACAAGCTTTACACACATCTACACAACCACTGTTTCAAAAAAACAAGCCAAGTAGGAATGAAGGGGCAGAAATTATAAGAACTGTTTTTCACTCTGCTCCTTTTTAATCTCTGAGAAATGCAAGAAGAAACATTGACTGAATTGTATGTTACGCATCAATAATTTCGTTATGTTATATAATAATTAGTCATGTAAGGTATTGACAGAGTGATAATGAAGACTCAAATACACATTCATCGTCCATTCATGTTGGTGTTGGTGCACATTGGACTGTCAATGTCAATGGTACAGAAGTCGACAGGAGGGGTTTGGAGTGTCTTTCAGGTAGGTTGTTGGGGTTTTATCTGGTAAAACATCAAGGCAATGTATGACCTAACAAGCCACGTGGTGAATTGCAAATAACAACTGTATTTTAAGACTTATTTTCCTCTACAGACACACCCAGTGCCCCGAGAGGCTTCCATTAGCTCTCTCACAGCTGAGAAAAGTGTCAGCTGGTGCACTTCCAAGGTGATAGAAGAATGTGAACAAACCAGAGTGACCAGCATCTGTCTCTTCCTCGCTTCTCCACACACTGCTCGGGATTCATCCAAGCTGCGTGTTTATTCCATCCTCTCGTGGAGTCCGCATTTTCTCCTCAAGCTCAAGTGGCACACCTTGCCATTCCCAATTAACGCCCACATTTCCCCGTGAACAAAAAGGCTTTTGATACACGGGCTTGATCCCCTTAGTAAGTCAGTCCAAACCAGTGAGAGCAGAACTCCGGTCCGGAATTGAAGGCTGCTGTGGCAGAGATTGCGGCGCGCTCTAAGGAAACACGTTTTTTTTTCCTGCTCATCAGTGGCGTTAAAGAGCGCTCGCGTCTGGGACAGAGGCAGGAGTCGCGACAGCCCGGGGTCTGTGCATTTGCCTCCGCGCCTCCCACTCGGCTTCTTTCATTGTCGCCGGCAACAACCGTGAACCTGCTCGCACTTGACGACAGCATGACAGGAGGGCTGAAGGACACCGAGACAGACGAGGTACCGACGGGCTCAGATGTAACACACTCATTGATCTCTCTCTTGGATACATGGTTTGAGAAGCGATTTTCCTCACTCGTGTGCGCTATTTTTGAGCGACACTTTTGGCACCCGGTCATGAACGCGTCTGCGGCACTATGTGAGTGAATTTAGAGAAGCGTTGGGTACACATTAGAGTGCAGGCGTGGCATTTGACGCGGTTACCGCTTTTAAAACAGCAGTGCGTAAAGGGAATGCCGGTGCGTAAAATGGTGCGCGCTCCATAATTGCGCAGCATAGAGCAACGCGCAGACCAAAGATCATCGCATAAAACACAGGACTTTGTCGATACAACTTAGGTAAATGTTTTACGTGAATTCAATTTGGATGGGTACATGTTTCGCATTAGAGCGTTGTGATTGATCGGATCACTTTGCTGAAAATAGGATTCAACTGATAAAGCATTTTGGCGTCACAGTTTTTGTCCTCCGGATCATCCGTGTCCGTGGGTGGCGAGGACCCCTTGCGGCTGCTTGTATGGGTGTGGTGCCTCGCTCGGTGATCATTTAAACCCATCCCAGTCGGTGGGGCAGGCTGGTCCACTCGCGGCTCCAGGCTTCCCTCCTCCTCTACACTCTCTCCTCCTCCTCCTCCTCCTTCAGCTCATTCTTCTCCTCTCTGGAACCACGCAGGAATATCTGCAGTCGCCGTTCATCCGAAAACAAGGGAACATTTACAAACCCAACAACAAAGACATGGACAACGAGAGCCTGAACGAGAAGACCTTGGAGGATGTCCACACCAAGGAAATCGATCTCGTCAATCGGGACCCCAAAAACATCAATGAAGACGTGGTGAAGGTCAGTCATTGAGGTCGGACTAACTTGAAAATAAAACTGCTTTTGTGTTCAGTTCAGCATGCATGTGTGACAGCGAAACAGTTGGTTGAAGAAGAAGCGTGTCCTAAGTTTGCGCGCCTCGGTGCGCACTGACCCCCGTCAGTAGTTCTCCCTCACTGACTTTCCCCTATTAGGAAAACCTCTCAGCGGGGACTTTTTTTGGCTCTTTACGCTCATACAAACCATCCACGGGCTTTTCAGACTGACACTTTAACACCTTCAATACTCTCACACTGGCAAAGGAAACACCAGAAGTTTCCTGTTTGTACAGAAGCGGCAGAATTCTTTCCACAAGAGCGCAGCGTGGCAGACTATTTATTGTCTTAACGGAGTTTGCACAGAGGAGAGGTGTGGTGGAGCCACCTGATGCTGCTGCTGGGATCTGCAGCGTTGGAGAGTTGAGGTCAGGCAGCGCTGGCTGTGAGACAGGAGGGGTCTTCTCTTTGAAATGCTTTAAAAAAAAACTGGGAAACACCCAAGAAGGTGGTGAACCGAGGGGATATCCCTCAGCTCTCACTCCTCCCTGCTTTCCTCCCATTATTTCCTCCCTCCCTTAGATGAGTCAGAGGACGTACAAGAAGGCAGTAATGTTTCAATGAATAAAATGGTCAGCGACGGTTGAAGAAAAATCATATTGAACTCCTTTGATCCAATTTGATGGTACTTTCCTCAGCTGATCACATGTGCTCCGATCACGCGGTTAGAATAGAAATCACAAGATAAAATCAATCTGGCACATAATTCTCCCAACATGTGATAGCTCCACAAAGTACGCCACCCCCTCACAGGCGTGGAACTGCAGGAGAGGAGCAAATTGTGCAGGATTTGTGAGCTGTTGTGGGTTTTTGAAATTCCATTTTCCTCCCACAGTCCAAAAGCAAGATTACAGAGCTTTAATTGGCGTCTGTGTGCGGATGTTTGCGCGATGAGTTTGGTAACAATCGCCCAAAGTCACCATGACACACTACAATTAAGTCTTTTTTTTTGGGTGCTTTCAAGTATTTATTGTTGAGCAACCATGCCAATAAGTTATGGCAAGTTTTGTTGCATAGTTCTTGGTTTTTGCATTTAAAAAATAAATAACCCGACAACCCTAAAAGTGGGTGAGCTGTTTGCCTGCCCAGTCATCATCATGTGCACTGTTGATGCTGCCCCTAATGGCAGAAATTATTGAAAAAACATTAGGTTTAATAAGTAAAAAATAGCTCATAAATACCCAGTATGCTATTGTTGTGGATACTAGTGGGTAATTATTGATCATTACTGTTACCATAGTGACATTAGAACTGAAAAATGATAACAACTTCCCCCACAAATCTATGGAGAAATGCTGCCCACTTCAGCTCACTGACTTTCAGCCCTGGCCATATTTTCAAATGCTCAGTGATGTTCAGTGATCAGTTTTCAAAGTGAAAACAGCTTCTTTTTCGCCAGTTAGTGGTTTGTCGTGATGGAGTTCAACGAAGAAGGCTAGAGTGGTACAACATGTTTAGAGTGCACCTAATGACAAACTGCCTTCTATGAACTCATTGTCTGGCTGAGAGACACGTATTTAGCCTCAAAATGTGGAAGCGTTTATCAAGCTCCTGAAAGTTTGCACACTGAAGCACAAAGTAACTGGAGCTACGAGCCTCCCGAGTCTTGTTTGCAAGAATCTTCCATCTCAGGTCTCAGTAATGGAACAGCCAATGGTGCTGGATTCAACTCACTGTCCTGTCATGTTAGCTTTTGTTTGGTCAACGGTCAGTCGGTCTGCTGCATAGAATCAGGCTGGATGGAAAACAGCACTCTACAGTGTCTCTTTGCAGATTGATTGGGATGTCAAGCAGCAGTTTTTAAATAGCTGTGCATTCTCTCTCTGGCCTATAGTGGAGCCGATGACAGCAGTGTGTGTGTGTGTGTGTGTGTGTGTGTGTTTAATTGGCACACGAGCCCAGCTGTCACACACAGGCAGTGGTTTATCTGTGCCAAATGTGACTTTCTGTTGTAGTCTATCGAAGCTCGCCTGCTCTCACAAGTGTCTTGTAAAAATTCATTCATTATGTACAGTAGATACTGTGGTGAACAGGGTTGTGATTCAAACACAGACAGCAGCGAAAAGTCGCCAGTGGTTTAGACAGTAGTGACAAGAGTGTCAACATGCACTCACGTCACGCTGTACTAGAACAAAGTATGCAATGACATGAGTTCCTGCTTCGCCTATTTGGATGGTGTGAGTCTGAATTTTTTTTTTTCTCAAAGCAATAATGACAAATTTAACATCACTCAAGTGGAGACATGAATCCATTCAAAATTTCATTAAGTGTCCCGGACTTCATACCTAACTGCACTGACAATAGTCAGGAAAACGTTAAAAAAATACTCTCTTTAACTATAAAACCTCACCTACGGTTCCACTCAGGTTGGTCCCTTGTCCTGTATGAATAACCTGAAAGGCTCACAACTGACCAGTATTTTTGTTTCTGTCTCTTACTGAACTTCTGTAAGAGGATATCTGACATCATGTTTTCTGCTTGTTGTGGTAACATTGCATGACGCTACCAGAGTCATATCATGCATTTTGGAAGATTCCCTGGCTCATAAGGCAATTTATTTGTTGACGAGTGTTTTGTTCAACCGTAACACTGCTTCGTGACTTGCTGCATGAATATATGAAGCCCATCTGGGGCCACAGGAAGCTCAATGCTGCCCTCTAGATGAGCTGCTGTTTTCATCGTGTGACGTAGGCGTCAACTCAGAGGTATTTTGAGGTCAACGAGACATTCTTGCCAAGTGGAAGCGTGTGCTCGGTGAGCCCCCAATGAAAGGCACACGCAGGGAATCCCCTGTAGCAACACACACACTCTTCAATCCACGGTGACCACACACCCACACACGACAACAACCACACACAGACAACGCTGTATTCCCGCTATCAAATCCACACAAGCTGCTCTCCTCAAGCTGCTGCAGCTGCTCTCAATCACCTGGCCACATCAAACAGGATCCGTTACTGGCAAGCAATGAAGAGTTTACCCAGCATGGAGAGATGTTTTCCTCTGGTGGAGCTGTGGAGCTTTATTTAGCAGGAGAGGAGTGGAAATGTCCCCAGTGGAGGGAGAGAAATGTGAACGGCAGTTGTGAGTTAGAATCCTGTGGAGGTCAAAATAGAAAGTACACGCACAGTCCCAGTGGAGCACTCATTCCTACTTTGGATTGGAAGGAGATCATGAAACTGGGCAGTTGAGTTGGGGAGTTTTGCCCTCATCCCGTCTGAGACTTATGAGTTGGTTGTGCTTCTTTATTCTTTTCAGGCTACTACATTAGGACACACTTCTCTGTCAGTCAGACAAGACGCTCATGAAGCCATACAAATGAGCGGCCGGAGGTCTCATTCAAAGCCTATGCAAAGAGAACAAATGTGACCAAAGTACCTCACGTGTGACCTTTTGATACTTTTTATTTGATGGCCATTCAAACTCATGATACAAGATGTTCACTTTGAAGTTGAAAAACAAGTATCGTCTACACACTGGTTTACATCCAAGTCAATACAAACAAAGGTCGAGTGCACAGACTTTTGGGCTATGATAGAGAACATGAGTCTCAGGTGTGGAAACGCAAGGGAAGTAATAAAAGTTAGCATGAATGAGATTCTAAAATGAAGATTGATGAATGATAGTAAATACAGATTACATCATCTGTAATCTGTAAGAGAATAAATGTTGACAGTTTACATTTATTTCTTCGTCATTATTGCATATTTTTCTAACAAAGATTAGTTTAATAAATGCAACCAACCTATTGGCAGAAAATGGATCGCACCCAAATTTCCATCACTAGTTTGAACACATGATGTTGGTGAGACTTTTCAGATGAAAGAAAGGAAGCACTTCAAATTAAACGTCAGATAACACTCAGCTCAACCGAAGCCAGCATTACACAGGGCTGCCAAATATATCAAACAAAGAGTGCTCTGACACCATTGGGAACCCACTTTGTCAATTCAAGTGGACAGTCTGAAGATACAGTTCTGGAAATAACTCATCTTATTTACTCACTAATATGGTTGCCATGACGACAGGTCACACGCTGCCTCATCAGACTCAGGCATGGGTCTGTTTTACTGAATTAGCGTGCTTTTGTTTGTTTGGTTTCAGTCAGATATAAGTTGATTTCTTTTTTAAAGAAAAACCTTGGACTTGTATGTGGATAGAATTTAATGGTTCAAGTGACATGACCTTAAATAACTAACTCCATGAGCATTGAGTCTAACAAATACATTGGTGATCTTTTGCGTCACACTGTACTTATTGGCAGTGTAACTATCAAAATATTCAAAGTACCCAGCATGGTGCTCACTTTTAACAATGCTTTAGTCAGTTGAATGTGTCTCAGACTCCAGTGTGTGTCTCAGACAGTGGGAGGTTTCTTGCAGACTTGTTTGGTAGCACCCTCCATTGCTTGGGTGCATCTCTGAACTGACTCACAAGTGAACTACTACATTGTCACTCCCAAGGTGTCAAATAGCCAATACTCTCAAGTGGACTTTTGTGCCCAATGTTGACACACAGGTTTGTCGATTGAGTTTTCCCTCATGTGGCATTTTGTGATGCTCAATGCGAATATTTTGGATGAGGATGGTAAATACAGGTTGACAAGCATTAGCTGTCATGGTTACCACACATCTGATCCACAAGAGCTGTGTGAAGATCACGATCGCATGCTGTACCTGGATCACAAAAGCAGATAGGAAGACACAGTACCACAAAGAAACTCAACAAAAATGTCCAGTGAAGCAGTATTGAAGTATTTCAAAACAGTTTTGTGCAAATGACACCATAATGCATCTGGGTCTAATATCACAGATAATCTAGTTTATGTCTAAAGAATAAAAAAAAAGAATCATTTTTAGCTGAGAGTGAAGTCATGGTGCTGGGGTCCTGTGTAAAATGCCAGTGATTGTTTAGTCAGTGGGCCAACTGACTCGGCTGTGAGTTCAGCTGACTGTGACATGGACTTTTCACCACGGCCTTTGTTGACTGATTTACCAGAGTCAGTTTCTGTTTCAGGTAGTAGCTGAAGTAGCTCTGTAAAAGTTGCCCACCATGACTCCACATGGGCCACAAACAGAAATGAAAGTTGGAAAATAAAGAGCAGCAAACAGTCTGGCTTTATGAAGTCCGAGCGCTGCACGTCCTGCTGTGGTGGTGTTTGTACCTCGCAGCAGAAGGCTCTCATTTAGCCTCAGTCACAGTTCTGGAAACTGGCATGGAGTGGCTCCGCTCTTAAATTTGCTGCAGTGGAAAGATTTAATGGTCGCGAGCTGGTTTGTGTGGCTGCAGTCAGACGTGTAGGTGAGCGCTGCCAGTTGGTGCTATAAAGCCAATCGTAGGCTCCGTGTGAAGGAGTTGGATATGCTTCCATGTCCAAATTCACCACAAATTATTTCATTTGCCAACTTCACAAAAGCTAATGATCAACTAGTTCCATGAGTTCCATGAAAGCTCATTTTCAGAGCACAGTGGGTGGCACTTTTAGTTCAAAACTGATGTGTTGTTTCATTGAAATGGCTGTGTAAATGCAAAGCTCTTATCACAGAGAGTGCCCTCTAGTGGGCGGTGAAAATTAGAACACTGTTTCATGAAGCTTCATCTGCCCATCAGGAGTAGAAAGTACAGACCGCTGAAGTGGCAGTACTGGTACAGAGCTAATATTGTCAGTGATTTCATACCTGTTTTATATCTGTGAGGTAATGGCTCCTATAGTACTGGTGGTGTTACTACTGACATACTGGAGTAGAAGTGATAATAAAAAAATATCAGCGTCCATAGAAGCATTTTCACTTAAACACATTATGTCTCCACAAATATTAGACATATCAGACAGCTCTCTTTGTTCAGTCCTCTCAGCCGGATCCTACTGTCAGAGTTCCAGAGAGTAGACTTTAGCTTCCACATCCCAAGTGTGGTGACTCTAAGTGACTGGAGGGTAAATATTGACTCGGGCTTTATCGAGAATCAAGACGGATTGGAGGCAAACTTTGCGATCTATTTGTGGTGTTTGAACAATTTTCACTGTCCTATTTTTATCACTTGCACATAACCCACGCAGTAATGAGGTCAGTGTGTGTCTCCAAAATCACAATTGTCAGTGGTTCCTTCGTGGTGTAACTTGGTGTTTCGTTGTGTCAAATGAGTTTTTTTTCCCTCCACTTCATCATAGCCCTCCATGGAGTTGGTGTCATGAGCAACTAAACCTCTGGAAGGTGTGAAAATATCATTGGAGTTGTGTGTCTAGCAAACAGGCAGTTGACTCCACCTGTTGACAGTTGGGTTTGGCCCATACGACCGAGGGCTGCTTTGGACCCAATCCATTGTTGTTGGTGTCTTTCTATGGTTGGCACGCAGCATTGCAAGCTTTAAAACACATGGGTCGTGATGTCTTTCTTCTTCTTCTTCCAACTGTCTAATTACACACTTAAATTGCTGCCCCCTACTGGTTGATTCCATCTTCCTTTTACAGTAGCCTATACTTTCAAAAATAGGTCTGTTGTTTTCGGGAAAGCGAGGGTTTTGTTCCTTGTTATTTTCTGTTTCCCACCACACAATAATGTTACCTCTTTAGTGCGCTTCTCTTGGTTTTCTTTTTCATTTCTAGGCAGCTTTGAAAACACCAGAGGAAGAGATCGAATGAGAAAAGATGTGTGTTTCAGCCTGTGCACAGCCTAGTCATTGAATGTTCTTGCAGCTTGCCACCGCACTCACGCAGCGTCTCAGCACAGCCTGTTTAACCAACAATCAAAGCGGACATTGTTGTGCTTCCCTACATCAATAATACAAGCTTATTTTAATAGTGGGGAGGGAAACAAGCTGTGGCTTGGTGTTACATCTCTTGAGAGGGAAATAGAAAAGAAATTAAACAAATAAATGTACACAGTATAATTTAAGCCTGTATGTTTGTAATGATATGCGGAAAAGTCGGTTTAGAAACTTTGCCCCTTTATAAAATTAATGCAAAAACATAGCTGTAGCAAGTACATTGACATATCTATAGCCAACAATAGTGGTGTTGAAAGAGGCCAACAGACTTTGGAAGTCTTGCAGCTGGAGGAAGTCTGAGGAAACCAGTTCTGCATTATAGTGGAGAGTGTGAAACTTGTAGCCCTTGACTATTAAAATAGTCCACATGTCAACATTTCGCGAGGTGGACATGGCGTCCAACATTTAAATATTTGAAGTGCTTTTTTTCTGAGGATGTTTTTTCAATTTTTTTTTCAGGTCGACTTTGAAGATGTGATTGCCGAGCCAGCTGGCACATACAGCTTCGACGGCGTGTGGAAAGCAAGCTTCACCACCTTCACCGTCACCAAGTACTGGTGTTACCGGCTGCTGACAGCCGTGGTGGGAATCCCCCTGGCCATCATCTGGGGCATCTTCTTTGCCATCCTGTCCTTCGTGCACATCTGGGCCGTGGTCCCGTGCGTGAAGAGCTACATGATCGAGATCCACTGCATCAGCCGTGTCTACTCCATCTGCGTGCACACCTTCCTGGACCCGCTGTTCGAGGCCATGGGCAAGTGTCTGGGCGGCATCCGAATCCGCACCGTCAAGGAGGTGTAGTGAGGAAGAGGAGGAGGCGACTTTACAAGAAGAGGATCAGACCTCTGGGGTGTATCCACAGATGGACGGGGGACGTTCAGAGATAAAGGGGCATGGTCTTGAAGAACCTGGTTCCACCTCTTTCTACTGGTGCTGGTGAAACCAAGCGGGTGGGAAATAAAAGGGACATTTCGTGAGGGGTTTTGTTTGTGTTCTAGTTTTTTTCAATACTATTCTCAAAGCATGGTTCCCACTGTTAACTCAAAATCTGTTCTGAACTGTTTCATTGGACTTGTTTGCTGGGATGTTGAGCCCTAAACACGGAGAGAGTGCTGTCGAATTCCAGCTGACTCGGCAGAAGCCGCGCAGGGATGCCCTGTGTGACCCGCTCCAGTATATAAATCCCAGCAAAGCTCCACCCCTAAGCCCCCTCCGCCTGGCTATCCAGCAGTCTGACACACTGAACCAGCCCTTGTTCCTGCACCTCGCCGTCCACCACCGTCACACTCACCACACCGCCGCTCTCTGCACCCGCTTCTTACTTTGCTCATCATGACATGAGAGAATGTTTTGTTATCTGTGAGGCTTCTTAATGCAGCAAAGCTTGTCTGTCCTTAACTGTTAAAATGAAGAACTCTTTTGGGGGGGAGGGGTTAACCGGACCACAATACCTTTCAGCAGCTTGCATCCAAACAACTTCTAATCTTTCATTCAAAATGACACAGTGTTGTTTGAAAAACTGCAGGGAGAAGATTCCTCCACCAGCTGCCAATGCTCCAGCGTACCACCAGCTAAAATCTTGTATTGTTGCACTCTTACTATAGGTTAAGTCTTTACATCAGCAAAACTTTGTTGCACCTCACAAAAGAAAACAAAAGGTGGAAAGTGACGTCCAACATGCTTTTACACTTATCAGCACCTTTTTGTATCCATGAATGAGAAGCATTTACTAAAAAGATTAATATATGTTATTGGCTATTTATCAACACATATTCCTAATTTCTTTTTTTTTTTTTTTTTTTTGCTTTGTTTAACCCCTAAATAAAAGCAATTAAATACATATAGATTTATGTGTTGTTTTGGTTTGGTTTTTGCCCTGTTGGATGATCAATGCATTAGTAATTTATTTAATTTGTTTAGCGGCAAGATGGTGTCTAAGAAAATATTTCAAGAAAAAAGCATTGCTCAGTAAATGAAATGAACAACTTATGTTCCCCAATAATTAATTAAAAAATAAATAGTTACATTACTAAAACCCTTGGTGCTTCATCTCCCTCAAGCAATTATTTTCCATTGCAGCTTCTGCAGTAACTCATCAAAACATTCATCTCCTCCACCCCAATGAGATCCAGTGAATAATGGGGTGAGAGTGTTTCTGTGATGCGTTTAGGGGATTATAGTGTATCAAGACATGTGCACGCTGAGACTCGACCTGCTGTCTTCTCACATGGATGATGATATCACAGCTTCTTGAACTGAAGCTCTAACGGAGACATGTTATACAAGATGTGTTATTTTCCTTCTGCTTTTTCTTTTTTGACTGTACAATATCACGCTGTGCACATTAAAGTTTAATACAATCTGCCTTGTATTTGGCTTTTATTTTCTGGTGACTGCAAACACATGATGTGAATAACGGTAGTGTTCTTCTTGTGATGGTGAGTCACAGCAAATTGAGTTGAGCTATGACTCATATTCGATACTGCTTCTATTCTGTCACACACCGATGTTCAAAGAAGACAAAAAAAAAAAAATACGATGCCACAGCACCCTCTTTTTCCAACCCGGTTGTCATGGATACAAACACACACACAAAAGTTCTTTACTGAAAAATGAGAACAGTGTGAAAATAAAAAAAAACAAGTCACATGTCAACTCAACCTTTTAAAGCTGGATTCAGAGTTCATCTGGCATGAAAGTGTGGCAGAATAAAATGCTCAGAATTTGCTTCAGCAACAGGTAATGTTGGAAACTGATTTATGTATGAGATCATTTTTAATTTCTTACTTTTGTCCATCAATTTTTTTTCAGCTTGTCAGCTAAAGAAAACCTGCGGAAAAGACGCTTTAAAAATCTACAATTCAGTTAAGCGGAGCTTTATTTCACGTCTTACTGCGCCCACCAATGTACAGAAGGTCAGATACTAATGAGACAGATATTAGTATTTAAAGACTAATTTCATTAAAATTGTGTGTTTAAAAATGACATTTATGTTTATTTATGTTATATTTATTATGTGCAACAATCTGTGTGTACTGTGCCTCGATTATTTTATTTATTTTATATTTTATTTGCCTTACAAAATGACATGAACTACTGACTATATTAAATTAAACAGGGTAACTTGATCATTTGAACACCCATTTGCCATCGCAGAGAAAATAAACATCTTAAAAAGTGCTTTCAGAGACACGGCAGGGGAAGAATGGAGTCATTCAGTATGTTGACGTTTGAGAAAGCACCATGCAACACTCCCCTCTGGTGGAAGATATGGATAATTGCATGCAAAGGCATCGTTGCGAGGGTTTTCTGAATGAACTCCTTTATATTCCTCTACATGTCGAGTGGGAAATAAAGTCTGCCATTTTTAACTGTAAGAAATTAATTACATTTCAACCATTTAAAGTAAGTACTTATTACTTACATTGCAGCAGTGCAGTATGTCGATATCCCAACTTTGGACATCCATTCATTTGAACACAGTGTGACACCTGTCATGGTTGTTGTTGTTTTACCAGTAGCCACGTAACCTGTTTTTCTGTTTGTTTATTAATGACTCAACCACCATTCAAAATCCCAACAGTCTTGACCCTGGTCCCACATTCTATGTAAAGGAAGTTGGCCTCAGATGACTCTCCAAACTCACCATGTTGCACTCAATTTCTGATTTAAACAGCCCTGTTGTCAGCACTTCGCACTTGTTTTAAATCATATGGTCAAACCCTGTAAATCATCTGCAATCTGTGGTTCGGGCCATGTTTGCTATTAGCTGCAATAAAACACTCAAAAAAAGTGTATTGTGTGTCACAAGTCAAGGGACCAGTAAATCTGCAGCGATACACTGATGTCAGAGTTGTAAAAAAAATAAATAAAGAGCTCTCTTCAGTACGTGAGAGTTATTGGTTACTGCTGTGTCCCTGCTTGGGAAAAAAGGGAAAATAACAAAAGACTGAGCTCATGGTTGTTAAATTAAGGCTACTTAGAAAGATAAGTATAACTTTTGACATAATAAATCGAAACAAAATAATCACAGAAAACAAGTTTCTAATATAACAGAACTAACAGTGACCAAGACAAACAACAGAATCAAGTGTCTCTAAAGTGAATAGCTAACAAACCAGCCACTATGAGCAGAGCTCAAAATGAGGCTTTATGGCATCTGAAGTAAGTTGGCTGCAGATGCTTAGTGGGTGGAGGTCAGGACAGACATGAGGAGAATCACTGGTGCCTGACGGAATGGTTCACTTTAACAAAACTGTGCCAATAATATGGCATCACTAATTTATTACAGTAAAATATATCAATCACTGTCGGCAACCATTTGACCCGTGGATCCTGGTCAATAGGGGGCGACACCCATCACCTTCGAGAAGCCACATTGTACATGTACTGTATGTTTATTTGTAATGGTTCATCTTTTGGTCTTATCAACAGTCACTATTGTTTTGAGTAAGTGTTTGAGCACTAAAGCATGGCCCCAATAAAACGCCATTGTAGTTTGGAGGAAGGCTCCTGTTCATGAGTTTGTGTTTGGGGGGGACTCGGGAAGAAGTGACTCAGCCAATCACATACATGGATTTCACATCGCACCAGATAGGCACCCAGTCAGCATCCAAGAATGTTGCCCGAGGGACACTTTGGTTTTTTGTTTGTTTGTTGTTAGTTATTTAATTTATTTGGTGTGTTTACTTATTTTGACAAACTGGCGCTGGTGTCTGTTCACCTTCAGATGCCTAGTGTCTATGACAATAAACCCATGTGAGTGATCAGATCACGCAACTAATGCTGTCATGGACACATACCATCTGAAAGTGGTGTGATTTGTACCCATTTTTCATCTGGCAGAGTTTGACCCCACCATGTTATTGGCAACCATGCCATCCAGACCTGTAAATATGAAGCCCTGAAGAATGGCGTCGTGCTAAAAGAATGGTTGTTCATTTCATTTCTTGTTTACGACTAGATGGAAGGCGCCTCACTGATCCAACGTCATCATCCTCACCTGAAGGGCTTAAGTTTCAAGACCTGCCTGTAATGACGGGCTTCACACTGATCTCTGGTGATTTATTGCTGCTGGAGCTCAGAATGGTGGTCAACTGCATTCTTTCACATCCTTGTCACTGACTTCGCTGGTCTTTGTTTAAATGAGACCTCTTAGAACCAGACACCTCGGACCACCCGAGTGGAGTCGCTTCAGCTCTTAAGAGATTAGGACGAGCATTTCTTCCATGCCATTCTCCCTTCATGGGCTAAAGAATGTTAACACTTTCTAAAATACAATGCCCATCTTTCATATTTTAGTACCCACCATGCAGTGAATAAAAATGCATGATAAAGAATATTTTTTCAGTTGTCAGAATTGGAATTCTTATAATAATTCTTATAATAATTTACCATTATTAAATAAATAAACAATGCATTTAATTGTGGCAAATACATAATGTAGTGATTTAACGGTAAAATAAAGGTAGAAAATAAAGCCCCTCCAGATTTATTGTAACAACAATAAAAAAAATGAAATCTGATGAAAAATAATTGTAAAATGAACGAGAAAAATCTACTTGCAATTTCCCAAATTGAGTGCAATAGGCATCAAAAATCACTAGAAATGTATCAATGAAAATATAAAAACTGTGCCTGAAGTTGTACCCACTACATTAACTGACACTGGTCTGTATTGATGAGAAGTGTTGTGTGTCAGTAGTGAGTCTGGTTGACAACCAACAGGGAAACTCTTGCCATGACACCAAACGTAAAGAATGTGTGGTCCAGCATGTTCGAACAGCTCCTTTGCATCATTGTGGATGCATTCACAGTTACTTCATAATCGCCAAACTATTCTGATTGAATTCCGGACTTGCAACAGCATCAACATCATCCCCCCACAGAAGCTTAGACAGGCTTCCATACTTCAACTGTCACAAGAGATCCTTCTTCCACCGTTCCCGTGTTGCATACTGCGCCAGTTTAAAAGAGCAAAGCTGTGAAGATGAGCCACCCTGTGACATCACAGACTCCCTGTGAGGGATCAAGGACTCACACCTTTGTCTTCACAGCTGTTCTTCAGGTGTTCCTTTGCACCTGGTTCCCTTCTGACAACGATGTGGAAAAAGACTTGGGTCATTATTTTGTGTGGAAACTTGTTGACTCACACCGCTTGCTGCATTTACATCATTTACCTGTAGAGGGCGACGTTCTCTACATTAAACTCAAACGTTACTTCTGCCTGTTCACTGGCTTCTCCTGGAGATGACCACAGAGCTCACAAACAGGCGCCTCATGCTGGACACGCGAGGGTTCCAAACTCAACTTACCCGGCAGTAGTTGGAGGTGGAGACTGATGAGTGAGTCTGCAGCGCATCATGTGTTTTCAATTAAAAAATAATAATAATAAAAGGAAAAATGAGATCAACACGAGTATATTTATTTTAACTAAAGGTGAGGCCGCGCACTTGAAGTTTACTTTTGTCATGCTATGTTTGAAGTAACACAGTGAAAATTTGTTTTTTGCCGTCACCCTGATGTGCTGATATGCATTGCTATGTACAGTATGTTATGTATTGTACGTATTGTGATCGGTACTCTAAACTAGTAAGTATCCACCTCTGTGGTGAACATGTACTGCACCTTTGGATGGTGAACGGAGTAAACACACGCAACGCTACGTAGTGTCGATGAGCAATGATCCTTGCTCGTAGAAAATACAAGGAGGATGAGGATGCTCTGACTGGACTGACTGAGGTTTTGTTTGCAAATTGCTTTACATGTTTGACTGAATGCTGTGTTTTATGAAGTGTTTTGCAACCTGTCCTGAACGCTGTCCAAACAAGTCAGTGACAAATGTGATTTTTGTGGTCGCATTTCTTTTTGTTCTCCACTTTAAGCGTGTGCATGAGTTTTTCCATTTTCAATCAACAAATTCAGTGCTTTGGAAAGCTGAACTCCAGGAACATGGCACCATCCATCCTCTCCTGCTCTTCTACGGTTCATTGGATTTCTTACACTTTTTTATTTTTTTAAATCATCGGCTCCATCTTTTCAAAAGTTTAACAATGAGGTAAGTACACAACAACACGTTGTTACATCTCTTTGTTCCTTACCAGATGGAAAGTTGAGTTGATCGAGCTGGGTAAAGATGAGGTCAGGACTCCATCATCTACCTAATTTGCTTACTCATGGAAAAGATGCTCCCTGACCTCATGCCAGGAGTTTAAAACCAGCTGTCTGCCTACTTCTACAGTTCCAGCTGTTTTTTCAATGTATTTCATCTATAAAAAATGATGATGTAGACTGTGATTCAGTACTTGGAAATCACCTGCTCAGCGGCGCTCTGACATGTCCGTGGAGGAATTTTGGATGGAACCAGCATATACTATTTTTTGTTTCTTATTTCAAAACAAAGGCACATATGGGGGGTTGTGTCAAAGACTGGCATCATCATTGTTTAATGCAAGGTAACAAATGTCAAAAATAATGATATAACTCAGACAAAAATTCAAAAAGAATCATGAATACAAGAGTGGCGTCACACCTCTCTGCCTACACTCCTGAATTTTTGATGATTCCATGACCTTGCAGTTCCTGGGGGAAACAACTGTCCTGCCTCCATTTTAAAACTTTATTTCAAACACTGAGAATTTTGTGCAGTCATTCCTTCAGTAATACGTTGAGGCCAACCCAAATGGAGGCGATAGTTGAATCCATTGATGAGGGTGGTGTTTACTACGAAGCCAATCCCAGCTACTGCACATGGGTTAAGTGGACAGAGCCTCCCAACCTTTATTCTGCATTAGGATTGTTGCTGGGTAAAGTCCTGAGACACACTGGCTCCTCGCATTAATGCAGGGAGGAAATATGAAGAAAGCTTGACATGATAGTGATTTTTCATTTTTGTATTGATAATATTCTGGAGACCAGGCTGAGATCATCCGATACAGCAGATGCAGAGACAAAATGTGTCGGCCGCCAACATTTCCTCTGATTACCATCTTTGATTTCCTTTTCTATGTTTTCACCTGACAAATGTGCCGACACTGAAGATGAGAACACTGATTCTCTTGATGGAAGCATATTTTCCAGGCATGAGGTGGAGATTATTGATGATCCTCTCTGAGGACATGGTTTCTTTACAGAATAAATGAAACAACATGAAGCTTGCCAGCAGTTAAGTTGTGATGAGAACTTACATGTGATGAACTTGTCTACATGTGATGAGCTTGTCTACATGTGATGAACCTGTCTACATGTGATGAACCTGTCTACATGTGATGAACCTGTGTCTACATGTGATGAGCCTGTCTACATGTGATGCAGCTGTCTACATGTGACGAACTTGTCTACATGTGATGAGCCTGTCTACATGTGATGAACCTGTCTACATGGGATGAACTTCAGTACATGTGGTGAACCTGTCTACATGTGATGAGCCTGTCTACATGTGGTGAACCTGTCTCCATGTGAAGAACTTCACATGTGATGAACCTGTCTACATGTGATGAACTTGTCTACATGTGATGAACTTGTCTACATGTGAGGAACTTCAGTACATGTGATGAACTTGTCTACATGTGATGAACTTCAGTACATGTGATGAACTTGTCTACATGTGAAGAACTTCACTACATGTGATGAGCCTGTCTACATGTGATGAACTTGTCTACATGTGATGAACTTCAGTACATGTGATGAACTTGTCTACATGTGAAGAACTTCACTACATGTGATGAGCCTGTCTACATGTGATGAACTTGTCTACATGTGATGAACTTGTCTACATGTGAGGAACTTGTCTACATGTGAGGAACTTCAGTACATGTGATGAACTTGTCTACATGTGATGAACTTCAGTACATGTGATGAACTTGTCTACATGTGATGAACTTCACTACATGTGATGAGCCTGTCTACATGTGATGAACCTGTCTACATGTGATGAGCTTGTCTACAGGTGGTGAACTTGTCTACATGAGATGAAGCTGTCTACATGTGACGAGCGTGTCTACATGTGATGAACTTGTCTACATGTGATGAGCCTGTCTACATGTGATGAACTTGTCTACATGTGATAAACCTGTCTACATGTGATGAACTTGTCTACATGTGATGAGCCTGTCTACATGTGATGAACTTGTCTACATGTGATGAGCCTGTCTACATGTGATAAACCTGTCTACATGTGATGAACTTGTCTACATGTGATGAGCCTGTCTACATGTGATGAACTTGTCTACATGTGATAAACCTGTCTACATGTGATGAACTTGTCTACATGTGATGAGCCTGTCTACATGTGATGAACTTGTCTACATGTGATGAACTTGTCTACATGTGATGAACCTGTCTACATGTGATGAAGCTGTCTACATGTGATAAACCTGTCTACATGTGACGAGCCTGTCTACATGTGAAGAACTTCACTCCATGTGATGAACTTGTCCACATGATGAACTTAACTACATGTGGTGAACCTGTCTACATGTGATGAACATGTCTACATATGAAGAACTTCACTACATGTGATGAACATGTCTACATGTGAAGAACTTCACTACATGTGATGAACCTGTCTACATGTGATGAGCCTGTCTATAGGTGGTGAACTTGTCTACATGAGATGAAGATGTCTACATGTGAAGAACTTCACTACATGTGATGAACCTGTCTACATGTGATGAGCCTGTCTACAGGTGGTGAACTTGTCTACATGTGATTACGCTGTCTACGTGTGATGAGCCTGTCTATATGTAATGAACTTGTCTACATGTGATGAACTTGTCGACGTGATGAACTTGTCTACATGTGAAGAACTTCACTACATGTGATGAACTTGTCTACATATGATGAACTTGCCCACGTGATGAACTTGTCTACATGTGATGAACCTGTCTATATGTGATGAACTTGTCTACATGTGAAGAACTTGTCTACATGTGATAAACTTGTCTACATGTGATGAACTTGTCTACATGTGATGAACCTGTCTATATGTGATGAACTTGTCTACATGTGAAGAACTTGTCTACATGTGATAAACCTGTCTACATGTGATGAACTTGTCTACATGTGAAGAACTTGTCTACATGTGATGAACTTGTCTACATGTGATGAACCTGTCTATATGTGATGAACTTGTCTACATGTGAAGAACTTCACTACATCTGATACTGAACATGCCACTGAATGCTCCTGATCTGGTTACTACTGATCAGGGCGCCTGTCATGAACTGGTCTTCTCTGATGGACATGTGTACATGTGGTGGACCTGTCTGTGATGAACTTGTATATGACCAGTGAACTTGTCTATGTGCAAAAGAAGACGGTCCTTAACACGTCCAACAGTTGAAATTGAACTCAGCGCCACACAATTCACTCCAACTGACAGCACACAAATCACTCCAACTGACAGCAGAAGAATTTAGAACTTCTCCTCTCACCTGTCTTTAATTACCTGTTCTGTCATTAACCTCTAACCTCCACCTAGAGACTGTCTTCACTTCTCCCGTCTGAAGTGACGGGAGAAGTGAAGACAGTCCATCTGCTGGCTGAAGAAGATGAGGCCTTTGATGGGACAGGAGCCTCAATCAGCCTTTACTGTGCAGGTCAGCAGTTAACACAAGCTTGTATTGACTTGTTGGCTGTCTGGACTGTGAATGGTGTGTTGGTAGGTTATAGAGTAGTTTAGATATCCATAAAAATGTATTGTGCCTTCCATTACAGGCCACCAACAGGTAGACGACTGATATCATTGAAAGCGACAGACAAATTAGAGTCAACAATTACCCTTAACAGATGTCTCTGGATTGTGGGAGGAAACTAGAGCGCCCTGAGGAAACATGGGGAGAACATCTAACGCCGCACAGAATGCACCCCAGACTGGGTTTTAGCTGTTCAGTATAACGTTTTTAGCATTATTCTAGTCTGAATGTTCACTGTGTCTGGAATGAAAAGCGACTATTGTCTTATTCAGACCAGAGCAAAGTACGCCCCAGGGGCCACATGTGGCCCTTTGCATATGTTTGTCTGGCCTTCAAGTCAGAGTGAAACGATGAAACAAAAACAAACTGTTTGGAATTACATGAGTCCTTACTATTTCCATTAGAAGTGTTTAGGACTGGCTTTTCTTTTCTCCTTTCTTCTATACTACTATGCATAAATTATATTTTATTAGTTTGATGACTAATTTAATGTCATTGACCCTTTAATGAGAATGAATTGCCCTATAAAATAAGTGAGAAAATCCTTTCTTTTTTTTGCCATGATGTGCAGTTCTATACTATTTTCATGCTTTGCATAAAGTTCTTGTGCACTACTTAGATCATCTTCACATATTTGTTCATTGATGAAAATCGTGTTGATTAATTTTTTTCTTATAATCTTACTTAAAATTAAATTGCATTTAATAATAATTCAAAAAGGTATTCTTGCACTTCTACCTTTATTTCATCATTTTTTTGGTTTGATGGACCCACTGTGATTGTGATTTTCATTGTGTCCAGTTTGAGCACACCAGCGTTCCAACTAACTATTCTTTGCACATAAATGTATTCCAAACACTCTGACTTCAAGAGAAGTGCAGTCCTCACAGACTCATTCTTCTAGGGCTTATAGAGTCTGACAACAGGGATTTACTGCTACTCAGCCACAATCGCATAAGTGAAGTTGTTGCTGGGTTATGAAGCTTAGGATCTGGTGGTCCGGATCATCCTGGTGGGTTTTTTTTTTGGGGGGGGGGGCGGACCCTGGCCAGTGATGTAGTTCAAAACACTGTGTGCTGTAGCCAAATGTAGAACAATAGAAAGCCAACACATAGTCACAACTGGTTTAAGGCCAATGGGAATTGCACAGCAACAACCCAGAGAACATGTGTAGCAACACAAGCAGGGAAAATAGAAAGAGCGTAGTTGTTGTGATGCAGGTGCTGCGGTTGCTGCGTGCAGGCCATTCCTGCAGCACGCGTCATCTGTCGGGGTTTCCACATTCTACATGCCAGCAATGTGAGGTTCACCGCCAAGCCGACCTTTTTTCATCTGCTCCCCGCCATGACGAGGGCCTGGCAAAAACACAGTTCCCCAGCACAGCAGCCACAAAGACACACCCCTGTACAGTCACACACACTCCTGTCAGACACACCCCGGGGCCACAGAATGTCTCACAAACCCTGAATTGTGAAACTTCCTGGAATCCTCCAGAGGAATCAAAAGGAGCTTTTATTGTGGATTTGGGGCTTTTTAAACAAAGTTTTCTCAATTAATTAACTTGGGTAAACCTGTTATTGTTCTGCAGCACCTTGTGTGGGAATTTATTTAACTGTTTACTCTTGTAGTGAGGGTTTTGGAGAGAGTATTTGCCCTCACTTAACATCCCTGTAATGGTTATCAAAGACGCCTTTTGCCAGGAAAACAAAACTCAAACAAACAAAATCATTATTTGTTTTTACATTGTTGACCAAGTGTTTACCCAGATTAAGCTGATTCTAATTAAATTATTTGTTATCCCCACTGACTCTTTTTAACTGCCGCCACAAAAGCAATTAGCCTCACAACATAGAAAACAGATGATTCTAGGGAAGTGAAGTCAAGTGAAGTGTTGATGATTGCAACATTGTTAGCATATAGCACTGGGAAATATAAATTCCAACATTTGTGTGGTACTTATAAAGCAAATGTGTGTAAGTTACAGTGTGAGTGTTGTAAAAGTTCATGTTGTAATTGTAGATATTCTGTTTTTATGTTGGTTTTGAGTGTTCTAGTGGAAGGAAGAATAATTTTAAAAAAAATAGTTTCTTCTTATGCAAAAAAGGAGTAGTAAAACAAAGAGGAAATAAGTATGAAAGATATTGTGAACTAGAAAAGCACTCAGAGAGTGCAGACCTCCACCAAGCTGCTTCATTTCCACCTACGTTATTGCCCTACATTTGAAGCTCTTCAAATCAGGTACAAATCCTGAACAGGTTTCCTGGATCCAGATAGTAATTCAGTATGTGACCAAAAGTAATCAGTTCCTTGATGCATTATCAATGTGTCGTGAAAGTTTTAGATGTTTTGACGACAGAACACTGGCCAAAATCTCCTTGGCAGAGGTCATTAAAGCAAAAGCTGTAACTGTAATATGTTTAGAAACATAGTAATACATGAATCAGTAGAAGCGTTTTACTCATTTATTATACTGGTAAACCAAGGTATTAAAGAATGCAGGACTATTTTGCCATTTAGAGGGAAGAATAGTGATAATGCCTTGAAGAATATAGAAGAACTGGTTGGCTAAATAGTATGAAAATAAGTCATATGCAGCACAAAGGTAAGTAAGCTTGAATGCAGATATGGCAGGAATTGGAATTCACCCATAGTAGTAGAAATGCTAGCTGCAGAACTAGTACAGTCTGTGTCTTGTTCAAGTAGTAATGCTAGTTGCTGTAGTAAAACTAATGGTAGCGGTGGAAGTTCTAGTGTGAGTGATAACTCACAAGTAGCCGTGGTAGTGATTTCAGGGGCGGATGTAGTAGTGTGGTGCAGTAGTCAATAGTCACAGCCCATCAAAGCAATAGTCTCAGTAATGGCAGTAGAACTGCAGCAGGTGAAGCTGAGGTTGTTGCAGTCACTCAGTGATGCAGCACATCGTGAATGTACTGGGTGCAGTAATAGTATCGGTTTATTCAGTAAATGAAGTAGTTGATGGTAGGTTGTATAGTCAATTGCAGTGTAACCATATGGTGGGAGGCATGAGTTGTAGTCATGATTGTTTTCCGTTTTAAAGATGATAAGTGAAAGACTAGTTGTACGTGTTTTACCGACAACATGGCAGATGGCGTTTCACAAGAGCCAAACTTTGCTTCACAAATGGATATAGTGGGCTGGAGTCAGAGCCTGTTATTTCATGAAAACCGAGTGAGAGTCTCTATCACTTTCCTTCTGTTATCAGGGTCTCCAGCGCTCCATTCTCCGTGCCCTCCTTTCAGGAAGTGGGACAAAGGAATAGTTTGTGCGGCACTCTGATTCATGGCTGAGACACAATGACACAGTTGGTTTAGTCTTTATATCACAGATCGTTATTCGCGGCTGAGTGAACAGTTTCAACGTGACAGCCAGGCGCCTGAGTCACAGAGGTCCAGGAAGGGAGGTCAGGTGTTGCAGGGCAGAAGTGGGCCTCCTACACTGCCCTTTTTGAAGTGCAGATCATATACGCTGTTTATTTATTTGGCTTTCACCTACGGAGTGGCACTTGCACTTCCTCTGAAGCAAGGGTTTCAGCAGGAGTATTAAGGCTATTTGTAACCACTGTGTAACTTCTGAGAGGGAACTACTGAGAGGCGACACGAGCAAGCCACTAGATGTCACTAGAACTCACATGGAAGCACGGCATTCTTAATCAGCGTCCAATGTCAAGCAAACAATATAATAGCATGGAGAACATCCGCCAGCTTTTTGCTTGCGATACCCTATTTATACATTTCTAAAAATGGAAGACAAAACCAGGCAAAAATGTCTCATTTAACTCATTAATTGATTTATAGTAAAATATCTAATTGTGTTCTAACATTTTACTTTGAATAACTGGTGCTGACCACAGGACACATTAAACACCCTACTCCAATGTCAAAAATGTAAGAATAAGAATGAGCCTACATGACAGGTCTTTGTTTATATGAGTTTCCTGGCGACCTACTCAGGGAGTCCTCCACCTCTCACCCCAAGTAGCTGGGATGAGTTCATGTCCTCGCAACCCTATCAATGAATAACCAGAAAAAGAATGTGTGAATGTTTGTGTGTTTTTTTTTAAATTACCAGAGCTAATGTTGGAGTGAATGACTGTAATGACATATTAATAATTAACATGAATGGAAGAAAAATGATTCCTTTATTTTCCTTCTGTTTCTTGGAAAATAACAGGATTATCGTACCAATATGATATTGAATTAGACCTGTATAGTATGTTACCATTGCTAAGTAATATTGATCAAAATTCACTGTCAGGGTTATTAATTTGAGTCCACGCCTTTCTTTCTGTCTTGTTAATTTTTTCATGTATTTCTTTGCTTCAGCAGAAGGAAGCCCCATGTCTGTGAAGGAGAATATACAAATAAACGCACCTTACTCTGAGAGGAAGAATCAAAGGGGGTAAAAAAACAGATTTTTATCATTATTTTATTTGAAACCTCATCAGCTGTCTGGATGAATTAGTGATCAAGTGTGTTTTGAGAAGCCATTTGTACTAGTTCTAGGTAAATAAGCATGTGTGTTGCTTCTTGAAACTTTGTACAGTAAATATTTCCTTGATGAAATTATTAATTAAAACTTGCTGTGTGCTGTATCAACTTGTATTAGACTAGATCATCGTACTGTATATGCCACCTTTTTAATCTGACATTAAATAGAAGGAGTAATAACAACCATGTATCCACCAGGATCCTCAGATGTGTCACCTGAACGCCACACCTGAAAGAGTCCTTGTGTCTGGAGCGGGGAGGGGGCGGGGCTTAGCCCTGAGTGGCAGCAGCAGCATCGCGCTGGATGCAGTCAGCCAGTCTGTGAGTCTCGCAGCTCGGACTTCTCTGCGCGGACGAAACTCAGCGACTCCCGGACAGAAGTCAAAGTTAAAACTTATCCTTCATTGTTTTCTTTTTCCACAACTCTTAGTTTCATAGACACAACGAAAGCATCTCGTGTGGTTTGACAGCGAAGTTAAATCCAGCGGAATATGATTTGATCTACAGGAACTTAGATCACAAACAGGTGAGTTTTATCATCACTCTGCTACTTTTGAATACTTGAATTTAGACTGTGGAGTCGAAGAGATGACGCAAAGCTACAGCTGGAGTTGCTTGAAGTGTTGTTTCAGGCTCGCAGCTATGATTTAGCAACTTCCACGTGTTTGTTTGTGTGACGGCTCGCTCGTGAGTCACTTTCCTCTCTCATTGAACGCGTTTCTCAGCTCCACACCGTCCATTGTCGTCCTTAAGCAATGAAAAAGAAAGAGCTGCAGGTGCGCTTCCCGTCCCCTCTGACGCGTGTCTTTAGCGCTCCACTCCTAATTACAACGAAATAGTGTCTGGTTTGTGTCGGGACGTTTTTCAAAGTGCTTCTGATGTTTTTCCAAGCACCTGTCATTTCTGCCCATATTTGCATGGTTCGTTTTTCAGCACTGGCTAGTGATGGTATTTGGACGGGTGACGCCGTTTCCGACTGGTGTTTACTGTCAAATACGCCTAAAATGAGTTGACCGTAAATCCGTCAAGTGCAGAAAGCTGTGCAGCCATGAGTACACAAGTCCTCCAAACTTTGGCTATTGGACTTTGTTGAAATCTAAAGGAACATCACATCTTTTCCAACTGTTTCAAAGAGCTAAAGCAATTGTTTTGTGCATCTGCTTAACTTTGATTCATCCTCCAGCTGCTGGAATTGTTTTTTATAAGGCAGTTGACCCTTTTTGCTGTGTGTTTTGTTGATGAATTAATGGTCATTATTAACACCCAAAACTTCACTGTATCACCTTGACAAATCAAACGTTTTTGCAGCTCAACAAATAAAATGATTATACTTTTAAGGTGGCCAATAAAGTTTAACTACAAATCCATATAAGCACCATCCATTTAAAGGTTTGTTATGTTCTTATAACAGCTTTACTAACTCTACTACCAACCGCAGTGCAGGTCTGTACAAACCAGTGTGATATTGAGATGCAAGTGTGTCATTGATGCTGCTGGATGTTACTGTTGCACCCTTATTCTCTCAAGTCCATCTTGGAATTCTGACACCAGCAGTGTCATGAAACAAACTATGAATGGAGGGAATCAGATTATACCTTCATCCCTCCTACAGATTGAAAAAGCACTCTGTCAGTCTCTGTTACCCTAAAGAAGTGAGGGGGGGTCGAAACCCTGTCTGCAACTCTGACTCGTAAACATGTTTGTGGAGTTCAGGTGCTTTAAATATAAAACCAAAGTATCCCCACTGGATGTTATTGACCTGTTTGTGGTTTACTCCTGAAGGATAGTGTTCTCACCACTTCCAGCACCGCAACATGCAAATGCACATTTAGCAAATTCTCTGGCACTGCCTCCTCCCTCTGCTCTCGCTCCCCTCCACTAAAACGCGTCACCCAGCAGGCTGCAATTTACTTGCTGGGGTTATTTGTCATTTCGCTGGACAGACCCTGCTGCGTCTTCCCTCCCACCTCTTTTGTAATAATTGAGTTTATCTCCGCTCCCCTGGGCGCTTGCTGTCTAAACTTAGGCTGGTGGTTGTGCGGCCAAAGCTGCTCCCTGGCTGATTCACTGCTTTGCCTTTTGCTGTGGTCATTTCGGAACTGAACTCCAGAGTAGTGTGTATCCGCGTCTGCTGGTTTGAATCAGAAGTAGTGCTGATTTGGCAACTGATGTGAACCTCACCGTCAGTGGAGAAACAGGCCACCACACTGACTCCAGCCTTCCACTTGCAACTCTCATTGTTTTCCTTCACTTGACCCAATTCAGCTCATTTTCCACTCATTCATGCAGCAGACAATACAAGGCAATCTATCCACTGGTATTTTTAGCAGCTTGTTTCCCAGCAGGTTTGCCTCACCTTCTCGTGTCTTTCATTTCTAGAACAGGATGAATCCCCACTTCCTGGAAGCCCTCCACGTCGTCACCCTGTGCTGGACTCTCTTCTCCAGTGTGCAAGGCCAGTGTGACAAGTCATCAGAGAGTTCCAAGCTCAACAAGTCAGCCCACTATGACCTACCCACTTTCACTGCCGACTTTCCCATACAAAACGTGGTAACCCTGGACGGGATTATCTACGTTGGAGCTGTGAATCGAATCTACGCCTTGGCCGCGGATCTGAAGAAGGTGTCTGAGTACCACACGGGCCCACTGTTAGCGAACCAGACTTGTGGCAGGACAGCAAACGGCACTGACAGCAGGACAAGCGTGGACAACCACAACATTGCTCTGGTGGTGGAGAACATTTATGACAAGGGTCTGTACAGCTGCGGCTCAGCAGACAATGGCGTTTGCCGCCGACATGTTCTGGACGATGATATCAGTTCCAAACAGTTAGATGAACAGGTCTACTGCTTTGCGGACAAAGTCCAGCCAGGGGATGGTCAGCCTCTGGATTCAGATGTGGTGGTCAGCCCCTCGGGTTCTCAGGTGCTAAATGTTGAAAGCAACGTCATTCAGTTTTTCGTCGGAAACTCTGAGATTCCGGGCCACAGCACCTTTCCAGGCGGTGGAACACGACCCCACACTATTTCCCTGAGAAAGATGAAGACGAGCCAAAATGGCTTCACGTTCTTCTCCAACCTCTCGTACATGGACTTGATTCCGTCTTTACGTGGAAACTACTACCTGAAATATGTCTACTCCTTTCGCAGTGGTCCCTTCACCTACTTCCTGACGGTGCAGCGGGTGAGCCAGGACTCTCAGGCCTACCACACTCGCATCGTACGCATGTGCGCTTCAGATCTAGTGATCCGCCGTTACGTCGAAATGCCTCTGGAGTGCATTAGCACCGACCGCCGGCGCCGGCGGACGACCGAAGACATGAAGGTCTTCAACATCCTCCAGGCCGCTCATGTCACCAAGATGGGCAGCGACGTGGAACTGCAGAAGCAGCTGGCTGTTGAGGAGGGAGATGACGTTCTCTTCGCTGCCTTCGCTCGAGGAAAGCACAACTCGCCTGAGCCCACCGCCAACTCAGCAGTCTGCATCATGTCACTGAAACTCATCAACAAGATGTTCAACTTGTACATGGAGAAATGCAACACCGTGGATCCATATCACTTCACGGGGTCTAACAACAAGGCCTGCTACAACTTGGTAAGAACACTGTGCTGTCATGGATGAGGTGGCGTTCAGCACGTCTGCAGAACTTATTGCAGAACTGCTGTGAGTCATTTCAAATAACTGAAACGGATACTTTTGAGACTTCAGCTTTCCACAGAGGGCTGACCGATGCGTCTTGGATGATTTGTAGTTACAGCTTGGACTAGATTTGGAGGCTATCCTTAAAAGATTAACTCTTTGAGGAGTTCTATTCAAGTTTATTGCTGTAGACAGTGTAGTAGGTAGCTTTTCAGCTTTGGTGGCACCTTGAGGTTGCTGGTTCAACTCCATGAACAGCATTTCCTTTTCTCTCAGCTAGTCTCTAAAGCTTGTCTTGAGAAAAGATTTTGTGTCTATATACCTGCTGAGTATAATGTCATCAGTAAGTCAAGGATAAGTACAAATTCATTTGCGAGTCAAGTGAGTTTACTGGAGGAGAGTGACACCAAAATATAAAAAATGTGTATATTATTTATATAAATGATATTCTTAAAATAATATGTTGATAGTTTGCTTGTTTTCCTTTCCAACAATAACACACATTGAATGTAGTCTTAATGGCAGTGGAATTGAACCCGGACTTTAAACAATAGCAACTGATCCAAACTCTCTGTTAGCGTCTATTGTAGGTGAAGGTAAATAAACTGGTGGAAAAAAAACGGCAGTCAACATATCTCATCTCTTCATCTGTGTTTACCCTGGAAATTAATTTTTGCTCTCAACATAATCTTCTACAATAAATGTTAAGTGGATTAATTAAAGAGCAATATGTATGGGAGCAGCTGTGTAAGTCTATATATATGGCATTAATCCCAGTTTATTTTTTATCCATGTTAGAAATATCAATATTAAACATGATCTAAACAAGGTTCTTTTGTACAGCATATATATAAAAATGTTCACGGTCATTTGTGTTTTTCTGAGATGAAAAGTCTATAATATTAATAATTCTAATACTGCATTTTACACATGTTCCAAAAGCGGCCTCAGTGGGCCTCATTGCAAAAGACGTTTGGTGTTGCCACTCTCAATGTGTCCTCTTGAGCAGCAACCTTTATATTCTGAGTTTCAGCTGCTCCCATCAGGAAAAAGGCTGAGCCTCTCTGAGACATGGCCATAGAAATTTTCCACTGTCGTTGGCCTTTAAATTGCTGCCTGATGAAAGTGTGATCATAATATTGTCTTATATTTACGCCTAATTTTTAGATTTTTTTTAGATTAATATATGTTCACTCCCACAACTTGTCCAACGTTATAGCCAAATTGTAAAGCCAGACCCTATTTGAGGAATGAAAGCTGTTCAGACCTGAAACCCTTGATCGGTCACATGTACGATTCTATCTACTAGTGATGCAGGACTTTTGTGTGAACATGACTGGTGTCTAGCTTCAGGCCAGTGTGTGTCTAAGTGTCCTTTAGCAAGACACTGGAGCATGACCTGCCCCTAAGTGGCACCACTGACCCCAGGCAGTTTGTAGTGCAAATCCACTGCGTCCATATACTGTAGCTGGGATGATTCTCTGTTTCCTTGAAGTCGCTCATAAACTTTCAGATGTGTGTTGTTCTCTCTTGAGCAGATAAACGGAGTAAATGAAGCATTGACTTTGAGGTTAAAGTGCAGACGGCAGGCTGTGAGTTAAGGTTCTTCAGGTCCATATTTGGTGGAGTGATGCTGTTTTCTTTGCACAGTCGCATATTTTTAGATAATAAAATGCTAGAAAATTTGAGACCGTAGAAGGTAAAGCAACCTGACTTCTAACTTCAATCCACCTGATGATTTTTTTTCAACGTTGCGTCAGAGATCAAACCAGTGACAGGACGGCTGGAAACAAAAGATTTTACAAATGAGATCATCGTTCGACAAAAGCTTCCTGGGTTTGATGTGAGGAAAACCCCACGCGCCGTCAGCAGTAATTTAGATGATGTGAGAGATTTTGTAAACACAAACTTTTGAAAGTTGACTAGATCAGTGATGACATGGAATGAACCGCAGCCAGGCTATTCGCTGGAGCCACATCAAATTTGAACCACAGGGCGCCCCGTGTTTTTCACAAGGACGCCCTAAATTTAACATCATTAGTGCCTGTTTAGTGCCGTAATCATACTGCCATCATACTGGTTTCCATTGAAAGGGACTTTCTCCATGGTAATTTCACTGAATTAGATCAGATTTTTCCAATTCTCATGCCTTTGTGGACCTGTTCCTTTGCCATTGTGGTTGCACCATCCTCCCCATCAACAGACATTGGGAGACCCTGTCTCAAAATCCTTACTAAACACCGCGGCCTACCCTGCCAATAAACTACCATTGGCTTCTGGATGTATCGAGCAAGTTTAAATGACTCTTCAGTTAGCGGATTGACCTCTAATAGAAGCTTTTGTTCCAACAATAGGTGTGTATTTGACTGGGAGCTGTGTTCCCATTGGGTTTGTTTTGCTGCTCTTTTGAATGCAACGTGCTAAAACTGGTGAAAACAAACTCGCACTGCAGGTGCATGTTACGCCGCCGAGTGTATTTTGGTACCGACCTGACCTGGTTTTATTTGCATCTAGTTGATGCTTTCTTAGGGGCTTGAATTGGCCTGAGTTTTTGCATCTGTGAGTTCAGACATGTTGAGGCGATGCGAGAGATGCCCTTAACCTTTCAGCCCTTTGGTATGATAATGCCAACCACATGACCATGACAGACGTGGGCAGGAGGATAAAATGAAATGACGCAGGTTAGCTGTATCATGACAAGTCGGTGCAGAAGCCGCACCAAAGCTTGCCTCTTGATTGTTGGTCTCCAGATGTTTGAAATGCGCACAGGGCTAGAAAGAAATGAGGGAAAGTGAGGAGTGATAGACGTGGTGGGACTTAGATCCTGGGGGGCAAGCAACACATATCTGACCCTCAGCGATCCGTGATGAATGGCTGGAGGATAACGGCCCGTCGGCAGCTGAGCGGAAGATGATCCCTCGATCTACTCTGACGAACTAACCCCCCTCCGCCTGCGTCGCCCCCACCTGTTAGCAGCCGCTGTGGGAAAATGCATCTGTAGCGCCACACATCATGAGCTGCATGAACAATTTCATTTTTATTGTTTGATTTGGTGCTACAGGTGAAATTATAGGTATCAAAGTTGAAAACCTGACCATAGTGTTGCCCAAGTTTACCCCAATGTTTTTATAACCATTAAAAATTTCTTAAACAAATGAAGGCTGGGCTTCAAAGAATTTGACTAGAAGTGCTGATATTGATGGAAATGTTGTGTCTTACTTCACTTGTTGGAGCACAATATTTAAAAGGTTCCATTTTCTTCATGTACTATACATATTTGGTGGTAGAGAAGCTACTTCACCGAACAAAATACTGTAACTGCACACAAACATTTTCAGTCAATCAACACAACCTTTATAAGGATTCAGATGTTGCTGTAATGAAATGTTGCTTTAGATTCTGTCGCTTTAGAAGTGTTCAATGTTTTATTGATACTGTATGAGCCCACCACCCAAGAGAGCCCAATTGGTACAGTGTTTCACGACCCTAATACTTGCCCAGCGATGCATTTGGGGGGGAAGTATGCGATTTCAGTCCTGGGTTTAACAGTCCAATCCTAAATGAAAAAAGCATCCTTATGTGGATGGTGTAGTTTTGTGTGCTTCAACTTTTTCAATATAATACAGTCCTCAGTGAAGTTAAACTCTTGCACGGGATCATAGCAGAAATCAACTGGTTACATGCAGACCAACATCAAGGTCGGTTCTGAGTAGCACAGAGGTGATATAGAGCGAGCAGAACCTCCACCAAAAAGAGAGACACTCGCTCTTTATTGTTCCAATATAAGACATTCTTTCCCCGTAAGTCAATTTGATGAATGTGAAAGTCATGACCTTGTTTTTGCCTGAGGTGGAGAAGCATCTTGGAACTCCGAAAAGTTCCTGCGGGGTATAATTTTATGTTGCTGTTAAATAAAAAAGATCATCATAATTTTGCAGCCTTAAATGTGCGCTTTTGTTGCCAGTACTGGCTGCATCCTCTGTCTTTAAGAAGAACAGAGAATTCAATAGTGGTGCACAAGTAGTTTTTTTGTTTTGCTTTATTTCCGATGAGCCTGTTGAACACATATACTGCATCATGTCACAGTGTTAAATCAAAGCTCTGAGTTAGTGATTGTTAACAAGCAATGAAGAAAATACAGAATTGCGGTTACAGGTACTACGATACAGATATTAAAATTGATTTATGTTTTCTGCTAATGTGTAATTTAGAGCTCTATTTTGTGGCGCCTTAGAGTACTGTTTTTCATTGGGACCCACCGTCACTCATTTATGTCAGTGTGTTCAAAGTCATGGTTGAAAATGTAACATTTTTTAGGTGAAATTTATATGAAAATAATAAGAATGAGGTTTCATAATAATCATTTTTGTCCCTGAAAAGGGTCAGTCACTTTTGGGTCCTGACCCTCACGTTGAGAAAAGTTGCCTTGAGATGAGGTACACACAAAAGAGTAGGAGCCACACATTACTAACAAGTGTTACATACAGTATAGGGCTGAATTGATCTGAATTTACCTCTGCATTGCCGGATATCAATTCATAAAATGCCTGAACGTATGTGGGAACAGCCTGTAGTTTGTACCAGAACATAGACATTTGTGTTTTTTACGGAGTACCAAGTTAGACGGTACTACTTTTTAACAGCCTTTACAGCATCTCTTCCATATCTATAGTATCAATTGACATGAAATACCCCAAGCCACATAAGAAACGATTGAACACCCGGATCGAGTGACGTACTACCTGCTTGGTTTGTTTTTGGTTTGCAGTGCACTAAAGATGAGTTAACGCACATTTAGAATTCCTTGTACCTTCAAGGAAGATGTTATCAACACCAGAGTGACTATTTATTATGCTTTCAGCATGTTGTTGAGCATTCAGTGCCTCTGTTGGGTTGCTGTATGTTTGCATGAGGAAAGCATTATTAGCCACTCTTGTGTTGATGCCACTATGTTACATGAACAGAACAGATACAGAATGTGTGGTTAATTTGTCATTAATCACAAGTTAACTAATTTTTAGTCAATTTTCAGCCATAGGTAAGACAGCAAAAAAGCCAGATTCCTTGTTTGTCTGAAGGTATTATGGATACAAAGATATATTTATATTTTTGAACAGTCGATTCGGTAATGTCAGAGAACAACATACATAAAGTTTGATAGCTATTCATTCCATTTGATGTCTTTGATTGTTTTGATGCGCAAAAGATTCAGGTCATTGTTTTTGTAGCCAAATAAGCTTTTATCTCAAATGTCGTTTGACAGTTTGTCCTTTATTGCTGGATTTGCAACTTGTGTTGTCCAATCTCCAGCTGCTGGGCTTACAATCCGAACTGATGCTTCTGAGTAGGTTCTTGTTATCTTCCTGAAATTTACGACTTGTTCAGTGGCATATGGCAGACAGGGTTTCTACTGCTGCGATAAGAAGCGTCGTAAACACTTGAAAACAAAATCCACGTTCAACAGGCATGCTTCAGCACACAGCCGTGCTATTTTGGGCATTTGAGCATCTTCCAGCTGGATGATGTTTTGGGTTGGAGTCCAAGAGTTGAGATGTGTTTTGAAGTTCTCAAGTGGAGGTTGTCTAGTGTTCTTCTCTGCAGTACTGGCGGCTCAGCTTGATCAATGATGTCATGGTTTTGTTAAGGGTGTTTAAGTGACAGAGTAAGGCAGCTCATGTTGGTATTGTAAGGGTTGTATACCGTTTTGCTGATTTAATGCCAGTGCTATGTCAACCCTTTAAAAACAGCCTTGACTTTAATCTTGTTAGATTAGTGCACACATTTAAAACTAAACCCTTGAACCAAGACAAACTGAGAGAGTTCAACGCTAGCTTTGGCAGCATGCTGAAATATTCCGATTTTTATTAATAGGACAGGCATGTTTGTCAGGCGGTAACATGACTCAAATATCATGTGCGTGGGCAAACAGTGATCAATATTGTTTGCCTGTACAGGTATTTGTTTGAGTCGAGACTTAAGCCTGACAAACATTGATGGGAAAGTTGTTTAGAGTGAGGGTTTACAGTGGTGAGGTTATGTGATTACTCTCCACTGGACAACACACTGCAACTTCAGACTAATCCAATCCAATGCTGCCAGTAGCTCCTCCCTCTTATAGGAATACACGCATGTCAAAAAAAGCTCTTAGAACAATTTGTCCAGCCACCAGAATGTGCTGTGGCTTGACAATATGGCTTTTAAAAGAAGCGACTAGTCCATTTGCTGGGTAATGTAGTGTTCCCAACACGCCTGGGACTCTTCCCATTAGTCTCCGAAGGGAGATGGAATAGCCACGGAAAATAATAAAGAATGTCTGAGGTCAAACTTCTCACAGGATTAGCATTGATTGGAGAAAACCCTCCGAACGCTGATTGCTTTTAAATCGAATCCTGAACCTGATTGATTGTAGTTTGTGTAATATAATTCCAGTTCTGTTTGAGTGGCAGGCATTTTAATTTACTTGTTGGTTTGAATATACTAGATTTGGAAAAGTACTCCACAAGTAGCAGGACGTGGACGAGTAGCTGGAACCCGTAGAGACCTTTATCCAGCGATGGCAATATTTGTGGAGGAGAGGAGACATCCGGGGCACTTCTTTGCCACTTTAAAGAGGCATTTTCCCTCCTCTGTAGCAGGACACCTCCTTCTTTAAGAAAAACAGTGCTTGGCAGAATCAGTTCAAGGTGATAAATTGAGGTAGAAAAAAAATCTGGTGCACAAGCACGATGTGTGGGTTGTTCTTGACTGAGTGTCGTCTATGCAGGCCCAACCTTGCAACACTCTTCTAAGATAAGCTGCATAAGATGTACGCCGATAACAGACTCAGTGCGTCCATTGAAGGCTCTTTTTGTTTTTAAATTGTATTCCAACATCTTACACGGTGAAGTCAAACAGAAGTTGAAAACAAAACAGGTGAGCGGTAAAACAAAATTGAGGTCTGGATGTAATTGTGAACCTGGCTAGCATCACCAAGATTATTGAAGACAGGAAAGTCGGGAACTGTGGGCTCACGTTTGCATGTATGTTCTCTCCTTACATGCATTTATCTGGCAGTCCTGGGGACACCTTGGGCTGAAAATGGGACAGCCTACTTTTAGACAGAACAGGTCTTGATGACAGCGTATTTTACCTCCAACGTTTTCCACACCTCACCGCCACCTCTGAATCACATCAAACAATGTCGTACTTTGTCAAAATTGTAAGACTCAACGTGAATAAGCGCTGCTGATGTGTCACTTAAACCACTTTTGAGCATGTGTTTTTGTCATTGAGGCTGAGTTGCTTGAGTCGCGATGAAACTGGCTTTTATTATGTCTGACAGCAACTCACTGAATGGCTGTGAAGTAGCTTTAAACATCTTTATTTATAAAAACCACCAAAGATTCGATGTGTTCAACATCAGGATGCGTCTCAGTGTCCCAGCCAAGGAAAAGCTTGTGGCTCTTGTCCCGTGTCAAAAAGGAAATTCCATCTGAGCAAAGTTTTGGATCAGTTCAGAGAAGTAGTTGTAAATATTTCCAAAAGAAGAAGTGAAATCCTGAGCTATAATACGCAGATAGGATGTGTCGGACAGACCTCGTGCATCATTGCAGATGGGGTAATGAATATAATGATGGTGAGTCAGATGGGACGTGGAACTTGGCAACAAAAAGAGAAGCTGTTTAGGTTCGTACCATAGGTGAGAATTGAAAGAAGAAAAAAAAAATCTCACTAATCATACTGCGTCTGAGCCTTTTGGGAATCTTGATGGATGGTTGCACTGTACTGTGGAATCTGTTTTCTCTAGGGCATCAACTGTCTTCCAGAGATGACTGGCAAAAACTAATGATGGTATTTAAAAGTATAGTTTCCTGTGCGGCAGGCATGTGATTTTCATAGATACTCTCTTGCTCTGGCTGTGAATGTCACGGTATGGATCCTTGCATGCCCGAGCCTGCTTCATGCCATCACCAAGGTGGTGTTTGTTCACCTAAACACTCTGATGAAACCAGGTGTGGTGTACAGGACAAGCCAGAGCAGCCATGATGCAGGAAACTGTAGGTGGTGACCATCCTTTGGCTGGTCTAAGCTAGTTTACACGACACTTAAAGACGTGACATAAAATAAATAAATAAATAGCACTGTCTATTCAACTGATCTGTGTGAAGACAGGGGTCTTCCCCGTGGACAGTCGCTGATTCTGAATTTCTGGTAATTTGTCTGAAAGGTGTCACAGGGAAGATTCTTGAAATGACTGTTCACTATACGGATGCATCAGTGTTGCACCTCATAACTAAATTTTCTTTAAGGTCATTGTCAAATATGTATCAGTCATGATAGAAACAGAAACCTATTCGATTGTGGACTGTGCTACGTCACAGGTGATTTACGAGGCAAAATGTGTTTTTTACTTTGGTGAAACCGCATGCCTGAACCTGTGACTGCCATCACCGAGCTGCGTTCAGTACACAGACGTGCATCCCGAGATACGGGAGTCATCAAAACATAGCAAACGCCTTGTTCTTGTCCAGTCCTGTTATTGGCCTCCATCAGGTTTGATAACAAAACTCATGTTTTGACTTCGTGACAGATAATGTTTCTTTTCGTTTTGTTGTCTTACAACAGCTCAAATTCATTTTTGGCAGCCTTGCTGCAACAGAGTGAATCACAGTGTTGATACTATTTAAAATGGTAATTTGAGATTAATAGCCCCACAATAAAGTATTTCCAGACATACTCACACTTGAAGTACAGATTTTTATACACTCTTGTGGGAAAAGGTATTTTTTCCTTTAAGTTTTGAACACATTCTATGTTATTTGTTGACTTTGATACTGATAATGTTGACAAATAATAAACAAAAGCTTTTTTTTTTTATTTATCTCTGTATAACGTAGTCCACTACGCCAGTCAAGGCAACCCATCCGCAGTCATATTGCAAAATATATTGACGTCAGGAAAGTGGACTTGTGGGTCCTTTACTGACGCTAAAGGCAGCGTTGCATGTTGACACGTTGTGCTTTCAGTTGAAGAGCCTTATGCCTTCTGCGTCTGGCCAGCGCATCTCGTAAAAAAAAAAAAAAAAAGCCAGTTGAGGTTAGGATGGCGCACCTTTCATTTCTATGCTAGACGATGTGTTAAATGCTATTTAAAGCCCCTCAAACAACTGTGCCCTTCAGTCATGGTGACTTCCCAGCAATTGACTTACAGTACAATTGAGTGAAGAGAGCTTCAGAACATTGCGCCTTGTGCTTCTGCCCTCTGCACACGATGCTCCCTGTGCCCCCTTCCCTGTTGCGATCTACACCCCCCCTCCTGAGACGCTACACAGGAATGTCTATACATCAACATGCAATGTAATGGCATCCTACACTTGCGTCAGTTTAGGATGCAAGAGTCCACTTTCCTAATGTTATTGCCATGAGAGATCAAATGGCCATATTGTTCTGAACTATTTCTTGTGTAACCTGGCAGCCGTGCACTAGTGCATGTCCTGAAAGTGTGTCTTAACAGGCCCTCTTTGCCAGAGCAGGAAAGATCATTGCCCACATCCATCCGCATTTTGCTCACATAAGAAGATTTCCCTCTAACCCATGTACAGTCAGAGGACCGCTGATTTGTCATAAAGATTACCACCGTTGCTATGTGATTTCTTTTCTCTGACATCCGTGTATCTCTAGCAATACCACAACTTTACATCAGCACACCACTTGAACATGTCTGCAGGCATTTCCTCCTGATTTTCCACATGAGTTCACATCCACTTAAAGTCAGGTTTTCCAAATCAGATGGTTAATGATTCATTGAGAGTTCAGCCTCTTGTTTTGCAGCAGAGCCAAACGTGTGTGCGCAAATCCTTTTGTATGCACTTCTTATCAATGTGCCCAAGATATAGTATGAACTAGTAAATAAGCTAACTGCCAGTGCCTTCAAGCCGCCTGCCAATAAGGTATGTGGGAAATTACCACCAGCTGCCACTGACTGAGTACTGTTATATTCTGACTGATAAGAACGTTGGAGCCTCTTTATTGAATAGACTGACACTGTTGTTGTCTGTCTCCTCTGGTTGGTAGGATTCTCCATGAAGGTTGTAAAATCAAACACAATTCCCTTCAGACACATCACTGCCCTGGTTCTCTCCATTATCTGTTTCCTGTCATTCACAGTATTCTGACAATCTGCTAATCTAAATACCAAATCTATTTGGTTGGTAGACTTCGCATAATGTAGCAGATGTAATGTGTGACAATGCCGCTGTTTGTCTCTTTTTGAACTAAGCCGCAGAAATACAGGGCCTGCTGGACGAACAGTTAGAGGGTTTTGCACGTATTCCTAGAACTGAAGTTACATTCAGGTAACTTTGATGAAGTGACTATCAGTATGGTGGGCCGTTGTCTGGGTCATTTTGCACAGACCCAGAAAAGTTGACTCGTCTTACTGGTTTACTTGTGCTGGAACCTTCAGGGAGAAGTTCTCTGTACTAGATCGATCTCAGATGTTTTCACCTCTTCAACCTCATTTTAAGCTCTGTGCATCTCTAAGGAAGGCATTGCGTCTATGACTGGGCAAAAACTCTGTATGCAATTTTGATTGACTTTTTTGTCAGCAAGCCCTTGTATCTATGGATATGTTGGAACATATCTGCTGGCTATCCTTATCCCCATTGTTAGTGATTTATTATCGTATTACATAAAAGTTGTAGCTGTTAACATTCCAATGATGTCACATGGACAGGTCAGATGATCACTGAAAGAAAAACCAGAATAAACCACCATCCATTAAGACTAAGGGTCCCTAATTCTATTGTCTGGTACAGAGTTGTTGACAGAGACCTTTGAAGATCCATGGAACAAACCCAGTGGTGCTCGCAGCATCAGGAGGACTCCAAGATTTCAATGGTGCCCGTGGGTGGAATTGAGTCCATGGAATGAAAGTGGAGTCGTGCTATTAATGGTGTTTGGTGAGCTGACATTTACCCAAACTCAGCTCCTGCACTTGTTTGGCGCCTTTTCCAAATGCAGTCCTGCTGACAGACTTGCCTCTTGATTTGACGCTTGCCAACACACCCAGAGGGCATCACACTTGCATGCACTAAACAAGTGTTTAGTGTCAAATATGGAAAAGACGTGCTTGGCTGAGCTCTGAGTGGAGACCCAGGAGCTATTTTCTAATCAGCTGCATGCCTTCTGCGCTTCCCTCCACCACATGGTGACATCCTGCTCGTGGCTGAGGCGAGGTATGCGGATGCTTATCTGTCGTCTCACTAGACCAAGCATCAAATTTAATCTCATTTCAGCCTCCCTCACCTCGACCCTTGATCACTTTCATTTCCTTGCCTTTTGGTCCTTTAACCTAAGGGGGATCCAGTGCAGCTCCTTGAAGCTCTTCTGGATGTTTGCTGCAGCAGTAAATGATCTACATATCTGAGGTTGCATGGTGATTTGCCTAATCGCTCGTGGTATTTGTTCTTTTAACTACTCAACTGTGGTCTTAAAATGGAGAATGTCTGCGGTTTAAGTGTAACCGTGTAATTAAAAAATGTCAGTAGTCACTTACATGTATTTAAAATCCCTTCAAAAGCCACAATAAAAGCACTTGACCTATAAAATGGTGGCTTGAAATGCAGAGACAACATCACCACTTCAACATCAGGAGATTTGTATCACCACCAGTAACAGTCCTCTACCTCAGTTGCATTACCACTTCTTTAGATGTATTAAAAATCGTATGGTATTATATATATATCAGTGATAGTTAACTTATTTTTAGTGTAGAGTGTAGCATTCTGAAACTCTTGACACATGAAACCTGGACCATTCTACTACTTCTTGTTCCCACTGGGTTATTTGGGGTTACATTGCGTAACTTTTGAAAATTCTTTTTCAATCTGAACCTGAGAACCTGGTCTGCCCTTGAAGTGACAGTCAGGTGTTACCTTGGTCGTCACAGAGTAGCCACCTAAACAGTCTTGATTTTAAACTGAAGCAGACGCTTGACACCATGATGTATAAGCCTCTCCATTCTACTCTGTCAGTAATCCAAACTCAAGGCAAACTCAGGATTGCACCTGAATGTGTGCACTGGTAATGAAGGCAAATAAAGAGTGAACTCACCTCTGGCTCCCTTTGTCTGTAGTCTTGTGTGACGCCTATCAGGATGTTGTGCTGGCAAACAATGGAGGACAAATGAGAAGTTATCTGATGGGTCCACGAGACACTGCAGCTATTGTCCCTGCATTCTTTCATCACATCCACACCTTTCCTGATCGGAACATAACGGGTGGAAGAAGGCAAACTTTGACACCTGCAATGATCACTAGCTTCCCACAAACCCCACAAGGTGTTTGACTATAAACATTTGGCTTCTCCATCAATCTGCTGCAGATGGGTTTGGTCACACAGGCTCTGTGGCAGATGTCCACGGAGATTCCTTGGTATTAGTTTGTTCACTCTACCTCATTCATCTTCATGATACTTGTCATCATCGTGTTGAATTGGTTCAGCAATTTTCCTCTCATTTTCCATGTGTTACATTTTGGGATGTTAAATACTTCACGATTTTGTTCTAAATTTTATGAAAAAAAAATGAGCTTGAAAGATACATGAAAATAATAAAGTACCACAGGAAAAAATGACAATCAAGTTGGATTTGTAGGCAAAAATATGTCTGGATACTGAAATGCTTATGTTGAAATTATTAAAAATAAGATATTCAGATGGACTGCTAAAATTGCGCGGTGAGCACTTCGCCTCGATTATCGCTCTGGTGTGCAGATGGGCGTTTAAGTGCTGAAGGAATGAGTTACGGGAAAAACAGTCTCTGCAGAGTTTTTAGCTGAATCTTTGTGTGCAAGAAGATAGTGAAATCCAGATGTCGACAGTGCAGACTGAATAAAGCCTCACAGTGAAGCATCCTCCCTGTCACCCTGAGGACAGTGGCACAAATGTTGGCCACCTGCCTGCTGTCACGACACTCTGTGGCATGGACATTATTCAAGCATGTTTTCAGAGCGTTTACCGAATTATCTGTTCATTGCCAGAGTGTGTAAGAAGTGCTGTTACAGTCAGTCAGCGACTGTTCTTCATGAAAACCCTGATTCACACCATGCGGTCACTGGCTGTGCCAACAAGCTGCATTTATCTGGCTGCTACTGTTGCAAACACACTCATGTGTTCATACTTCATGCTCATGTGTTTGGAGAACTGCCACTGTTTGTTCAAGATAGATGGTTCTAAGTTAGAGCAGCAAGAGAAAAAAATGTGACTAATAAATGACAACTAACTATGTAATCATCTGACCTACAAATATTATGGTGTTTCAAGTTGATAGCTGTTTTCTATCAAGCCGAGATCATAAATAAATCAGAAAACAATTGAATGCAGATTGATGCGGGAGGTTTTTATCTCAAGTTAGGCTCTAAATTATTGATATCACATTCCATTTTGACTTGTATTTCCTTTTTCAAGAGTAACAATAAAACATTTTATTTGGCCGTCAACTTAAAATTTAGGTCCCGCTCCAGTCTCTATTAGCACAATACCAATCCATTGGTCCATCTTTTTCTTTTATAAGATACTGTTTATATTCATACACAATGTGCAATGTTATTACTCTTAACTCTCTGAAAAAAAATGACAAAACAAAGCAGGCATTTCTCCGAAAAATCGAACTACTTGTGACGGTGCAGACATGCTGCAGACATGCTGCTACAGACCGCGTGCCAGCCACGATGGCAGCCATTTGGCAATACTTCTCCATCGTGGTAAATGACAACCAAATTGCAGTTTGCAACACGTGCAGGCACGGAATTAGCCACAGCATTAAAACAAGACATTTTTCGATGCACCACATTCGAGTTTATTGTTTTGGACGAGCAGCCGAGTTCTGTTGTCAACAACGGAAGCTTCAATAGGACCCCAGATGTACAAGTAGTCACTAGACAGTTTTTACATTTTCATTACATTATATTAGGTTTGATCTGTTTGTTGTTCATTGAAAAGGCAAAAAAAATCAATTTTATGTTATACACTTTGCGTTTTTTGTTGTTTATTAGTCATTGATTTTGCTTTAAAACTTGCAATGTTAACAGTGTTGATCAGTATTAATGTTATTCAATAGGTTCACGTAATTACATAAAAAAAATGGTGACTTTTTGTGGAAAAAAATACAATCAGTAAAAATCAGTGTCGGCCTGTTGGGACCGAGAAAAAAAATCACAATGGGTGCGTCCCTAGCCTTTGTGCGTGTATTCACCTGCTGCTGATGTGAACTGTTGATGGTATTTGAAACCGAGGTAGTTTTTTAATTGGTCAAAAAAATTGTTTAAACACTAATTTAAATTCCTGAGAACTATATTTAAGTAAATCACTTGGAGCCCATAGCAGGTAGATTAAAATAGATTATACTAGATTGTATAGCTAATATCAGCAAAAACCGGAGACATCTGGTCATGACAGTTTCAAAAAGAATCCGAAGTTGGAGGAGCTATGAAAGGCTGAGTCGTAACTGTCGAGCTCAGCCAAGAGTCAAAGCTGTGGATGGATTGGATTTGCCTGGGATTTTGGAAAGTGAAATTGGCTGAATCACGGTGGAATGTCAGGTCTTATCATTTACTGGAGTCACGTTCTGCATATTGGCTTTTGGATCCACTGGCTGACGCTACTGTGCAGTGTTTGCTTAGAAAATGAAGTTTTTCTTTTCACCTCCTGAAACACCTGATTTTCAAGTTACTACCAGTTTAAATGTGACCTCACTGTTAGTACATTTAATTCTCCTTTTTTTTTCAGACTGACTTGTCAGCATGACGAGTCTGGTTTTATGCACTGTAATGCATCTCATGCGTGTGACTCCTTTATGAAACACCTTGCAGAAGAGCTTCATAGACGTAACCTGACCCTGTGAATCGGAAAGCCACCCAGCAGCCATGTGAAATACATTACAGTGTGATTGTGAAAATGATTCCATGTGCTGAATAGCTCCGCAGAATTATTCATCTCATGCTGACAATACAAGAAAGGAGTCGACCTTTTTAATTCTCTTTCATCTGGAGGCTGAAACTCCTGCTACTGTGTCAGTCTGACCAGTCTGTGAATCTCGACTGAGAATGTGCTTCTAAAGAATGTGCTTTTGATTTCAGATCTCGCAGTGTGTTGCTGAGGTTTTTTTCACTATACATTTGCAGTCCATCATTCCTTCCCTTGTTTTGATTCTCATAAATCGTCGCTATCTGAGTTGAAGAGGAGACTAATGTGATGATGCATATGGCAAAAAGAGATAGCTGTGTCAAAGTAGGATGAGTAATGGTAGCTCGTGTTTCTGTAGCTGACAACTTGGTCTGTATATTTTGGAGGCAGATGAAATGCTTGCAGTTGCTATTCACTCAGTCATTCAGTTTTTCTTATGCCAGTGGCATCGGGCTCACTCACAAAGAAAATATTCCATTTTGTCTCTGAAACCAGAGGCCGGCTCTCGTCCTAGTCTTCGGTGGTCAGTTCCCATGATAAGTTGGGATGAAGACTAGGCCCCAAATTTGGAGAATGTGGCAGAGTAGACTGGCACGGTCCATGCTGACCAACGTCCCCTCATCAATGGACTGCAAAATGTGGACTTTGGATATGTCTTTTGAATTAGAATACTGGCCTTATAGGAATGGCTGGTTTAGGTTTGGTTTGGTTTGGTTTAGTTTAAATGTTCTGAACAGTTGAGCTCATTGCAGTACATGAATTATATGGATAAAATAAATACAGGGCAATAATGTGGGTGAAAATGAGAGTTTTGGCGGAGGTACACATCACTTCCTTTGTTGCTATCGATGAGCCCTTTTTAAGTGCAGTCTGTTTTGCTTGATCTTTGAACTCTGACATCTGAAGGGGCTGTTGTTGCTTTTCTCTGGTCCGTAAGCCATCGTCCATCAAAGTATTTGGCTATAGAGGAGTCACTCTATCAGGCTGTCAGCCAACAAAGTTAAAGTTATCTGTCAGTAGTGAGTGGCCAAAGTTAAATTGAGAAGCAATAGAGACTTATGTTTTGTGTTTTATTGAATCATTTAAAGACACCAAAATGTTGAAATGTTGGTGAGATGTATAGTATAGATGAACCAAAATGCCATCCCAATTTGCCTCTCACTTTAAACCATGGGTTCGACTCCAAGCCATTTGTCTAATTTTTCACCCGACCACAGAAGAGTAATTGCTATTTGCATCCCAGAGATGCGAGCAAATGAGAACTGTGGGACTGAACTTGAAAGATTTAGAAACCAATCATTAAGAACCCACCAAAGCCTCTCCATCGTCGCACTGCACGGCCACAATTAGTGACTCCATCGTGACAGTTGTTTACAGAAAATGTCCTTGTCAGAATTCTGGCTTACGGAAGTAGCAATTGGGTTATGTTTGCAAAATATCAGCTCTAGCATTTGCAGAAGTCTTTTATGTCGCTTGATCAGTCTTGAATGTGCCTGTAAAAGCAGCGAGCAAAAACCATCATCGTTCTATTTTTATTCTCTACTCTGGTGTTAATGTGTGAGGCCATTCTCCGCCTGTGGCCATGGCATCTTAAGACCCCCACTATAAACAAACAGTCGTCGTGGCTGGCGTCACATGCAGTGGCACCAGAAGACGCAGTGCCAGCTGCCCTGACAGAGGCGTCATCCGCTGCCTTCACCTAATTGCTAGCTACTTTTGACGGTACAGTTGAAACTGCACACGCACTTTAACAATTGTCTCAGCTACGACTAGCCACCTGCACACTTGAGCACGCGAGTGGGCCCCGCGGTCGCTGTGAGTCAGGTTGCACCGCACTAAATCGCCCCAACCATCATTGTAAGTGTGAAGACAATTGCTCCGTCCACATTCCTATGCATTTTACGTGGATGCATTTCTGCACACCCCGACGACAACGGAGCCACGACCGCAAAATTGCACAAGCGATGTGAGGTCAAAGGTCTGTTATTCTAGTGAAGGTGCCAGCTGAGTGGCGTGCAGCCGACCACAGCTTAACTTCTGTGAAGGTCTGCTACCTTGTCGTCTTAATTTGTTGGCAGCTGAAGTGTACTAATCTTGAGCGTCACTAAGATTGAATCCAAATTCTAGAAGTGTAGTGGTAGGACCTGGGGCACTGGTGAGAGTATGAAAATGACAGTGAGCCACACAGATCGCCTTTCTCTGGACTTTTCTCTGCAGTGCTTTGGGGAATTTGCACGAGTGAAATGTGATCAGCTCACTGTTGTTTGGGAGGACAATACTTGGTGCTTAAGTGTGTAATGTTAGGCGTATGATATCTGGGTATGTGTCTTATGGCTTAACATATAAAATACATAGCCGTTGAAGGTGTTGAACATCAGGAACCCTTTCAGGATCATCCATATTTTTGACAGGATGCAGTGCTCCTATCGTGTGAATATTCACAATCGTAGTACGAGTCAGGGTGTAGGGGGGTGTGATAAGCACCAAGCGCCAAAAGTGCAGAGCAGGCAAAATTATTTGGATACTATTCTGATGGTGAAGAAGTTGGTCAGATGCGTGTAGGTGCTGCTCATATATTTGTCGTAAATCACCCTGAAACAGCAAAAAGAAACGCATGTCAATTGTAAATACAAAGCTCCATGTGATTGTTCAGCAGCCAAGACGTGTTTGTTTAGCACTTTTACTTCTGATAGCGCAACATGCTACTGTTAGCATGTGCAAACATTGCAGTGTAAATCACAAAGGAGGGAAAGTTGCTGTGGTTTCGCCTGAATGCACCACAATAAAAACGGAAATGAACTTGTAAACAGTACAGCTCTGTGGTAGAGAAAGGCAATACATTAGAAGAATTAAATAAGTGCGCAACATTCATTTTCAACTGAAACATTTCAATGTAAAATGATTGAAGACGTTGTTGAATGATATATGAATTATGGTTTTGAAGACTCATGTGTAAGCATGTTTGGGGTTTAGACAATATTAATTCAGTGTAGACATTGTTAGCTACCATGGTGATTTGAAATGCAGATCTACAGAAGTAACGGTAAAGGAAAATCATCTGTGTTATGGACTAGAAAAATGGGCACTGAAATAAATTGAATCCCAAAGCAGTGGTGGCAGTGTACACAAGACAATACAATACCTATCTGTAACTATTTGAAATAGTATACCATGATTGTCAAAAGTTGCATTTTAATCTTTGACGCTGAAACAAGAAGCAGATGGTAATTTGGATAGTAGGACAATCAATATACCGCATTGTTGAGTTAGCAAGTAAGTGTAAAGCGTGAAAGTGTATTGACAAGGTGTAAAACTACTTGGACAGCACTGACTGAAAGTCATGAAAGTGCACTATTATCTACATATAGCTCTTTATGTAATGGACTACCTCACAGTAACATAACACAATACTACATCACTCGTATTTTCTAATGTTATGAAGTACAGATATCAGAAATACTGCAATGAGAGATGACCTTTTCATCTTCAGAGAGGTTTCTAGGTTTTTGGGGGGTTTTTTTTGGCCCCATAACTTGCTATGGAATTTTGGTAATTCATGGCCTGCGAGTGTTTGTTCCCTTGAACTCACTCGGTCCATGCCAGTGAACCAACAGGGATAACGACAGCGGTGCTTCAAACAAAGCTTGTCAAAACAGCCCTTCCACTGTCCAATTTAATTCCCTTGATCCTCGGGAATACCTTCACTGAGGCAGTGGAATGCCTGAGCGCTCCTGCCTCCTATAGCGTGGCTCTGCTTTTGCAAACACAGCCAAAGACCTGTTTGTTTGCTCTGAAAATAATCAGCCTGGTCCTGTTTTTGTGCGCCGCATGGTCACGTCTGTGGTGACGCAGCCCCGACGCCTGCATCTTTAATGTTCAAACACAGATTCGCATGTCAAGTTCTCAGCAGTTAAAACAGCCGGTCTGTATTTTATCCTCTCACAGTGAACCATGCTCACTGGTTCACCCTATTTTAACAGATGTTCGTCTGTCACTAAACCCCCAAAAGTTAAGTGTCTTTCACAGTTGAACTTCCCTCACATTATCCATGGCTATGGTCACTCCCTCTGCTGTCTCAGTGACTGGATTATGTTCTTTCCAGAATACATCTCTTCTCTAAAACTCTAGGCGATGGTAGCGATGGTGACAGCTATATCGTTTGTTGACTTTTTACTCAACACTTTGTGCTGTCACAAAACTAAAGTCAACCAAACACTGATCAACTGTGACTGACTGTGCGTCCTATACTGAACATACTGGAGCCGGCTCCAAGTCTGAAGCCACCGCTGTCTGTCTCACTCAAACACTGTGCTCTGTGGAAAGACAGCCAGCTTATGAGGTTTAATATTAACAACATTTCTGTCTTATTGCCTGCCAAGTTTGCCGCCTTCATGTAGCCTTGTTTGTCTTGTCCATGTACAGTGGATTCAGTAAAAGAAATCCTGATTTATTGTGACTAAATTGTTCTCTGCTTCAAAGTTTCCCTCTGAAAAAAACCAACACTCCCAGACTTCAAGTTACTTGACTGGACGTTGGGGTGATTTAATACCAGCCAGTTCTGCTGTTACTGTCTGGGTCCCGATTAAATATCGCAATTGCCCGTGTCTGTGAAGAAAACAAGGCGTTTGGTTTCCACTCTCATTTGGTGTCGAGGTCACCATCCGAGGCTGAGAAAACAACAGAATGCTCTGGACTGGTCAGGCGACCAGGTCAAGGACCTTCAGAGGCCCAGCGCCCTCTGGATCATTAATAATTAATGAAACCTGAAGCTGGGATGGGTGCCCATGACTAAACACAAAAGGGGCCAGATCTGAGAGACAGGAGGTGGGAGAGGGAGACCGCTCACAGAGAGAGGCAGGCTGCGCTGCCCCAACAGACACAGACACAACAATCGTCACAACTCAGTGAAACACCCAAGATCCAGAGATGGCTTTTAAACTAAGAAATGCAGCCCATGGAATGTAAACCAACAAGAGGCCGCCCCTCATAGTTTCCCATGAAATCCCGTCGTTCGCAAACCTCCTATTTCAACAGTGTACTTGCCCTTTGGGTGCTATCACACTGAAACCTCCATTACGAGCACCGTCTGATGAAAGAGTAGCTGAGGGGGGCTTAAGAGGTTTTGTTGTTCACCCTCCCCCATAGAGCCACATATTGACATTCAACATGATATTATATAACAAGGGTCTGGTGCAAAGAGGATGGATTTTTCTCAACACATTTCAGGTAAATAAAGGCCAAACATGCCTTTTGAAAATAAAGCTAAAGCGTGGAAGCAAGTGTGTGCATCATTTACACACGCTCACTCAGCATGCAGTGCAGTCTGCAGTCCTGACTCCACCATCATGCTATGCAAATATGCAGAAAAATAAAGTATTTTTTGTCTCAGTCCAAGTTACTATTTTTTGGACAGTTCTTAAGTGGCACTTTTTCCAGACTAACTTTAACGCATCCCAGTTGCCAGTTATAGAAAATTCACCACCAGCTCAGCTTCATAATTAAGACTCGAAGGTGAATTCATACCCATCCGTGATCAAATTCTCTTTATATGGTGATGTTTGTAGCATGTTGGTAAGGCCGTGTAAAATGATTTCATGCACTTTCGTAGTTCAGCAAAAACTTAAATTTTCTATTGCTATGACCTTCCTGTTTTTATAGCGATGCCTTGCATTTAACCAGCTCCAGAGAAAATGTGAGAATTAAAATGTCTGTTTAGTAAAACATTGCCTGCAGGTGAGGTGTGAGACTCTGACTCATTTTCTTGGTTCTTTGCAGAGTTCCTCAGATGACTGCGATCCACATGAGGGAATCCACCAGGGCAAAGAGGGGAAGTACCGCCTGCAGGTGACCCAGTTTGTCCAGAGATTGGAGTACTGGCAGAAGGAGCTGACAAACACCTTGGTGACCTCCATAACTGTGGTGCCAGTTCATGGACGCTCTGTGGCGTACCTTGGTACTGCAGACGGACGCCTCATCCAGGTGAACAGTTAAACTTTTCGCTGGACTTCATGTTTCATTACATAAATTGAATTTCACATATTGATGTCAACATCATTCAAAATAAAGGCAGTGAAGTTTGATAGCATCTTTTCCACTTATAATAATAAGTAATATCAGTCATCAGCAATGCCATTGTAGATAGTGAAATAGTATCTGTTCTCGGCTGTAGATAAAGGAAGCAACGTTGCTAACGTGCGCCGAGCATTTTTACTGTTATGTAGTGTTTGCAGTCTTGTAAAGCTAAAGGCAGACAGCCCTTCTTTCCCCTGCAGCAATGATGCTGTCTGCTCATCACCCGTCTTTCTGTCTTGTCAGATTTATTTGAGACATTCCTGAGTGTTGTGTTTTGCACGTGACTGATGAGTCTACCTCACTTTTCCTGTGCATGCATCGCTGTGGTTTGCACCTTTAGCTTCACATTTCTGACTGCAAGTGTGTCTTTTCTGTGTTTTGTAAATGCTCATGTTCTTATGCTGCTTTAATAGTTTAACATACTCGCTTTAGTAACCACCTTAGGGATTGTTTCCATGCAATTAAGGGTAGCTTTTAATCTAAGGAAAAAAATAAGTAATTTATACGATTTTTATTCTCTTAATAATGCACCTGCAGCAGTAGATTCAATTCATTACATGGGCGTACAAGAGCAGCTTGATCCCCATCTGGAGGTGCTGCTCTGATTCACCCGATTCCCCTTCTTCATGTGGCTCTGAAGTTATATTGTCTTCTCTTTAAGTCGTACATGCAAGCATGCAGCTGTTGCAGCTGCAGAGTGAAGTTCAGAGAGAAATCGAGTTCGCTGGTGCATCCAACTGCTGCAGGAAGTCCAGTAAACAGAGTCAGACACGTCAATGTCGAATTACCTCACGTGTTTATGAAACTTCAGAATGAAAAGACGTGGCTCATAGCAAAGGGGGGGTGTGGAAGCGACAGCTGCAATGAAGAGACGGGAGGGATGTTGGTAAAAGGGGGCTTACGAGCTGAACGGCACGTTAATGGTGAACGGCGGGCTTCGTTGACACGTTCACTCGCACGGCATTTTCTGCACGCAGAGAATCCATTGCAGCTGTTGCTGTGTTTCTCCAACATGCTCTCCCCACCCCTTCATCCAGGCCCCTCGCCCTGAATTTCTACTTTTTTTTTACTGAATTGGATGAATCTCAGTGTTTTCAGAGTTGAAGGACTCTTTCACAGGACCCCAGCTGTTCTCCACAGCAAACATCTTATTCATCTGTAAACAACATGTTGAGCTGCTGACAAATGATGACACGTTAACAAGCTATTGCTCGAACTATGAATTTCTCCTGAAGTTTTCAAATGCTGACTGCATTTCTTGTCACCAAGTTTATTTTGTTTGACACACAGCTAGCCAACTTGAGTAATATTCCAATACCATACCAGCACAGTTCTTTGAAGTTAATTTGGTCCTTGTGGGACGTTCTCGATGGTGATGGAAGAAGCGAGGATGAATTTGAAGTTTGGTAGCTATAGGCGTACTTCACCTGGTGTACTTAAATGTGACCTCACATTATGTCACATTGACTTCCCAGTAGACTGGCCATGTTGGAGTAGGTGAAGCGATTTGGCGTCTGAAACCCATTCTTGCTCAGGAAGCCTCGGCTTCACTTGGGAATCACACAGGGACCGTATTTATAAGCCAAACTTCCCCCCGGCCTGCTTAACACAATAAGCTGTAATTCACACCGCTATTACCTCCAGAAAGATGGCTCTTGTATGTTGCAGGCCAGCGAGTCAATAAACTTACAAAGGTAACGTTGAAGCTCAAACAGCGGCCTAGGGACGTCGCAGGAAAACAAGGCTTTTCAGTGAAGGAAGCGATGGGGAGCATGTTGCTGTGGCGGACAGGGAATATTAGATTACCTTTTTTGCCACACAATTGAGCATCTATAATAGTGATTGCAGTTGTCCTTGTTTGCACTTGTACGCGTCCATAAATGCATGCGTGTGATACTGTATTTGTGTTTCAACAATGCAGTGCTTTGTGTTAGTGCTTCATCCTGCCAGTAATTCAACTGTAAAGAAGCGCAGTGTGTGTGTGCATGCCTGGGTAGATAGAGCTGACCTGAGATTTTTGTTCTGGTTTCTTCTTACCCTTTAATCTAATGCACTCTTTCTCACATTTAATTTTTTTTTTTTTTCATTTTATTTACAACAACAGCAATGGCCATAGCATAATATGTATACTCATCATAAAAATACATATTATAACTACTGCAAAAAAATGTGTCTATTTCATTGTTCTCTTTTTAGATGAATTGTGTATTTTCCTATTAGCCCTACTACTTGACTTTTTTTCTCTTTTTTCGTCTTCTTTCTATTCTAATATAAAAAGAAATAAAAGAAAAATATATTTTTTTAGTTTTTTTTTTATGCAACCTACATACTATTGTAGAGATGGCTGAAGCATTGTAGCTAAATTACTGTCTGCCTGCCGAGGTCAAACTTCTGATATGTTGCTTGTTTATCTGGTTAAAATAGATAGAAAATAGATTTTATTTGAGATTTAAAATGGCTTTTGGCTAAGTTTGTCTTTTAACATCAGAACTTTTTTGTCTTCCTCTAAACGTCCAGATTTTTTTGTAGAATATAGCCTTTCAGTCGCAGTGTCAGATGTGGATACTTAGCGATTATCTGTTCTTTTTGCTTCAAGGTTTGTAATTCCAGGTGAAACTATAGCACTTGTCCAGGTGTGTAGGTGTGCGTGTCAGAGAAAGGTGCGTTGGTATCATTGCACCTTCCAACGCCTCAGACCGCGTGGAAGGGGATGTTTATGTGCATTCGATTTGCATATCTGTTTGTTTCCTTCAACAAACTCTTCCTGACATGTCACACTGAAGCAAAGACTGTATTTTTACAGTTTTGTCAAACTGCCAGTTTTCAACATGTTGCCTCTTTTTCTTGCTGTGGGCAGATAGTATCTCCCCCTGATGCCAGACATGTTTGGTAGAAACACAGAAACATTTTTGCTTCTACAGTCAAATAAATGTAATGAACATTTTGCTTAACTGGAAATTGGGAAAAACGTGTGTCAGAAGACCGGTTAATGGTCTTAAAAGCATCCATCTGTCATGGCCCCATTGTCTTTGTCAAGTCTTTAACTCCTGCACCAACCGGTGTTTTGATGACAAGCCTTTGTAATATACAATCCAAGTCCTGTGCAGTATTCATGAACTCATAAACAGAATATATTAAAATAAGCATTAACTTGAAAACCTCATAAAATGAAAATAACTCAAACCAAAGTCACTCTGGAGATCCATATAAATGTCAGTGTCGTACTGGGATCCATTACTGTGGGTTGTTTTCCCTCTCAGTCATGGAGTGTTGGCACAGATCCTGCTGTGTTGTTGATGCCTCCCAGTTGCTCCAGGACAGATGCAGTTTCAGCTCTCCATACCATCTCTATTATATTTTTAATGGTGATTGAGAGCCTGTTAAGCCTGAATGCCAGGTTTAAGAAGTAGCTTAGACGCTTAATTAAGCGACTTTTATTCCATCTTCATGCAGGTGCTGTTCTCTCGATTTGCCACACCCCACTCTGACCTCCGCCTGGACTCCAGACCCGTCACCGCTGCTGTGCCACTGCTGGATAACAACCCCTCAGCTGGAGCCCTTCTGGTCGCTACAGGGAACAAAGTGAGTGCCATTAAGTGTTTTGCATGTCACGATTTATGCCTATTCTTTGGATTTCACATAACGTGGAGTAGAGCCAGGAGTTAAAAGAGAATAATGTCCCTCAAGGTTCTGCTTCAGGGGTCTTCAGACATATGTTCCACCTCTGTCTGAGTTGAACAAATCTTCCTAGACTCATTAATTTAGCATGTCAGGGAAAAAAAATCATGTCTCACTGGGAAAAATGGTTGTACATAAGTCATAGAAATCAATTCCTGAGAGTAACTCATGACCAGATTATACCTTCTGACTGTACCAATTCTGCCTTCTCTGTACATAATAATTTCAGTAAATTCTGAATTTATAATGCTGGAATTATTATTATTATTATTATTATTACTATTAGCTTAAAAACCACTGTGAGTCTGAAAGGTGTTGTGAGGAATAAAGACTAACATGAATATCAGCTAGAATAAGGTGTTCATTTCAGGTTAGTTTAAAATTGTAATTTTAAAATAAATAAAATATATAATGAAGAGAAACACTTGTCTTCTTTCTTTGTCTCTGTAGATAACTAAGGTCCCTCTCATTGGCCCTGGCTGTGGTCAGCTGACCTCGTGCACTTCCTGTTTGCTATCGGCGCGGGTGACAGAGTGCGGCTGGTGCAATGGGCGCTGCACGAGGGCAAACCAGTGTCCATCTACCTCAGTGTGGACGCAGGACTACTGCGCACCTGTCATCAACAAGGTAGAACTGAGTTATTCGCTATCTTTTGCCACATTTTAAAAACAAACCTGCAAACATTGTTGCTACAGTATGTTGCCAAAATTAGCGAAGAGTAGCGATGGACATGTTTAATGCATTAGTCATGTGAAATTATGACTGAAGAATTAATTGTGAATTCCAGCGTTACAGTATCGGAAAGTATTTCCCTAGTGTTTTATTGCTGGATAAGATTTTACTTGACTGTGGAATGAAACTTAGTCAGGTGCTGCAGGAGGCTTCCATGTGGTTGTAAACATGCTTCTTCTTCTGGGGCTGTCAGAAGGTGGAAAAAGCTGTAGTTCACTTGAACATGCAAAAACAACCAAATGTCTCCTCAGGGGTTAGTTTTCTTCTCCTTCTTGTCACTATTAATCCCTGAGCCAAGCTGTGAAAACACGCAGCATTTTGTTACTTCACTGCATTTTTATGTCTCAGTTAGCATTCCGAAACTGTTGAGTGCCACAAATAACAGCTGAACGACTGCCCACCGTACTCACACGATGATTTGCCTTGTGTTTCTGAGGTTTGGCCCATTTCTGCACCAATCAGAGGCTCCACCACAGTGACAATTTGTGGCAGTAACTTCGGCTTCGACAAAACACGAAACTTCAAGTCCGCCATGGTGACGGTTGAGGTGGCTGGAGCTCCTTGCAAACTGTCCAGACAAGATATTGTCAACAGGTTTGTGACGAGACACTTTCATGGTAGTAATGTGGGCGACCGCATTTGAATTCTGAATTCTGGTTTTGAGATTGACTGTTGTGACTGTTGACTGTAGTTCAGAGCAGAGGTGGGCATTTCTGTGGCCCTCCTAAAGTCAGGTCAAAACTACTCTTTTACTTCAATGATTCTACTAATATGCCATATTGTAATGTTATTTTAAATATTACTCTTTAAGAGAATGAATAAATTAAATTTAAACTGAAGGTGCATCCAACTAAAGGTACGTCCTATGCCATTGTTATCTGATGAAATGAGGATATGCCCCTTTTTATTACAAACAATCTTGTCTCTGCACTGTACATTCTGAAGGCCCATATGAGAGACAGTGAGTGTAAAGTGAAGCTTGTTTACGATATAGAGGGTCTTACGTTGGCATCCAATAGTGGCCCAGCAGGTTTAATAGAGCTTATTGTGTCTGTGGAAGAATGTTAAGAAGCTCCCACCAGCCCCCACCCTCAGCCACATTCAACACATGACTCTCCTAACTGAAAAATTGCTGGGAAAAATGGCCGCTTGCACTCTTTTCCAATCCACGGGGGCTGCGTCCACTTCAACGGACCCTTTTGCTACAAACAACCTCATTATGAATTTGGGAGCGGGAGAAAACAAAAACACCTCCCCCTATAGATTGACTCTTTGTGTGTTTCCCCCAGGCGGACAAGATCATTGAATTAGGTTAAACACTGTGGAATAATGCTTCCTTTTTGTGTGTAGGTGGACTGAAATCCAGTGTGTGCCGGTGTTTAGTGGGAACTTCACCCCATCAGGACATATGGTGAAGGTCAGCAGTGGTAACAGAGTTTCCCAAAGTGAAGGATTCTCATTTGTGGTAAGAAAGAAATAGTCAATGTAAAGTCCTCTGTGGCACAGCAAAGCAATTTATAAGTGGTTTCTTAAAATATGGCTGACTTCACATCCAGGACCCTGTGATTCATCAAATCTTTCCATCATTTGGGCCAAAATCTGGGAATACCATGCTGACCATCAGAGGAGCATTCCTGGACACGGGGAGGAAACAGGAAGTCACTGTTGGGACACTGCCCTGTAAAATACAGAGGTAATTTTTTATTTCTATTATTTTCAGTTGCATGTTCATCATCTATCTGTATGTGGTTGGATTTTGAATCCGCATCAGGTACACACTGACAGCTTCAGTTTTAAACATCAGGTGTTCTCAGTTGTTTATCTCACAATACCAATATTCACCGTCATTATTGTAATGATATTGCCATAAAAGACCTGATAAAATATGACAACACTAATATGTATCACACAAAAGCTTGATTTTGCGAAGATCCCTCAGCCTTTTTATTGATTTTTATTGAACTTGCTGCTTTCCTTCATTAGTTTATCTTCCACCATGCTGACCTGCAAGACTCCGCCAAACACTTTTCCTTCTAAACAACCTGTGAAGCTGACGATAGACTCTGTGGAACGCATCGCTCCTGTTTTATTTACCTACAACCAGGACCCTATAATCAACAGCATCCAGCCGTCTCGCTCCTTCATAAGGTGACTTTTTCCTCTTTTTTTTTTGAGCACAGCATGTTTTCTCCATCTATAGCTGACTGAGTGAGTGTGCGTATGAGTTGTGGCAGTTTCATACCTCAGTGTAGCAGCCAGAGGAAGCGAGTGGGATGTGGTGAGTGGATGAAGTGATGATGCTAACAGCAGGTCAGTCCCTCTGGGACTCTACTGTAACCATGGTCTGATGCGTTTGTCTCTCTTTACTGTAGCGGCGGCTGTACAATTTCGGCACATGGCTTCTTCCTGCAGTCTGGACTTCAACCTCAGATGGTCCTCACCACTGGCCAAGATGCAGAAGTCTTCCATGTGGTGAGTCGAGAGAGAGTGGGATCGCAACACAACAGAACTCAGTACTATACTTTGTGTCATAGTTTAGATGTATGTCTTTCTCATTATTCCTCCTGAAACTCACACAACTCAGTTCCCTATTGAGAAACTAGCTGTTAAGGACATGGGCAAGTGATGAGGAGAGGTGAAGACTAAAGGATGCATTCCAATAGAAGAAAAGCAGTGAGGCAGCACACACCTCCGCCATATTGGGTCTTTATAAAAACATATAATTAAATGAATAAAACAAATTCCATGGTGAAGTTGTTTTCTGGGCATGAACCAGCGACCCTAGGATCCTAAGCACTGTGATCCATGCCACAGAGTCAAAGCAGACATGCCCTCTGCAGTTCATATCTCCAACTTGAGTCTTAAATCAATGTTGACACATTTTGCCACTGTAGTCACATGAGAGTTGATTCATGTCAGTGATTTAATAGTGGTGTTTTATAAAGTCAAGATGAAAGCGATGATATTTGAATATGTTGGGTCCAGCCATTTCCTTCTGCTTCATCCATGGTGGCGTCATGTATCAGGGATGCAGGGAAGAGAGGTCTTCTGGAGGTATGGGGCACCAGTGCGGTGCTCCAATAAACATAGTGTTGCACACAGCCAGGGGAGATGATGTCTTCGGTTTGGGGCGTCACAGGTGAGGACAGGATGAGGTCATGAGCAACTTACGTGGTGAGATATTGGAGAGCCATGATTAAGAATGTGCTGTGCCAAAAGGTGATGCTGTCAGTGGTTACGAGAAAATGGCTTAGCGTTTTCTTCAGCGATGCTTCACCATGTGGATGAGACTTAGTGATGGCCCAGTGAGGCTTCATGAAACAGTGTCCTTATTTTTAGAGCTCAGTAGATGGCGCTGTTGGTTTAAAAATGAGGGAAGTGTCATTAAAATGGCTCTTCAAATCCAAAGATTTTTTGAGCAGAGAGTGCCATCTAGTGGACTCTGAAAATAAGGACACTGTTTCATGAAGCCTCAATGGCCCATCACCAGTGAGACTCTCAGGAGGCATTAATGGCATCTTGTTCAGATGCTTCCGTCCGAGCTTGTGATGTGTTCTGGGGATGCCCAGCGGTAGACCCAGGACATGCTGCAGAGACTGGGTGGAAAAATGTCTTTTAGTTGACCTGGTTACTCCTGGTTACTGGAAAATAGTATGATGTATGATGACCATATAAAACAGTGATCATATTGTTTATTGGAGTTAAAAAGAAAATGTGTCAGAAGTAGTGTTAGTTTTCTCATTAAAGGTAATCTGGGCAACAGAAAATCAGTCAACATGTTCTTCTCATTGGACATTCCGATGTCGATTTAAACAATTCAGATACTGACGGATTAGAGACTATTGGACGTGCCAAAGAATACAACCATCAGCAGATCATTCTCCAGCTGTCACTTTTCTTCCAAATGCAGTAGCAGACTGAGGCGTGTAGGAAGCTCTGGCCTGTCTCACCTTGTCCAGACTGACTGATCTCGTCATGAGCCAATGAGCATGGGCCCTAGGTGTTTCAAATGTTCAGCCTGCTGCCAGAAATGTCAAAATATGGTGTTGTTAAACAGTGATGGACATTTAAAGCTGTCTAAAGGTCACAGCAGACATAAAAGCAGGTGTAATCTAAAATATGTTATGAAATTACATTTAGGTCCACTCAATATACAACTTTCAAATGTGTAATACCTGTAAAAAGAAAGATATACTATGCTTAGTTTCCTCAGTTTCACAAGGGTTCTTTTGTTGTTTTTGTTTTTAAATGATGCATAATTTCAGTCCCAATGTATTTTTTTTCTCGCACTACTTTTTATTATTATTAGCATGACCCCAAGAACAAACCATTTTTCATTCTTTTTTTACACGTTTGTTAAATATATCTAATTGTGTGCGTGTGAGGTTCCCAGCTCCGTTCCAGACTTCATGGCATCTGAGACATAATAATAATACGCTGATGCAAGTGGGCAAACTAATGGCAGCGGCACCCTGTCATGATGCTGACCTGCTGAAACACATTTGATGCTTTGTCTCAGATCCTCTTCAGTGGGATCTAAATGATGGAAGTCGCTTTAATGACAGCGCAGTTCTTCTGTGGGCTATTTACCAGCAGGTGTATTCCTCCTCTGGAGTGTGACATTTTCTAGGTCACAATAAACAAACACCTCTGCGCGCTGCAGCGACGTCTGTGCCTTGTTTGCCCCGGGGTACCATATGGAGGACAAGAAGCTCTTTGTTGGAGTGTCATCCTGATGCTTGTGCAGGTTCAGCCATGACAAAATAACCCCTCTTATGAAAATCACTACATGCTCTTATCACCGAATGTGTTTGAAATAAGCCACAATCTTCCCCCCTCCTCCTCTTCCCCCTTTTCTGTCCGTCAGACAAACGCACTCTCAGCAACATCCTCCCTTAAACACCCACACAACCATGGCCATTGACCTGTGCTTAGGTCACTACTTGATGTGTCTCCAGGGAGATCAGGCATGGCTGCACTCAAAGTTAAAAAGGCCCAACAGCTTATTTACGTCCAGTGATTTGCAGATGCAAAGTGTGTGACAGCTGAGGAACAACACAGTCGCTTCGTAGTTGTTGCTGGATGTTTGTGTATTTGTTTAGTTAAATGAAATACAGATTTCTCAAACTGTATGTAAGAAAAATGAATGCATTTTAGTTTTTTTTTAACTACTTTTTTCCTCATCACCTTCTTAGGATGCTGCTGAGTATCAATCTTACCTGAGTCGGCTGGAACAGTTGGGGTCACACAACATTGTGATGATGAAATCTAAATGAGTGACGTGTTCTTACTGCACTCGTTTGTTAGAGAAAGTGGTTGCAGATGCTGCTCTGAATAGGGGTGTTAGGCAGTGTAAGTCAGGTGGAGAAACAAACACAGTTCAGGCTTTCACTTGCAAATGTCTTGCGCTTAATGTGTTTTCATTTGCTCTCACAAAACCTTTTTTTGCTTTCTGACTGGATATAATAGACAGATAACCTGTTGAAGGATAGAAGGAACTTACATTGTTCAGCTTTTCTGTACACGTATTTATGACCATGACACTGCTGAACTACAGAAGTAAACACAGGGTTTGTACACAGAACAAACTATTGTTCCCTGTCCCCTATAGTTTGCCTTGATGCAGCGACAATTTACTGTACAACATGATGTATATTTAAACTCACTTCAAACAGTGAAGCTGACAATGCAAATCATGTTATTGTATTTTGCCGCTTGCGCAACAACCTTTGTGTTTTTGTACATGTTCAGTCAATGCATATTGTGCCAGAAACACACTGTAGACTGTGAAGTTTCAAAGACTGTTTTCAATGGACAGTAATTCAACTTGATCATTGACTTTGACATTTCCATCCCGTCCTGTGGTCTGGACCTACGCAACGCACTCAATAGGGGAAAACTTGGCTCTTTCACTTTCATTCTCCAGCCACGGAGATCCAGCTGTGAACAGGAGGGGGGTCCTGGGAAAGGAAAGAGGGCTTGCCAAGGCATTCAGGTGTCAGCTGAAGAGATTTATTCTGCTCGTCCAGAAAGCAGTAGGACTTTAGGATTTATGAATTGGCGACAGGTGTCAGGGGTTTCGCTGAAAGAGCTTGTTATCTCTGAAGCTGCAACAGGATGGACAAACTATTTATCAGTTTTTGTCTATAAAGAAGTGAAAATTCTTCCAATTGCACTCGGGCTGTTTGTTTGTTTTTTTTGCAAGAGTTACAATTCAGCCATGGGGCTGCCTCAGCTTTGCAGTAGGGATCGTAAAAGAGCTCACTTTCATGTGTGTGGGAAAGTGAGACTGGCTCAGACTGGGCTTTACAGGAGATCTGAGGGGCAGATATCAAGTCCATGCTGGCCTTCTTTCATTTGTCAGGACCCAACTGAGACCTTTTTTATTTGTTTTGCTTTTCTTCTTATTATATCTAGAAAGCACAATGACCAGTCAAGCAGGAGATCAGAAATCCAACTTAACTGTTACAAATCCATAGCGATGGATGCTCAGGTTACACGCCATCATTCCCCATACTGTGCAAACCCTCCCAGACAACCATTTGAAAAGAGTCTTGAGGAGAATAGGACTCTTGCACTGTCTCTTCCCATGCTGAGCCTGAACTCATCCCGTTTACTGGAAGGAATTTAACAGGCGACAGCTGGGGCTCAATCCTCTAAATCATTAGTGATGAGAGACTGCTTCTATACAGACCACTCATTTTATAGTGCTGTGGGCTTTTCTTTCAATGTAAAGTAAACTATATCAACGCTGCTGCACTTGCCTGCCATGGCCAGAGCGTTAAAACACAGCAAATGACCCTAGTGACTACAGGTTTGCGATGAGAGCGTAGATCCATCTATTTTGCTGTTGCCTGCTGGTTGGGTCGCTCATGGCGGCATTTGTCGTGGTCCAACTTTAGTCATGCCTGTTTTCTATCACCATTCTCAGGACATCGACAGGCTTGGGTTCACGAGTCTTCTTGCTGTGATGTGGACGTCTCCACACACACACTGCTCGCCCAACCATGTGACTTCCTCAAGCCAATTGAAATGCAAGACATGTGTTGCATCTTCTCATGTTTTCAAATGAGAAATGAACCCATCTTATTAAATCACATTTTAATTTTGCTTATGTGGTTTAAAAAGTCACAGACATATATGGAAACTCATAGGAAGCAATTCCAAGGTTTCTATTGATAGATGCATAACCAGTTTGGGTTGGGAAATCAAACGATTGTGGCAGTCCAGTCTAGAAGCTTAGTCTGAGAAACTGGGTTGTTGGGTCCATTTCAAGAGTCATAGGCAATGGAGTGAAGACTGCACTCAGTTGATTGTCAGTCTGGTGCTGCTTGTTTCAGCTGACAGCTGATTGGTTAACTAATGTGCTCTTGGTCGGTTGGAACCTTGTCCAGACCTGCACTCCTCCGGCCTCTTGAGGACTGAGCTGAAGAAGACAGATGAATAACGGGGAAGTCAGGACTCATCGAGCTTTTGGCAAAGAGTAGGGGGCTTTACATGGGAAGAAATAAGACAAACAAAACACCCACTCTGGAAACACATGGAGATAGTCAAAATACACTGAGAATACAGGAGGTGTCACAGATAAATAGAAGAATGGCAGTTAAGCAGGTGAAACTAAAGGAACAGATTGGCACATTCAAGGTAGAAGTAAACGAATAACAAGAGGGAGTTGCCAAACTGAAGGAAGTAATGAAACACAGGCAGTCAAAATGCGTTTCTGGAATAAAAGAGCACTGAAAGGAAGAATTAAATTAAGAAACAAAAGATCAATAACCAAGTGGAATCAGTGGACTTAAGAAGCCAGAGAGATTTTCATGATTACTAGCGAATAATCGACTCAAGTCAAAGATGAGTCTGCAATTTGTTCAGCACAAAGGAGCATGCTGCAAGTGAGGGTTAGATTTTACGCGGACATAGCTGAGCTGACTGTAACTTCGAACACATGTCAAGCTTTTATGCTTCACAGGTTGTTTCTCCTGTAAACTAAGCCAAAGCTGTAGTAAGGGTCACTTATAGAACACGCCAAGAGTGAAAATGAATTACTTCTAATGGCAAACATCCGTACGTTTGCTAAACAACACAGCTGAACCCAGGACCCCGATTACTTCATCAGTGATAACACAATACAGGCGAAAACTGTGCAACATTAATCATTGTAGATTTGACAGGGTCTTTTGTATCTGAAGGTCCGTTATGACTTGGCTTGTTCTGGGGCAGTTGCACTTATGATCCTTCGGGGATGCCGATGGTTTTGCGGCGTTCACTGGTTCTCTCATCACCCATCAGCAAACCTCACGCTCCACTTGCTGGGCCACTCCGCGAGCGATTGTATTTACAGCTGCTGATTCACCTCCCCGTACAAGAGGCGGAACAATGAAATTGACTGAGGTTTCCACTAATTCAGAGGATATTTTTCTTGCCCCCAACCCCCACCCCAAGAGACCCAGTAAAGAGGTTCTGACCTCTGTACCTGCTGCTTCTTATTGGCGTGTGGAGGAGGTACATTGATGCAGTTGCTTTTGTTGGCTGATCCAGTGCAACCTTCCTTGAGAGCTTTTTTTTTTCTTGTACACGTGTGTGTTTAAAGCTCTAAGAGATTTTCAGTGGCACACACGGGTGTTGCTGTTTGTACGTGTGTGTCTGTGTGTGCGTGTCCATCTGGGCTGTAATGGCTCACCGGGGAGTCTGACTGGGAAGCGAATGAGGAAGTTTCAGCAACACTTCAACAGATATGCTGCTACTGCACTGCAACGACACTCCAGGGAGTCAGATATCTGTTCGAGTGTCGATAAGTCACAGTAACACAGATACCAATAGTGATTCTGGTCGCAATTGTTCGGTTGTGATGTACTGAACATTTGATACAGAAATAGTTAAACATTTCTGAACCAAATTATTGTTGTAGTCAAAACACACTAAAATTGTGATATTGACAAAACACAAATTCATTTTTATATATGTGTCAATATGTTTAGATATTTTCGTACTGAAGATTTAATGCAGTATTATATTCACTATATACACTATGTTTTTCTTTTTTTATTAATACTACTGTGACATTAAATTAACATTGCAGTAAGTTATTATTCATGTTTTTAACAACATACTGTAAGGAACCTAACTTGCAGTGTCGCTCCAACTTTCATCCAACTGTAATCGCTTTTTTTTACAGGGAAAAAAAATCAATAATAAGAAATGGAATATGGATAATACAGCATAGCAATATTTGCCCCATCAATATTTGTCCCTCAATTTTAACCCCATATTGTCCTTCATTTAAAACTCATTCATGACACTCTGCTGCTTTCAAGTGGTGTCCGAACAAGAGAGTTGTCAACATCATATTCTGGCACCGCATCCATGTTGTTTTATTAACATGCATGTATGCTGTGTTTTACAAAGTCGCCTTTTCAAATTTTTTTCAATTTTTTCAAGTGTTTAACACCTTCAGCAGTCTCAGCCAAAAAGTCCAGAACAACACTGCCACTTCCTTTCATTGAAAACCTTTCATATCTTCAGACAGCCGAGACGTCACCTCTTGAGCTGAGGTGAAAAGACTAATAAGATGTTGACGTTGTTGTTGTCTCTCCATAGTGATGATGATTCATGCTCAGTGTGACATTTTCATAACACTGGCGGTAAATGCCTCGATTGTTTTCAGAGCTGCTTGCCTAACAATTAGTGTAAATTTTACAGTGACCCAAAACAAATAATGAATAGCTTTAATAGTGGATGATAGTTATTTATGTGATGATCTAGTCCATTTATACATGACATACTAACCAGAACTCTGTAAAAGATGTCAGTTAATGGTGAGTCAAAGATCCCCGCTCAGCAAGCAATCGTGCAGCATTCGGTGAATGCAAAGGTTGCCAGGATTGATTTGAAGGGTTTTGTTTTTCAATCGCCTGTCAGAAATCCACTCAGACACTCATTTACCTTTTGTGGCCCAAAAGACAAACAGTCACCGCTATTGGCTGACACATCCAAGCTGATATTTGCTCTGTGGTATCAACCAAACAGGTCGACTCTGTTTTGCATGCACCTGTGGGGAAGGAGAAAATTCCAGCCCAGGATTTCAACGGATTTCTTGTTTTATTTACATTCATATGTGCTCTGAATAGTGAAAGTCTTTTTTTTTTAAATCGCTCATTTGTAGCAGCCGTAGAGCTTTTACATCCGCACATTCAGTCCATACAACTCTGTATGTGGAATTGTCATTATTAAACAATCACAGTGTTTGTGTGACGGTTGCGATGTTGTGGCGTGCCAACCATTTGCATGCCTCGCTTACTGTTGACAGAGCTGTGGGCGTGCAGTTTTGAACCACCATGATAGGCTGCATTTCCTCATAACAGTTTCTCACATTGGAATTTATTTACGGTGGTTACATTTAAAAATTCCATTACCATCATCATTACTACCATTATTTACCCTTCAGTTCTATACATCATAATTTTTTAAGTTAAATGTTCCTGGTTTGATGAAGACCAGGGTGACTACATAGTCAGGAGAAATTATACTTTTTGGACAGTAATGCTTTATTATCGAAATTTCAAACGAAAGTATCTGGGGACAGTAGTTTTATAATGTTCCAAAGTTCTGTGTTCCAGGTGCGCTAACCTGGGGTTAGGCCAATTGTAACCCACCTCTTCTGAAACTTGCTCAGGCAGCCTTCCTCTGCAATCTCCTTACGCCACGTCCAAGTCGGCACTCCTGTTGGCGCTTGTTTGACTCAGTTTGGGCCACTGCAAAAAGAAAAACACAACATTTATTTTATTGAGCAATGATTGCAATGCCTTAATATATCCATAAAAATAATTTCAAGTGCTAAACACCTAACCCATTACTCAAAGCTTGATACTAAAGGGTAACATTTCAACAGCAAATGGGTTAGATGAAGGCAAAGCTTGAGCTTGGCATTTACACCTTCATGAGAATGAAGAGTCATTGCACGTATATCAAGCGTGGATGTGTGAATGAACACAAAGGTCTAATCACTGAAAAATTGTCTTGCTCCAGAGCTGTGTGTACGGTGGGAACAGAACATCCATCCAGTGTACCACTCCTTCTCTAGCCAAGCTGGCCCTGCCGCGCCCGGTGGTCACCAAGGTGGCGTTCGTCCTTGATGGCTATTCCACAGATCAGTGGGATCTTGTCTATGTGGAGGATCCCCTTTTCCAAGACCCAAAGCTGACATCAAAGGACAACAAGAGCATTGTGGAACTCAAGGTAAGACACCTTATGTGAAATTTGCAAATGATGATATGAAATGATTTTGAAAAATGAGAGAGCCAAGTGTTTCTCTGTGGGTCAATGTGTTTGGTCTACTGTCACGGTAATCATTCACAGCCTACGGCTCAAGCGTTCTTGGAAGGGTATTTTTCAACGGTGTATCGTGGGATACACCGGGATTTTAAAATATTTTTTATTTAATATGATTTAGGCCACCATGATGAACGTGGTCTCTTGAATCCAAAAGCATTTCGGTTATTATCAGATCATGCGTTGTCATGAAGAGTGATCCATTTCTTCACGTGTGGAGCATACAGGGGATATAGACTGTGAGTTGTCATCGCTGCTTGAAGCTATATATTACTTGGTATGTATATATAGCGCCTCAGGTGGCAAAGTGCTTGACAGAGTGATAAGAGTGCCGTCCCATGGCTTGACGCTAAGATTAACCTCTGTCTTTCTTAAATGTGATGAGCTGCCAACGGTCTCATGTGGTGTTGGGGAGGGCTAAACTTGCTTCATTTGAACACCTAATGCATCAACGCTGAATGCAGATGGCTGACTTGTACATCTGTCTGGGACGCAAAAGACCACCTGAAAATACTCACATTTGACACTAGGTGTGAGTATTTGTGCGTAATGCAGTTAGAAAGCCCCCTGTTCCATGATTTTTAGCACTAAATACCACGTTTTTTGTCAAAATGAATATTTGGATCCAGGGCTGTAAAGCCTAAAAGTTCAATGCTTGACCCTTACCCTGGCAAGGCCTAAAAGTAAATCAATTCTAAATATAATTTAACACAACATTTGCAGAGAAAGGCGTGTAATTAAGTAAGGAAATAGGCTGAATAGAAATGTGAACTTTTCTCTCCCTCTCTCAGTTGGTCAGTGTAAATCACATCAGCACAAAGACGCGTCTACAGTTCAGGTCATGCATGGAAGGAAACAATACAGAAAGAAAAACAGGACGTGGGGTCTGTTTCCCACCACCCACCTCTACTGCAGTACCTCTCACCATCGACGTGCATTGTTCTGCCCGCCGAGGTCAAAGTGTTTGACATATTAATGCTTCTTTTCAAACAAGTGGCTCCAGTCCCCAGAGTCCCAGTCACAAACACAATGAAATTCATATTTCTGTCCTTTTTTTTCCCCTGGTACTCCTGACTGCCCCTCAATGTTTTGCAGCAGCTGTGCGCAACGGTTCGCATGGGATCCCGTCGCTTTTTTTTTTTTTTTCACTCTTCCATTTTTTTTCATCCAAGCCAGCCATGACCTTGGCCTCTTCACTAAATCCACCATCAGCACACTACCCACACACAATCCTCCGCGTCGTCCCGTTGGCACATACAACCTGCTACGCTTTACCCCAGGGACTTGCACCAATCTGATAACTCTGTGAGCCTCTCAAAAGACTGAAGTTCAAACTCATTCGCTGGCGTCTGATAACTGACTGATCCAGGATCAGATGCGTGTGACACCACAGGCCGCACATGATGGAGGCGGGCTGTTTGTTCAGGCGCGTAGCGTGTTCTGTCTTTTCCAATCAGAGTTCATTTAGAGTGATTGATGGTGGCAGAACTGTGTGTGTGTGATGTTTGTGTGTGTGCACATGCACATTTGTGTGCCACTGCAGTGAGAAGAAGTGTCCTGCTCGCAGCTGTGACACACTGTGATAAAGTCAACGCATAGTTGAGTAATTGTGTTGCCCTCTTTGAATCCTATCCAGTCATTTTGGCACTAGTGTGTGGGTGTGATGACTTATGGATTCATCCGTTTGTGTATTCCTTGTTTTAGATTGTATGTTCATGGTATATGTGGGGGTGTGTCTCCCATGCTCTCTTTGTGTCTGGGTGCATTTTGTTTTATGAGTCTGTGCCTATGTGACTGTATGGGAATTATGTCCTCTGTATTTGTGCATGCTCAGTGTGTGTGTGGATACTTTCGATGAGTGTGTGAGAACAGGTGCAGCCACTACTCTGTGTCAAATTGGAAAATCCGGAGCTGTCACGCAAGGAATGTGATCATTGTCTTTATTGCCCTCCGCTTTCTGAAAATTAGGCGCATTCATAAGTAGATGCATGTGCCCACGTGCACACTTGAACGTTGAAGAAACCTCAGAAGACTAAAGGCAAGGAAGCAGATTTGAGCGTTTAAAACAGCCAATTAGGGAGCAATGTTCTCCCTGTTGCTTCCCGTCAGACTGCGCACACCAACTTGCACGGACAATAGATGTGTGTGCTTCCAGTCAGTCAGCGGTTAGAGGGGTGGTCTGCATCCCACTGTGGGTCACAAGACCGAATTAAGTCATTCCGTCTTGCTCATATCTGCGGCAGCAGCAAACCTATCATACACTCAGCCAATTGTGCAGCAAAAAAGCACGTCATTTCCCTGATACAAGGCAGGCAGATTTGTTAATAGCATTATTATGAATGTTAAAATGAACAGTAGTGATTTTGTGTATAGTTCCTTCATGGGCTCTCCTTGTGACCTATGACAGTTTGCATTGTGCTTGCATGTCAGTATGCTCATGTAAAAACACATTTCATTTGTACAGAACCCACTTGTTTGCGTTTAATAGCTTATCTGCTACCGTCCTATTGCTCCTTGTGAATCTACACTTTATGGCAGTCACACTCTATTTAGCGTGTTCAGAGTTATAAAATGCCATGAATAGAGTTGCCTCTATTTGATTTGACAAGCTATTGCTTGTAGAAATTGTACCTTTATTTGTACTCAATCAATGACTCCGCCATGTGCTCAAAAGCATCTTGGTAAATCAGCCTCATGCAACAGGAATAGTTTTCTGAGAGGTATGAAAAATCATGTTGCTTCCAGAGTCGGAAGCCTTACTGTGACAAGTCTTTCAGTTTCCTCCAAGAGATTGCAAATGTGACTGTATTACGCTTTATTTTATTTTTAAGGAAAAAGTTTTGACTTTAGCAAAGTCAGTATCACAGATTTCCATCTTTAGTTCCAGGCCATGTTTTATGCTTGGATCAATTATTTTCTTGTTTTCCTTTTTTTCACCACTTCTCCTAAAGTCCATTCTGTGTTCCTCCTCAGGGCGACAGGATGGATCGGGAAGCCATGAAGTGTCAGGTCCTGACTGTGTCCAACCACAGCTGTGAGACCCTGACCCTAGTGGGAAACACTCTGGAGTGCACTGTTCCCACCCAGCTGCAGGCCACCACCGCAAAGGAACTGCAGGTGGAGGTGAGCAATGCCTGCAGGACTCAATATATTTGCATGAACAGAAATAGATAAATAGATTTTGAACAAATTGTTGTCACTACTTCTCAAATCATGAGTTATACTTGGATATATGGTCAGCATCACTGACATTTAAACAGTCAAACATCATCCACTTATCAACTGCTGAATTTATGAATTTTGGCATGATACACATCCTCTTCCGCTCAGTCAATGAAGGGCTTGTTCCAGCTTTTTTTGCTCATTAACAACAGAGAGAGGCTCCAGTCTACATGTTTGAAGAGCTGTCAGCTGTGTGTGTGCGTGCGTGCGTGTCTGACTATAGATAACAATCCAGCATTTGCATGTGGGGATATTACCCTTTTGAAGTATGCAAACAGATTTATCTTGTACGTTAATCGAATCTTGACATAAGAACATTCACTTGCTGTTGTGTATTCTTTTACTAAAACGGCAAAATTTTGAGGGTACAGAAAGGTCGTAGGGTCATCCTTCGGTCATGTTGTTCAAAGAGTTAAAACAATATGTTATAATGACAATCAGAATCATTGGTTATTCATCATAGCAGATCTTTGAAAACAACCGGAACTGCTTGTTGTTATCAAAGGAACATAGCTTGGGCAGACCATGCTCTTCTGGTTTAAGAGGTTTCCGGTGATGACTACAACCAAGAGAGGCCACGAGTCTGATTTTTTAAAAAAATTCTTATATGTTACCTTGATATGATTTTATTTTTTTGCTTAAATCATGAAATTATTTATTTTGTTTAAATCGCTCTGTGTGCTAGTTTTATAACCTGATGGTGTTATAAAGCAGCGGACTTGTCCTCCAAAGCTTCTTTTTTCTACCTCTCAAGGGAAACAGCACATTCTATCAGCGTTCCACTTCATTGGCAGGAATGTTCAATAACTCCCTGGTTCTGATGCTGCGGCATATTAAAGCATGGGAGGGCAAGTTTATTACACCGTGTGTTGAGTGATATAGTTCAGCATCCAGCTGTCTTGTCACTTGAACTTAAGTCAAGCGTCTTCAGGGAAGTGGTGGGCTGAGGACGTCCTGTGGGAGAGAGAGTGGCGGGATCGTGTTTTATTGTTCTCCTCAGACAGGGATGGGATTTCAAATTCTCAACTTTGCTTAGTGTATTTGGGACCTAGTTTTGAATTTTGATTGAAAGAAGGTGTTTACAAAATGAAACCTGGGCTGAATGTGTCTTGCGCTGCTGTGTGTTTGCATTTTTGGTTTTGTTTTTTTCTTTGATTTTTATTATTATAATTCACAATTTGCTGAGTTCAGTAATAAAAATTGTACCTCAATTGCTGCTTAAAGAGTCGTAATATGGATTAGCGTGTTGTTTATCGGTTTCAATCAGGCTGAACCTGTTATTGTATGTGCTTATCTGTTCATTCATTCATTTTCAACCACTTAGTCCATTAGTTCTTATTTTTGTCTGAGAGAAAGAGAGCCTTAGATATCTTATGTTATTTCTACATTTTCAACTACAATTTTTATTTTGTCTGCTATGGAGAACATGAAGGTGGAACATCGTATTGACTTAAACATAGCTTGTTTGATACGTGTTTGGATTTCATGAAGCAGCCTTGCAGGCTTCTGCCGTCACCTGGTTATTAATATCAAGTGTCATGTATCTGACTTCAAGGACAGACCTTATCTCTGAGTGGCTCTGCTAATATCCTAGACGTATATAAATGCCTCCTCTGCGTCTGACACACACTTGAGCAGTGCAGCTTCGGGACATGATAAGCCTAATAACCGCAGTACTAATATCACTGATCTAATCTGCTGCAGACAGACCAGGTGTACATGTGTGAGCGTGGAGGACTTCATGTCTGGCTGACAGGTTCATGCCTCAGCATGAGCCAGCAGCATGCACCTGAGATGACTTGGAGCATGTTTGTAATGTGTATAGACATTAGTAATCAATCATAGAATCATGCAGCAGGAGCGAAGACAAGAACAGAACCCCACCCCCACCCACTGTGCTTGGCGCAAATGTTTCAATACATGTGGTGAATAGTTTTTATTTAAAGACATTTTTTAAATAAATGCATTGTGGGTGTTGTTATGGTTCCACACATTTTTAATTTTTACTTTGATTTTCTTGCTCAGTGGCGCCAGGCAGACTCCATCAGGCACCTTGGAAAAGTGACCTTGGCTCAGGAGCAGGACTACACCGGCCTCATTGTGGGCTGCGTCTGTGTTACTTTCCTGATTCTGTTTCTGGGCAGCCTCTTGATGTGGAAGAGGAATAAACGCATTGAAGGTGAGAGACAGTTCAACTTGGTTTTTACAGCTTCCTCTTCATTCAAAGATCAGTGTTACAATTGTCCTGTTTGAAATGCTTCACCCTTCCCCCCTTCTTTGTTCATCACTAGATATGTCAGAGGTGTGGTATGGGGGTCTGGATCACATCCAGCATCTGGACCGGCTGGCGAATGCTCGAAGTGTCAGCCCCACTAATGAGATGGTTTCTCATGAATCTGTGGACTACAGAACAAATCTGCTGGAGGGTAAGTCAATCAGATTATATCCCACATTTACCTGACACTCCCCTTCCTCCTGTTGTTCCCTAAAACTGCTGCCACTATCTGGGATCAGCACCTTCCTGTCTAACCTGTTCTAAAATGCTTCAAATGAAGTGGGGCGAACATGATCATGTCCGCTACATTTTGGCGGTTTGAATCCCACCCCTTCCAATTGCCATGCTGCCATGATGTCCTTGGGCAAAACACCTTTACCAGCTTGCCTCGTGGGGGTTGTGTGTGAATCATCATGGTGGCGCTCAGAAGCTGTGGCTTCAGCTCGCACCGAGGTGTGAGTGGTTCATGTGTTTAAATATAAGCCATTATTGTAATTGTTGGATCACCTGCACTTGGTGTGTTGTGTAATTGAAAAATATATTTCACTACGGTCTAAAACTGCATGAGCATGACAATCTCTAATTTTTCCAAAAATCGGCAGCGCTACAAACAACTATAGCTTGTTTCAGAGATGCTGCTCCATCTTTACATTTACCCTTCTAATTACATGCAAACTTGCTGTTGATCACCCAGAGCCCAAGAGTCTCATTTGGAGTTCTAGTGCTCCACCTTTCCACCTCCAGGGGTTTGGATCAGGTTATTATGATGCTGTGACATAAAAATTCTCATCTTGTGAAAGCAGAATTTCACAGTGTGCGATGAAGTAATGTTTGTCCTCAGGGTTTCTCGGGTCAGAAGCTGAAAAGCAGATGACGGTGCATGTTAATTTATGTCTCTTCTTCTGCTGTCATTCCATACATTTTTTTAAGAACTGCCACATCAGAAGCTAGTGTTTCCAGGTCATTTTGTTTATGAAATTGCCCTCTGTCTCTGACCTCCTCTCCAGATCAGACCACAGACCGACCAGAGACGTGTCGGGCGGTTCCCCCCATCTATGGGGGCAATGGCGAGCTTCTGTCCCCACGGCTAGGCGTTTTGGGTGCTGCAATGGGTCTAGGAATGGAGGGGGAGCTGGTGTCCCCTCTGCTGATGGCTCCGGTTCACATTGACCCATCCTGTCTTCACCCAGACTTGCTGACAGAAGTGCAGCACGTGGTGATCGCCAGAGAACGGCTGCTGCTCCACCTCAACCAGGTCATCGGCCGAGGTCAGAAAATTGTCATTATCATAGACTCTTATGAATTGCTAACCTTCTTTTGGTTAGTATCTGAAATACTGTCGCACTTTACTACTTACTACTTGTTTGGGGCATTGTGATCAAACAGCACATTGGTGACTATGATACAAACACATACTCTGTGGGACTGTAACCTCTCAACACACAACTTGCCTTCTTTCTTATGGTTCACATGAATGTTGAAAGAGACAATTCTGGTGTCAGATCTGGAGTTTGAAACATTAAAGTAGCTTTCCACTTACACTTGTTTTGATAAAGGCAATGGCAACAATGAAAAATCAGTCGGCCAAATCGAAGGGGAAAAGCAGCTGCTAGTTTACAGGCCTTCTTGCTGTGGAATAAAAGTCAGCCTAAAAAAAGACCTTAATTGCTACCTTCCAGCTTAATGTGCAGTAACCAAATCTGTCTCATAGTGCCGACGGAGCCGGCAGACCCTCAGATCAAATTCAACATCAAGGTACAATGCTAGAAAAAAAGAACCCTATGGGTCACAAAAACAGCCCACCGGCCCCCCGAGTGAACGACCCTCTGAAGAAAACAGCCCAAATTTCCAGGGAGAACGAAGCAAGTAGTGCAAGATGATTTGTTCACAGCTAGTATTCCCAGGGTCCATTGTTGAGATTTGTAATTCTACACCTTGGGCCATCTGCGGGTACGTGATAGGAGGCCGCCGCACTGCGTTAGATTGTTCCCTTCCTCCAGTCTGAGGTGAACCTTCATGTCTTAGAGAAACAATGTATTTGAATAAAACAAGCAATAACTCCAGGAATGGCTGTTTGAGGTTGTAAATGGAAACTTTCTATCGGGCTACTTTCAGGATTTGACTTGACTTTCCAGGGATCTGAAGTGAATGTGGAAAAAGATGGCTTGTTTTTCTACTCCTGACAGTTATTTTTCTTGGATTATTTTGGACCTAATATGATGTTGACAGCCCAAATCGAACAGGCGATCCAACTGGCAGGAAGTGCCGGTTGTTATCATGGAGGAAAATGCAAAATCAGTGCACCGAATTGCAAAGGAAAAATGTCCAGTCAGACAAATGTGGCAGCTGCTACAGTTTCTGTCCAAAAGCTTTGAAATGATTATGTGGCACCTGCTTGTTTTGCTCCGTGAAGTTGAACCCAGACGACCACATTAGCACAGCATCAGTTTATCAGTTTAATGATACATGAAGTGACCAACTATACAAAGAAACAGATGGACGAAACGTTTAGTGAATGCAGAAAAACACAAAGTACTTATTAAGTCTGTTTCTTCTGTTCTGAAATCTCAAATATTAAGCCTGTATTCATCATTTACAGTGATAAACTGCCCACAGCCTGAGAACCCAACTGAATAAATGTTTCTAGAAGAGTGTGCGCCGACAGTTTAGACTTTCTAAATGTACATTTCAAAATAAAATAAACATATATTTCAACATTTTTTCAATTATATTGATTTGCTTTTTTTCAAGTGACCACACAACCAGGAAAATAATGATGACATAATTGAAATAAACAGTTTCTTGTCTCATAATTTACTTGTATTGTGAAAACTTAGAAGGTTCTTGATTCATTATTTTGGTTGGTGCTTCTCTGTCATTCAGGTGGTGTTCTGTGTTGTTGCAGTCAGACAGAAATTCACTAAGTGTTATACACACAACCATATCTGTGCAGTAGTACTGAAGTTTCTTAGATTCAGATGCAGCTCAGACCACAGACCATTAAGGAAGCTTATGGATTATTTGTTATGGATTTCAGACCATCACCGTGAAAGTTCTAAACTAGGATTGCAAGTCCGGAGGAGCTATTTTTGGCGGCATTCCGCCCACTCAACTGGGCTACACATGGAACTAATATCAACAGCTGTCTGTGAACAGTATAATTTGGGCTCTCCTGGCTTTCATATAGTCATGTCGAGGTTACTTTCAGCTACCTCATATTAGCACAGCCCAGATCCGGCTTTTCCCCGATCCGTGAAATTTCATTGTTCCATGGCTCAGGAATGAGTTGAAGACGTTGCTTTGGAATCTAAATTGAAGGTGGCTCTGTGCTGTACCTGGCCACTGACTGGAAACAGAATGTGATGGCAGGAGTTCTTCTGAGGTTGTACAGTCAGACTAAAGCCATCACTTTGTCACCTACAGGTCACTTCGGCTGTGTGTTCCACGGAACTCTGCTGGAGCCAGACGGGCAGAAGCAGCACTGTGCAGTCAAGTCCCTGAACCGTAAGTGCTCCTACGTTTGTTTGGACACGCCCAACTTATCTTAGGAGAGTGTGACAAATGTTTGACTTAAAAAATGTAAAAAGACATTTTGTTATTTTCCTATAAAGAACCAGACTTATTTTTCTCTCATGAGAAGAAAATGAATAGAAGTATAGTGTAATCATTCAGATATAACCAGACATTTCTGTGGGTGGGTCATGGGGGCAGCAGCCAGTGAAGGTGCCCAGACTTCCCTTGGCTCAGAAACCTTCTCCAGCTGTTCTAGAGGAAATATAGAGGTCAAATGAGGGACATTATTTTTCCAGCATGTTCTAGGTCTCCCTCAGGATCTCCTCTCAGTTGAGCACTCCTGGAAATACCAGGAGGGAGGTGTCCAGGTGGCATCTTTACAAGATTCCAGCTCTCCCTCGACTGGCTTCTCTTGATGCCAGCGGAGCATTCGCCAACTTCTCACACGGGCTCTCATGTCTGCCTCGTGCATCCTGTCCTCGTTCATGAGCAACTCCCAAGATTTCTTTGGCTCCATATGCTTATGTGCCAAATCTCAGTTTTTATAAGCACTAGCTTCTCTCTTCCTCGAAGGTCATTTAGATTGAACCACCGTTATTCCATCCATCATCTGCACAAACCGCCTACACATTATATGATCTCACAATGCACCAATCACATTAAAGATCTCATCAGAGCTCCTGAATTATTTTTGGCTGATGCTGATGGTGATAAATCATCTTCCAATAGCCTGGATGGCACGGAGGGTCGTCTCTAATCATGTAACCTGTCACTTGGAGGAGAGAGATGGATGTTGGAGAGAAAGCACTCTTGTGATAGATGGGTGAAGGAGCTGCCTCCTCTGGGATTTGAACCTTTTATTGGGTTAAGGCTTTTCTTCTTTGTTTATGTCTATTGTTATATTAAAGCTCCTCTGTTGCTACATCTATCTCAATATTGCCAGGACAACTGGTTGACAGACACGTTCCATATCTCTCTAATGGAGACTTATAGATCAGACAATCATCAACAGCGTGTTCTGTTTTGTCTTATTATTCTTGAAGTCCAGCACCGCTCGGGGTCACAGCCCGAAGTCGAAGGCTAATCAGCCAGAAAAGGCTTCTACCTCTAAAGCGATTACTTTGGAAGGTCTCAGGCTGAAGTTCATCACACCAAAGGCACTTTTGCCAAATGGGAATTTAAGAATTGCCCTCAGTTCATGTGCTGGAAATGTCACGGTTATGTGTGCTCCACCCAAATACTAAGATATTGCCTCAGATGTAATGGACGCCTGTGCACTATCATGGCTAACCGCGAGCTTAGCAGATGTATGAGCACGATGACTGAAGCCCCTTAAATTCTGCTGACTACCCCTTTATCTTCCAGGGTTATTCATGCTGGCCTAAGCCTGAATAGTGTACAGTGACTAAACGCAGCAAACTGGTGAATGTGCCAGTTATTCTGAGTCTGAAGCAAGGAAATTGTTTGTTGCCCCAAAAAATAAAAAATGTCACACACTCCATTGGACAGCCTTTACGTTCGATTATGGAGGCATTCACACTGGCGTTGTTCCGATTAGCTTCTGTGACATCATAACGTCTGCCCTTCTGTTTTTTTATATTAATGGATTACATAACTTTAACTTTAATAAGACCCACATATGCTGCTGCTCCTTGTTTGCGAAAGCAACAATGATGATGACACTGTTCTCATTTTCACTGCTCCAAAGTCTTTGGTTTTCCAGATTCAGTGGCACGTCCCCCATTTTTAAACCTAGAGCGCCACCTACTGAGCTCTGAAAATAAGCACACTGTTTCATGAGGCCTCATCATCCCATCACTGCTCTTACCTATGCGCTTAGTTAGCCTGATGGTGTAGAACAAAGAGCTTTGCCCTAGTTGGCTATTACTGGAGAGCATGTGAGAACCTGGCTCAGTGGCGTCCTTTGAATGTGACCGAACCAGCTTGATGACTTCCTCTCTTTTGGAATAAGCAGTAGTTCTACAACCAAGTGTCAGGTGGATGACAGAACTCCTCATCATAGTTGTAAAAGAGATCCTTGATGGTTCCTTTTTAAGAAAACTGTAATCCTTTCTTTGTCAAGTGTCAAGCTGTCAAGTTAGCGTCATCTCAGACATTCCTAAACTTGAAACATATGATTTTCATTTTCACACCCAGAGTTGCGATTGAATATTTTTTCAGGAAGGTTGATAGGAAATGTATTTATATGTTTCTAGGCATCACAGACCTGGAGGAAGTCTCTCAGTTCCTGAAGGAGGGCATCATCATGAAGGACTTCAGTCACCCCAATGTCCTGTCCCTGTTGGGGATCTGCCTGCCGCCGGAGGGCTCGCCACTTGTTGTCCTTCCTTACATGAAGCATGGAGACCTGCGCAACTTCATCCGAGATGAGGGCCATGTAAGTCGCTGTTGGGACATGAAGAAAAAACAGTAGTTTGGTACTCCAGTCCACCAATGCATGTGTTTCCCCTAGAACCCAACTGTGAAGGACCTGATGGGCTTTGGCCTCCAGGTAGCCAGAGGAATGGAGTATCTGGCCAGTAAGAAGTTTGTCCACAGAGATCTGGCAGCCAGAAACTGCATGTGAGTTCAGTTTAATCGTGTTAGTGTGAAGAGTGGAATAGTGTTCTAAAGTTATTCTTTATGCACCAGGTTGGATGAGAGCTACACTGTGAAGGTTGCTGACTTCGGTTTGGCCAGAGATGTTTATGACAAAGAATATTACAGCGTCCACAACAAGAGTGGAGTGAAGCTTCCGGTGAAGTGGATGGCGCTGGAGAGTCTGCAGACCCACAAGTTCACCACCAAGTCAGATGTGGTGAGGCCCTCTAATCTAAAACTCATCACTATTGTGTGGTCGTAATGATGGGTGGATCATCTTAACCTTGACCTTCTTCTCTTGTTGTTCCCCAGTGGTCATTCGGTGTGTTGCTTTGGGAACTCATGACCCGAGGAGCACCACCTTACTCCGACGTGAACTCCTTCGACATTACTGTTTTCCTGCTGCAGGGCAGGAGGCTGCTGCAGCCGGAGTTCTGCCCAGACTCGCTGTAAGTTCCCACTCCAGCACACCTGTACATGCTCGCTGCCTGCCATTTCTGCACCTCCGTGGACACAGCTCTGTTTGCTTGAATGATGGTGCGCTGCTTGGGTAAAGTCAGCAGGAGGGGGAAAGCGATGAACTGATGCTCCTATGCTGGTCATAAATCATTTCTATCATCTCTCACAGCGAGAGTCTAAAAACACACTCGAGAGCTTCTTAGAGTCTGCAGTCGAGCGTGACGTCTCATCACAGCTGTGGGTCAAATAAACGTCCTCTTGAAACATGCGTTTGAAAGGAGAAATCTGTCATGGCTATGAGCGGAGAGCATTCAGTTTGACATGTATTCAGCCAACTTTGGCACCAAATTTGATCAAATATAATCACCTTATTTTTTTCTTATACGTCATTCATATCCAAATTTTTGGTTATTAATCATTAAAGAGTCACCAGCCTCAAGTCATCCGAGACATTATTTGAAAGAAGAAATAATGTGTTTTCATTTTGTGTATACAAAAAAAATCTATTGACATTTAGTTTCCATATCGGACCATGAATGAATGGGTCATTTTGTAAACAAGAACATGAGCAACATCAGCGAAGATTTGAGCGGTTTTTCTGTGTTTGTTGAGGAAGAGCTTGTTTACCGCTACTTATTTGACGCGTCGACAGGAGCTGACTCTTGTGAGATCATTGATGTACATATCCTGATCGGACTTTAGTCTTTAGAATCCAAAATAATTCAGTGATGACACCGAAGCCAGATTCAGTCACTCACCACCCAAAAATCAATTCACCTCTCACCCACTGGTACCGAAAGTGTGATCTCATTCCTCAAAGATAAGATCCTGACGCGTCTATTACAGGGGAAGGTGAGTGGGGGGGCTCAGGTTGAGGGGAGGATCGACATTCCTCCATGGTAAATTAAACATTGCTCTGTCAGTAAAGCGACGTTCCCTCACAGTTGAACTTCCGCAGAGCGCTTTATTGACAGGAAAATGGGATGGGGCTGTCAAATGAAGTTGGAGGGGAAAGACTGCGCTCAAATGAAATGATAAGGTGTGGAAGGACCGCTGTATAACTAATGACTTGCAACTGTGGGAGCGCAGTAGTTTTTAGTTGGCAGCACAGAGCGTGAGGCAGCTTTTCAGTCTGCAAATATAAATGGATGAATGGTAAAATAATACAACTACAGGTAATTTGATATACAAGTCAACATGTATTGATGTTTTTTTATTTCCAAAAAAAGTTTAGATTTTATGAGAAAAGATGAGAAAAATTAAGACCTAAAATAAATTATCTATTCATACATAATATACAGCAGATATGTAGCTGTGAGTCAAACTGAATTTTAAGAATATTAAAATGATCTATTTAACAACTTTGCAACTATTTAACAACACAAAACTATGCAGCAGACCACCGAGCGCGAGACTCATTCAAGACCATGAAGAGTGTAAATTAAGACATATGACTGTGACAAGACCGTGGTGAATAAATTATTGTATATCCAAGGTCCAGGTGGCAGTTTTTCAAGAACAAGGGATTGAATTGGTCAGAGATTTAGCTTATTGGAGACTGTTTCCATCATGGCAAAGATTGAGGAGCAAACACGACTTGATCTTGGTCAGCAGTAGTATAACACTACGATGAGGACAGAATTTTAATAACAGATTTACCCTGCACAACACATGGTGTGATGTCCACTCCAACAACAGAGAAAGCCTCATGGTTTGCTGCCACCTTTATAAATCTTGTGTAAACCCTTCTCCCTGACGCCATCTCTCTCCTCCCGGCAGGTACACGGTGATGATCGAGTGCTGGCATCCCAAACCAGAGCGACGCCCCTCCTTCTCCGACCTGGCGTCGCGAATCTCCGCCATCTTCTCCAGCTTCAGCGGCGAGCATTACGTGCTTCTCAACACCACCTACGTCAACATCGACAAGATGAGCCCGTACCCGTCCCTGGTGCCGCCGTCGTCGCCTCCTGCTGTGGCTTCCTCTTCATTCCAGCCATCCACCTCCTCAACACTGCAGCCCAGCTCGCAGTTATTCTGCCACGTCGAGCGAGACTGTTGTGCCTGAACGCGTCAAGGTCGCAACAAGACTGTTGAAGAACTACTATATGTACAAACACTGAACACGGTTCTTCCCTTGGTGACATCGATTCTCAGACTCAGAAACTCCATGGCACTGATGAGCACCACTCACTACTGTGACTTTTTCCTGAACTCCAGGGAGAAGCTTCTGGCTTCGCAGAAGCACATTGTTCATCCCCTGGACTGACTGCTGATCCCACGCAGGGGGTAGATTTCCACATGTCTGTTGGTGACCCACGTGTAGGTGGTTTGGCCTCGTGCCACTGTAATATGAATGGCTGTAGATTTGGTTCCTGAAGACAAGGGGAGGGCTCCACAGAGCTGGCAGAAGGAAAGGTGGGAAGCGATGCGTAGGTAGAACCTGTCTGTGTGCAGTTCACTGGATGATTTACAGAAGTGAAAAGGTCAGGTGCCATTGTGCCGCTACCATCCAGCTTGTTCTTTGTAAAGACTTTTTCTTTCTTCCTTTCTTCAAACATTCTTTGAGAAACAGAATCCGTCTGGATGGTAAACCCTCAACCGTCCACTCATCTTTCCATGAAAAGATACCTCGAGAACTTCTCTCAATTAAGTTCTTTTTTTCCCAGTTTACTCATCGAAACATTTTGCTTCTTTCATGTTGAATAATGAACCCAGACTCATCAGGAAACCCTTATGAGGCAACACTGATGTTCAACATCAAACAGCTCCAGCTCCAAGGACGCAGGTTCCAAAGTACGAACCAAGATGACTGTTCTTCCGTTCATGAGGAAATTCATCGCTGGGGTTGACCAGAAGGACTGATCTAAATCATGAGCCGAAACCTGAAATGGCATTTCAATTGTTCTCTGGCTCGTGAATGCTGTAACCAAAGGATGCAGAGGAGAAAGAGAAAATGGCCACTCATTTCTTATGTTCAAGTTGTCCACCATTTCCAGGTGATTGACTGTCTGCGTGACTTCCATTTTTATTTCAGTTCATGTCCAATTGTTCTCTTTGAAATTCCTTCTGGCATTATTCATAAAACTGTTATTGGCCCCATCTGGCTGAATGTTAGGATCATTCAGTTGTTTTAGGACCATTTTAGAACTTCTGTTACTGAGAATTCTTTTGTTACATAAAACACTAGCATTCAGCTGGATTTCAAACTTCTACAAATAATTATATCTCACTTTTCAGTTCGCTATCCATTCACTGGGTTTTCATTTCTTGACTTTGTTTATTTGGCCAGTTTAACTGAGGAAGTTGAAATGTGAAATGTGTGTTTGTTAGACTACTTTTTGTAATGACAATGCAGACATACTGTTCCTTCTGGTCCAGGTCATTTCACTCATGTTAGATCATGACTTTTACGTTGTCAATCTTGTTTAAATGTAGACTTATTGAACTACTGATTCCAAGTATTTTGAAGTGTAAAAACGACATTGTTCAAATGCATTGGTGTGTAAACAGAAATCTAGTTGAATAATCATTCAGAAAATGAAGCAAATTTAGAAAGCACAAGTCACATTTTGCTGTTTGAAAAAAAAAAGAATGATAATTGGATTTCTTTACCGTGTTAAAGATTTGTAGCATAAAATATCTTGTATTTTTGTTTTCTTGAGTGGCTGCTGATACCAATGGGGCCATAGACGGACAGGAATGAATGTTTGCTATGACGAGACTAATGCTGTACTATGATTTGTTTTCCTCTTGTAAAATGAACAAAGCCACTTAAAGCTTTTATTTTGATGCAAAACCACTGCCATTTTGTAAATAGTATCATCGTCAAAACGATGTGGATGTTCTCGCACGAGCTTAGCACTGTACCCGGGCGTGCTCGTGTTTTGTCGTCAACCCTGAAGGTACATACTGTATGTAAACTGAAGTTGTCAGCGTAATAAAGCTACACTATAAGAGATGCCTGGCTTTGTCTACGACTGTAAAAATCTGGCTTTGATGTTTCTATAAATGTGTTTTTATGGGGCACTTTTGTCCTGGAGGTGAATGGGAAATAGCATGTATTGATCTTTAACTACAAGAAGCAGATGTTAGAATTACTACCTGTGCATTTCCATACTCCTTTTAACAGCATGGTGGTTAAAGGCTATTAAAACAAATACCTGCGCAACAGTAGTAAGAGATTTGCGTAGCCTACAGCTCCCAAATAACCTTACACTATCAGGAGAGCACATTACATCTGACTTTCTAGTCCAGCAATGTGATCATGAAGTAAGAAATCAGAGCCTCATCTAACCACCAGCAGCTATTCTGTCTGACCAAGTAGTAGTCCATAGATGTGCGCACGATCCGACCCAAGTGACTGAGAAAGGCTCCAAGCATATCACGCTCTCATGACCTACAGCGGCTAGTGTTCAACTTTTCTCCATCGACAGGCTATCAAGCAGAGATTATGTTGAGAATCAATCTGGAAAATTACAAAATAAAGACGTGGGGATAAAGGAATTCACTGAAAGATGGATGTATGTTTGTGCTCCAAGCAGAAAAGCAGACTGTTCCTTAGTGATACGCGTCGGTGACAGTTTAAGGCTTTGAATTTATGCTTTGCTCAGATGTGCCCCCTGGCTACTGCACTCAGCATGACAACACTGGCCTCAGCAGTCAATGTCATGGGGTGTTTGGGTGGCCCACAGCTTAGTCTGCCACTTGTACTTCTACACTCTCGCTACCTACCTGTTGGACCAGAGTAACCTTTGCCCTCTTCACCTCTAGATCACCTCTCTTGTTTTGACCCCAGGTGCCCCAGTCTGGCCCCCACCCCCGCCTGTCAGAATGAGCCATGACCATGGCTTTTAGGATCAGTTGCACTTCACAGTTGGACATTTACCTTCTCTTCATCGAATAGCTTTCAGTATTGCGTTGCCGTATAATCCATCTACAGGCATATTACACACCACACCTTTAAATGGTTTACATCATCGTGTCTGTTTGGTTATTATATAGGTATCACTGTTAGATCAATTACTCAACTTGCTGAAACGTGCAAAGCAAAAGTGCCCATGATGTTATCATTGCATGAGATGTACATTGTGAAAACAGAGGGAGCAGACATTCCGTTGGGTGATCCATTGTGAATAGTTGAGTTCCTAATTATTGTGTCACGATGATGAATGTATGCATCAGAGGACTTCATCGTACAAAATAAAACATAGATTGTTCCAAGTGTTTCCCTTCATAAGTCAGGGGGGTTAGACTCGATCGCCCACAGCGTTCTCGTGTCTGCTGTGACAAGTCATGGAATCCTCTTCTAATGCCTTTGCATTTGGTGAACATGGAGACACAACTTTCATAGATACTTCTGCAACAGCATGCTAATGTTGAATGCTGTACCAGTACACAACAGTGCACAAAGATAATTCTGAACGTATGTGATGAAAATTCAATATGTTTTTTGGTGATGAAATATAAAAAGGCTGAATACCTGCTGACTACCATCACACTTTGTCATCCAACTGAGGATGCCATTTTAAGTCATGGGAATCCAGTCTATCGTCCATTCTTGCTGCTGAAGCCTAACTGAACATCCACTTTGTAAATGTAGTTCATTCATTTTATCCAGATTTCTCTTCGAATTTGTATAAATAAGTGAAAAATATTAGTGAAAATATTGATACAGTACAGCAATATATTACGAAATTTAATCTCTCACTATTTAATATATATATTTTCTAAAATAAAAATTCTTATATTAGTCGAGTTGGAAGTAAACAGAAATACTTCAAACACTTCCAAAAGGTGCATGTCACCGAGTGCACAGCTAAACGGAGCAAATATGGCCGACAAAACTACACCCCCACAATTTTATAGCAGAGGTTCTTGTCAATACTCTTAGTTATTATATGATAATATAGATTACTCTGACTTATTTTAGATATTCCAGAAATCATCAATAAGGCCCCTTTTTTCTTGCACTGTAATAGATTTACTTTGGAAAACAGTAGCTAGAATTTTCCAGTCCGCTGCTGGAACATGATTTTCACATAGATACATAATAACCAAGCCGCTAAATATTTGCCCAAAAAAAAAACCTTGCAATAATCCCTGTTAAGACGTGGAAAAAGAGAACGAGGTGCGCCAGTCTTTGTGCGCCAGTCTTTAACTTCAATCCCTCACTCACCACTGCAGGCTTGTCTCATCTTTCATGCCTCTTTGGTTTTTCAGTTCCACCAACGAGTGTTTGGATGCGGTCTGTGTGCGTCTGATTCCTGTGAAAATGTGCACAGCTACGCTTGTAAAAGAGGACCGTTGATTTTATTGTAGTGGTGAAAATCTACACCCACGAGGTCATTTTATTTAATCCTCTCAAGGTGAAGACTCTCAAATTCTCAGTGCAAATCGCGCTCACCGACCACTTTAATAGATGCACCTGTTCAACTGACTGGTCACACAAACTGCTCTTCTGTCAATCGCACAGCAGCAACTCTACAGTTAGGCATCTAGATGCTGTGAAGACGACCTTCCGATGTTCAATGAAGCTACAGAATGAGGAAGAAAGGGAAGTCAAACACTGTCATGTCAGTTGAGACCAAATTATCTAGGAATGTTGAATCTGTGCCACTAAGAATTGAAGGTAGAAGAGGGTCCAACCCAGGACTATTAAGGTGCACCTGAATGACCTGTGAGTCACCGTGAAGAAGAGCTCGCATTAGAATGTGAGGGTGGAGTGAGTCTCTCTGTTATATTTGTCCCTTGTTGTTTGAGCTCAACCACGAATGACAGAATTGAACCGAATTCTTGGGGCGACCTCGAGTCCTCACACTATAGTATTTAAAAGGGAGTCAATGAGACTGCAGACAACAAAACTGGAAGGGGCAGTGGGGGGCATGAAAGGAAGGAGCGGGAAAAGAAGAGGAGGACAACCATCACTGAGGTTCATGGATGTGATAAAGGAGGAAATGAAGGAGGATGAACAGGTCAGGTGAAGGAAACCGACCCTATATATATATATATATATATATATATATATATATATATATATATATATATATATATATATATATATATATATATATATATATATATATTCTGCATTTATCATTTTGTTCACTGTAGCTTAGTATCACAGTAGCATCTATTAGGTGTTTCATTTTCAAATGTCTCCAATGCTACAAGGTTTCAAGGCTTTTTTGAGGTAGGTAGGTGAATCTGGTGTTTGTGTAAGTCTGTCAAGCACAGGAAGTGATACTCACCGGAGTACCTCAAACACGCACACACACACTCACACACACACTCAGCTAGCCATGAGAGGAGAATGCAGGTTTCAGTTGGTGAGTCATTTGATGAGTCAGCACCATCAGAAAGTACTCACTTCACAATTATCAAAGACCAAACACCTCTTCTACTCGAGCGGCCATTTGGTTTACATTTAATAGAGTACTGTATATCTGACATTTATTTAATTTAATAAAAGTAGAGTACGAGTACTTGCATTTGAGTAGTCACCGATACTGAGTACTTATGCCATTACACATAAAGTTACTTTGAGTTATTTTCACTTTTCCATTTATATTGTTATGAGTACATGTACATGTTTTTTTCTTGTACATGAGTCACGGTCACGGTCAGTATATGACAAAAAAATTGTCATATACTGACATTCAAAAACCGTGTGCTCGCTTTTGTGATATCAGTGGCCATTCTATATCCTACGAGTACAAGTATTCAAGTCCATATCGGTATACATATCGGTCTTTTTGAATGAAATGAATTCATTATATAAAGTGTAGTGGTTTTAGAGAACATATATACTTTTTAAGATCACACAAATGATAATACTAAACAAAATATTCTGATCACCACTGATATTCTTAATGTATATTTAGACACCCACGCGGTGAAAGAGAGTCATCTGAGGCGACTCCATCCAGCGAGCTGTGATTTATTGCTCACATGTTTCGCTCCACTACATTTGATGGTGTCTAAAAGGTTAATGAATGCTGAACAAACTGTGCTTTCATTCAACATTTCAAAGCGAAGGGTAATTTTTCTGTGGGGATTTTTACCTCATCTCAGTTGACATTGAGGGAGGCAGCCGATATTTGACTGTTGTGCGTGAGTTATTGTTAACTATACCAATTATTTGGTTTGTTTAACAGAGACACACACATATCACACACCTCGTGGGAGGGGGTCGCACTTTATTTACTGAGCGCCAACAAGAGGCCGTAAAATTATGTCCTGTAGGCGTATTTGAGACTTCCTGAACCATGAAGGTGTTATACACCTCACTGCTGAATACACACTCCATCTGCCTTCAGCCCTTCTTTGACTATGACATGTGCGCTATGGTTGTCATTTATTGTATAATAAGATAAGACAACTGAACAGAAACAGAGATTTCCTCGCAGGATATGTTTTTTGGTTGTTTTATTTATCAGATTTTGGTGGTGTTCTGTCGGCTCATTTGTATTTATGAATATTGAAGATATGGCTTAGCAACCATGAGAGCTTTTCACAGGTAGATGAAAGATTTTCAGGTTTACTTTCACTGCCAGGAAACTTTTCCAGTGCCACAGTTCTAGCATATGTATGCAAAGGGGATTCAGTTCAGGTGAAAAATTTTCACCCATGTATGAACAAAATATCTCATTTTACAAGAAGTTTCCAATTGTGTGTATGCAAAGCCTCACACTTGCGTAAATTAAGATTTAGCATGAAAGTTGTAACCTCAGCACTGGACAATATTTTATGTGTACTGAAGAAGTTCTTCCACATGACTCACATACCCGTGTTTGAGGTTTCCACTTGTTTAGTCAGGCATTTACCTGCGTTATTTGTCATTCCTCCATGAGAGGGTTTGACCATGAGGAAAATGTTTTAGAAGTTGAAATGGCCAGATACAGTCTTTAACCCTCAACCTCATTCCATAAAACCAAGGGTGAAGGGAAGATTTGGTTCTTCAGAAACAGGACACTCCTTAATGCAGGTACGACCTTAGCCTGTTGGGGGCAGCATTACGCCAAAGCAGCGTTCCATTTGTCAATTCATAAGAAGAAGACGAGAGGGAGCAGCAAGAAGCTTTTACAAGTGCAGTGACAATGCCATCTGCAGTTCTTTTGTCTTTAATATCTCCATTAACAAGGAAAATACTAACATTTGTAGCTCGGTCTCTTTGCTTTCGACACCGTCCTTGGTACAACGCAAAGGATTCTGGGTATTCCTCAATACTGAAAAAGCTGCGTTCCTTCTTCCTAAGAACTGGGACAGTCCTTGCACCTCGCGAGAACGTGCATTTTGAGGATTGTGGTTGAGGCTGAGGATTAAGGTAGGAATTGGAACGCACCATAAGACTGGAGTGCTCTGCACACTTCAGAGAACATGGGTTGCATTAGGTAACCCACTGTTCTTCTTCAGCGTGCTCTACCTTCGAGTGAGCATTCACTACTGGACATAATCCAAACCAAGGGATAAATGTACTCCCAGCTAGCCGCCACCGGCAACATGAGTTCGGGAGAACTCCCCCTAGTGGTGACACTCTGCAGCATGACCACCATTACACTGGCCATCCCGAGTGAGGCCTGGTTGAAAGGTCGCTCCTCCAAGTCAAGCACTGGGATTGTCCTGCATAATTGGGTAGAGACCCGGAACACCACAGTGACACCCACCTGTCACCGATCCTCACCACCAGTGGACCAAGAGCCAGTGGCAAACCTGGATTCGTGCTTTAAAAACACCAGGATCTGCGGACTGTCCTGGGTCTGACCTTGCGGTGCGGCAACCGGACCTGCATGTGAAAAGGTGCGGAGGCTAAGAATCGAGATAGAATATTCTATATCTCTCCAGGTCCGCCTCACAGCACCAGCACTCATCCTCCTCATTACAATACGACCAAGCTCTGCAAATCGAGGGGTGTGGGTTCAGGTGATACTGGTAGGCCTGGTAGGTTTTGTGGTGTGTCTGTGAAGGAGAGGAACAGATTTTATTTCTAATCACAAACTAACAGAAAAGTGTGTGACGCGCTTCACTTTCACCCATTGTTCATTTCTGTGTGTGTTGCTATGCATGATTTTAAATATTTAAAATCAACAATAAATAAAATATGAATTGTTTTGTGGTAGGCTGGTAATGAATTTCATGACTGGTGCAGTGAGAACATTTTCCACCTAGAATTCAAATAGGTCCCAGCAAAACGTTTAGGGAGGACAGAGTGATTTCATTTTGAAGGCATGTAGCATGAATTTTCTGAATACACTCACGCACACACAAACACACACTTATCACCTGTTGCACTCAACCATTCTCAGTGGCATTCTGACCTGTTGAGTCAACACGCTCTTATTAAAATGTTAGAAGTTCCTGGACTGAAAAGTAGCAGGGAGTTAGAGGGTTCAGGCTGCGGCTCCACACACAGACACACATGGACACAGGTATACACACCGCAAGCATCTCAAATATTCTCATCAATCCTCTTGTCTTTCACAGACATGAGAGGTCATCTGTAACTGTGACAAGCATTCAAAATATTAGAACAATGATGACAGTAAGTCACTATAGTTATCTTTCATTTATCCGTGTGTGCGGTTGTGTGTGAAACAAGCTACATATTCTGTAATATCTTGAGAGACTTTTCTTCTGTGGCTACACAGTGGCTTCTCACATACGCTCATTTGCTCATGTAAATCATTTTTGTTTCGTCATTTTGGGTTTAAACTAAATGTTCGCCTCCTTGAAGGTTCATATCACCGCCAGGACTCACCTCTTTTTTTTCCACCCCCATTTATCCGAACTGTAATCTCCATGAAACGTTTTTAATCTGGACAGGGAGTGCCAGTGCACCAAGGAATTCCAGGGGAGTTCAGTCATGACCAGAATGGCGCTGAATCCCTGAGGGATGCGGGAGAGATTACTGTAAAGTGTAAAACTCAGTCTTACTTTTTGTACCCAGATACACTATAACATTACGACCACCTGCTTCATGTTGTTCAGGGTTGGCTGAAAATTGCTGTTGTTGTTGGGTGCAGTGATCCAGAAAGAGACGCAGCGAGATGGATTCTCAGATTATGTCCCTCCACAGGGCTCCAAAATGAATGGTGGGACCCAAAGAGCCAACATCAATGAGATAACAACGTTGGCAACTTGGTGATACTTACACCAACGTTCACACACACTGTACATAAATGTTCACTGGCAATGATTTGAGCTTATTCTTTTATTTGCTCGACGTTTGTGATTCTTAACCTTTATGATGTCAGGGTCCACCTTTTCCAGAACAAATGGGTCCAGGGCCCATTCAAGGAATACCACTGAGTCATTACTGTGATTTCTGATTTCAGAATTACTGATTTAATTTGTGTTCAATAACTATACATGAAATGAAATGACATGAAACCATGTGATCAGCGCAAAGATATTTGTCATCGAAAAGTCCAAGCAGCAGCAGAACAAGGTGCAAGTCATGTTCTGTGGAGAAAATTGGAAAAACTGTGCGTCATGAATAAAATAGTGGATAAAATTAATGTAATAAAACAATGTCTAAACATCATAAAATATTTTCTTTTTTGTAAATAAACTCCAAAGAAGATAAGTGAAGTGTAAATGAAAGAATCACCATAAAATGTTGCTCCAACAGGTGAACAGTTTTTACTGTTGGGGGGGCGCCATCACTTTCTTTATCATTTTTAAGAACTTCTTCACAGTTGGTAACTATCACAACTTTGCAGCTGTGAAATCAATGACACACAACTACCACCATATGTGGCAAGTGTATTAAAACCGAGCGTCTCAGGGTAAAACAAAAAACTTCTAAAAAACTTTGCGGCCCTATGTTTAAGAATCACTGCTATAGATGACTCAAGATCCAAATTCCAGTTCCGACTCACTAAATTATTTTGTGTAATACAGATTTAATGTTCCCCAAAATTACATATTATGGCTCAAATTACGAGAAGGCTGTTTCCCCAGAATGCAGAAAGTATGAATCAAATCGGGAAACTCTCTAAAGGAAAATGAATATTACAAAAGACAAGCTATTTGATGAACAATGAAAAGCAGATGCTTCAAGAGTCTCTTGTGTTGAGTCCACTCTATGGACTTTCACTGACACTCACCACGGCGGTGCTTCATGATCGCACACTTATATGGTCCTCAACATGGAATGTGTATTATTTTTTTCATTTTCTAGTACTCTAGTATAGATTACATCTGCATTGCTTTCCTTTCAGGATCCAAACAAAGTTCAAATGCCTCCTGAAAAGATGACATTGTGACATTTATTGGATTAGATAAGTGTAAATAAATAATAATTTTCTGTAATGCAAATGAGTAAGTCTGGTTCTTGGAAGGTTCCTGCCGTGTGTTGACAGTCAACTGTGTTAAATCTATGAATTATCATGTAATAATAATAATTATTTACAATAATTGTCATTCTCAATAATAACAATTGTTAATAATAATTCCTGACCTTGCATCAATGTTTTCAACTCACAAAGTAGCTAAGCAAAGGCAGTTGCAGGACGTGGATACACCTTTGTGGCGACACCTCCTCCCCTCACTTTGTTGCTCTGCCAGAAAGACATTTCACATGCAAATACACCTATGGCAGGGGAGGGCACCATCACTTCACGGGGAGAAACTTGGACCCCAAACAACAAAAATCCTTATTAATCCTTGACACTTCCTCATTCTCTAAGTTGCACTGTATCCATGTCCTGCTGTGTGATGCACGTCCAAGTGGGAACAAACACTGTAACAAGTATCTGAGGTGACTAACCAGGGGATGTGGGTGAGTCACGGAGGCCCCTTTTCACAAAACCCTGTCCTTAAGTCCCCAGAGGTGACGAGCAGCTCCAGTGTCGACACAATGGCGGCACTGCCGGCTATTTGCAAAGTTAATGGGTCTTTTTAAAATCCCCTAGTTTGTTCCCTCAAACCCTAAAACTCTATCTAAATCTGAGCCACACAATCATTAGCTTTAATGGCAGGCCCTGAGGAGCTGTGTGAGCCAAATATGGTTGTAGGAGGAGGAGGCTCATTTATCAAGGAAGACATGCGACCAAAACATGGGAAGGATATTAACACGCTACGAAAGGTTGAAAGATGATATCGCAATTCAGACAAATCATTGAATGAATACTATGTTGCTCTCTAAGAAAAATTTCCAGAGCTAAAATGTTTCCCCCATATGATAACTATCAATTATACTTATTGTTGGTTGAGAATATTTTTTAATTATTTTTTTATTATGTAATGTTTTTTAATTGGCAAATACATGAAAAGACATTTTCGTTTTAAATAAAAGTAATTTCAAAGACAAAATAACTAACTAATAAAAAGTGGCACCAACTATATAAGTAATATTATTTGAATAATTTATTTATTCATACACTTAAATTAATGTTCCTTATTTATCAGAAAGCAAAACAAATCAGTACAATGCCGTTTGGAATTCTGCAAAAACTGACTGTTTGTGGCTAAGATTTCACTAGCGACTGTAAGAGCTTTCTAGAGGAGTCTTTAATTTGTGCGAGTGATGACAGAGAGGGTCAAACAGACTCAGACCTGCACTGGAATAATCACCTCTCTCAACGCTGTAGTTTCATTACAGCTGGATCACACAATAGCGCCTGAGTGATGGAGTCACACCTCGACAAACAGAGGTGCAGTGTGGGCACCACTCTTGAAACAGAATCACTGAACGTCAGACAAGGGCAAAGATAGCTTGTTCGTAATGAAAAGTGCCAAACATGTGCCAGAGTCGATTGCGGTAATTCTGCTACTATACCAATCGAACATGCACCAGCAGAATAAAGCAAATCTCCATCCACTGAAAAACTTCACAGTAAAAACATAAATGCACTTGTCTTGTATTCAACATTCAGTGTGAAACATTCCGTGTTCATTGTTTACTTTCTAATAAAAGTGTCAAATAACACTTTGATTTGTTTGTGATCTTGCTGAAGAAAAATACATAACTGACTTTTTAAAAGCTGTAATCTTCAGTAGAAAGTATTTGGTGCAGTTTATCTGGTGACATAAATATTTGTCCTCAATAACGATTTGAAACACTGTCAAATATGTCAAATATACTGCTCATCGCACAGAAAAAAAATTGAATAATCTTTAAGAAATAGGCAAGTGCCTTCGGAGATGAAGAGTATTCCCTCATATGTTCCTCTCAGAGCAAATGCTGCCAATTAGTCTGCCAGCTGTTGATAAGATGAGTCAGCTCTTGCATCCTCTGCTCAACCGTTTATCTCAGTGACTCAAGTTACTAAACCTGTCTCATGTAATTTATGGTTAAAGATAGTTATGACTCAGGTACTGACAGAGCCAGGGATCAGCACACATCTGTCTTAGAGCGCCATCTAGTGGGCAACATGACTTAGCGCTATTTTAAAGAGGAAGTCAGTTGCTCAGTTGCGGTGAAGAAGCTGAGTGAAAAGGCAAAGCTCTAGATGTAAAGGTCGAGCTTCGTCCCGTTGGGGTCACGAGCTGCGAGTAGTGACTGAAGATCAAGAGAAAGGGTGTGGAGCTCACTGAGTTTGGACAGACTCGGAGTAGCACAGCAAGAGAAACCAATAGATGTAGCCCGGGCATCTTAACAGAATGCCTCCCCAGGTGATGCCCTGCCAGGAGGAGGACCTGGGGCAGACCCGTGACATGATGCCTTTGTCTTAGCTGAAAGGGGCGTCTGTTGAGACGCAAGTGTGGTACTGCGAATCAAACCTGGGATGAAGGGAAAAGAAATGTTATTATTATTATTATTATTTTTAGTAGTAGTAGTAGTAGTAGTAGTAGTAGTAGTAGTAGTAGACGTAGTAGTACGATATTATTATTATTATTATTATTATTATTATTATTATTATTAAAAAGGTCTTAGATGCAAATCTACATGTTTGAATGAATTGTCTACACTATTTATCAATAGGATCGAAAAAGTTTTCTGCGTGAGAACGTCAATCAAAAACAATTTGCAGCGGGGTAGTTCGCATGCGAATGACGTCACAGTCTACTGGCAAGCTGGTGGTGCCGGAAGAAAAGATGGCGGATCATGAGGAGCAGATATCCGATGAGGAAAAGGTGAGAAGCAAATGTATCATATTAAGAGCAGAAATCACTGTCTAAGTTCTGTCCCCGCGCCCGTTGTACGTGTATTGTTCCGTCAGCTAGGCTGTTAAATCGAAAGCAGTCCGTGGCCTCGGAGCAGCACCCTTATTTTTAGCTCAAACGGAGGCTCCTTGTACGGTCTCGGCTCAAAATAGGGATTGGTACGTGTTAGAATTTACCTGAAGTTCACCTCCGCAACCATCACACTGCGGCTGATACGTTCGTCACCGCCCGTGTTTTAGTTTCTCGTGTGAATAAAGTTCAAATCTCGATGTAGCTTAGCCTGCTAGCTGATAGCCAGACTTATCAACACGCCCTTTTATTAATGCACTGCTTTGAAACACGCATCCATTTTAGTTGAAACATTTGTAATAGTCAAGACACTGTTATTCACGTGTCAGTGTGTTTTCAAATAGTAATGATTGACTGTATTTGTAATATATATGAAATCAATGCTGCTGCGAGGAAGCCTTACGCCCCTTATATATTACACGTTTCTTTATATTATTAAAGACTAACTGATACGTAACAGACGAATAACTCGGTTTTTACCTGCATTTATAATCACTTCCTGTTGACGTCGTTCTTTATTAAGCTTGGTGTTGTTGGAAACATGTCCATGGCAATTGGGAGGACTGGATTGGAGAAAGTTTCTCTCTACAATGGCTCCAAGTCTGTCACATAGTCCACAGTGCATTATGTGTGCTGATCTGAAGTACACAGACATGTCTCCTCCTATCATCAAATGTTAGCTTTAGTTAGTTAGACGTGAACTTTTGCCACCCAAGTTAGTTGTCTATCACCACTGTCTCTTACAGAAGCAAATCACTTCTGTCAACAATTATCCATCCTTTGAGTCGTGACTGCAAATGTGACATGTGTAAAAGTATGTTCCTTATTGTGAGGGAAATGAGTGTTTTGGGAAACTTCAGGAACTGCCTGCTGAGTCACTGGTGTTTGTTTTTTCACCTTCTGTTACAGCAGTTACACCTTCAGTTCAAGCACCATTTTATTACCAGCTAATAACGATGCACAGTGGCTGAAGCTGTGGGGATTTATGGCCTGATCTGTGTGAATCAAATGTTCAACAAATATAGGGGCCTATCTTTGTTCAGCTAAGCTTTTGTTTATATAACCAAGCTTTCGTTTCGTCAAGGTTCTGGCTAGCCCGGTCCGATAGCTACATGATTGATTCAGATTTCCCAAATCAATTCCATTCACTTTTCAATTTGAATTTGGTTTGTCTCAAGATATTTCTGTCAATTTATTCCAATTTTGCTAAAATATGGTGGTGATTTTCAGAGAACTAACGCTGTAAATAGTAGGGATGCTCCGATCAGGTTTTTTTGCTGCCATCAGAGTCATCCATACCCATCGTACGGATTGGCTTTAAATTTGTTATCAAAATGAAGACAAACACATTTATATTATGTATATGTACTTCTTCACGAGAGAAGAAATAGAAAAAACTTGCAAGCAGGAACTACTCAGTCAAAAGCACTTTTGAAAAACATTTATCTGGATGTGAGAGTGCTCCGTCTGTTCGAGCTCATGTCAGCCCATGTAGCAGAGCTCAGAGTAAGAGAGCTCACTCGATGGACACCAGTGTTCTTCACCACGGCAAAACTGTTGAACCATAGGCCTTCCCTCACAGAAAACTCACCATGCTCCGCCAGCTGCGTTTTCTTTAAGTTGTCTTAAAACCTTTTAATGTGCTCCTCCTGCAAAGTATTTCTCGATTGGATGTGTTGCAAGATGCAAACTTAAGATCACCAAGTTCCTCAGCAGACATGTTATTCCCATGGGTTAGCAGGAAGTGGGAAAGGATGAGGGGACACTTCACAACAGACAGGTGCTGCTTCAGACTGCAAGCTGTCATAGGTGATCAATGTTTATGAACGGCAGTGATCGGCATTCACTGATCCCATACTTTTTGTTGTGATGGTAGCCGATCGATCTAGGCACCACAGGTATACTGTGGAAGTACCCGATCCTTGGATATTATGTATCAATATTGGGTCATGCACTAGAAAGTTCAGAGTTCATTGATTGGTTCGACTGAGGAAAAACCGCTCAGCATTATGTCGCGTCCAATACATTTTATCCTTTATCAAACCAGCTGCTTAAATGACTTGGATCATTTTATTTTTAACGTCTGTTGAATGTCTGTATATGATTCTTGCTAATTATTTTCATTACTCCTTACTCCTTAATTCCTGTTTTTCTTGTTTTCATGGTTCGTTACTCCTTAATTCATGTTAATAATATCCCCTTTCAGTTAAGTAATTGACTATACCACCAAGAAATGAATGTATATTCATTTATATTTTTAAGGTAAAGGTATCAAAGACATAAGTTGAAATAACAGCGAGTAATCCGGTAAACATTCAACACCAACAAAAAAAAATCAATAAAATATCACTATATATATATAAGAGAAATATAGATTTCTTTCACTTAACATTGTATTACTTATATAGTATATTAAGTGCAGAAGCTTGTGTCTGCAAAGGCTGAGTAACCTTTACAAAAGTAGGACATCTCCACTGTAGCTGGTGCTTTCCTATAATGAATGACAAGCTCTTTGTTTTTGTGGAAATCCCTCCTGTCACGCATCCAAATATGGTAGATGCAGGGAGGTTTTAAGCTGCCTGCATCAAAAATGTAACCCAGATAATTTCTGTTTGATGATAAGAAGCTTCGTCGCATTCCCTTTGTGAATGCCTCATGTTGAGCTTGCTCTTTTCTTGCGGCTGCCCGTGTCTCTCCTGGCTCTAAAAATACCGTTTTAATTGCACATCATGTGCCCGTCTTTGGTTAGTGTTCTTGAAACCAGTATTTTCTGTGCTGATGCAGACAGAAACATGTCTGTAAGTTTTTTTTTAATTACTGCAGAGAAACCACGCGTAGGCATTACAGGAGCTGCTCTGCCTTTAACATTGAAATTGATTTAGTCATTATTATTCTATTTATTTTTAAAATCGATTTGAGCTTTTTATATTTGTTCAACATTGAAGCGAATTACAACCTTGCAGAGTGAAATGCTTTCTGACGTACTGTATCCATTTGAATGTGGAGGTCAGTGTTTATTCCTCCAATAACACAGTGTACTTGTTTTAATTTCTCTACTGAAACTCTGTTACCATCTGTCCCAACATTGTTCCTATAACCCTTAATTTTTTGCTGAATTTTACGTCAATCTTTAAAAATGTAAATCCCCGCCCCAGCAGCTGCCACCTCCTCATTTTCATTTGCAAACCAGCAGCGGTCCTGAATTTGCCTGAGGCTCTAAGACAGCTTTCCTCTGATTGCTGTCATGCTGTTGTCTGTTTTTTTATTTCCTCCAACCCCCAATTTCACCGGCATCTCACTGGGTTCATTTTAAACTAGGAGTAGAACTGCACATTGACTCTCACTAGCAATAGACAATGCAGGCTTATTATGTGTGGTGAGCATGGCAAACTCTGTTTACTTGGAGGCATTCCATCTGTAGTAAGAAATGAAGCTAGGTTTGGGGAAGATGGAGCAGAATTGCTCATGCTAGAATCCATATCTTTTTGTTTGAGGTTCTTGTAGTTCTCTGGTGACCTCTCTTCTCCCCTCATTTTGTAAAATCATTTTTATGTAAGACTACTCTGATGATTATCTCATTTGAAATGCAGGCCTTTCAAACGAAAGAGTAGGGTGTAGACTGAAGCAAAGATTGTCCTTTGCAATCTGTCTCTGAAATGGATGGTCTTATCCTGTGTATAGGTATAGTGCTGTGTCCCACACAGAAAAGATGGAAGGAGTTGGACATGTTCAGGACTGTAAGCTGAATGTGTCCTGGACGTCTTCTGTTAGAGGTGTTTCAGGCACGTGGTGGAGACCGAGGGCTCGACCCAGGACCAGGTGGAGGGATTATGTCTCCACACTGAACTGGGAGTTTCTCGGGATCCCCCAGTTCGAGCTGGTGGATGTTTCCCGTGAGAAGGGCGTTTGACCCTACTTTGGTTTTACAGCAACATGTCCAGTGATTTTCTAGATGGTCATGAGGTTTTGAGATGCATGAGAAATCACAAATTAGTATGATGTTTGTTGCATCTTGTGTGCAAGTGTGTATTAGAAAGCACTGTACTGTGATGTCTTCTACTGAGTCTCCTCTCCTTAAGAAAGCCTGGTAAGGTGGACTTGAAGAGACCCCCTATCCTTAGAAATATTCCTGGGGAGACCCATGTGTAATCCTGGCATTACATTGCTGTGGAAGTCCCTAACTTTACAACACTGCCATCTGTTCTGGCTGATTTGTGAACATATCACACTGGGTTCAGTCACGCTGGATTAGCATTTCAAGTTGAAAATGTAAATATTAATAGTCCACATGGTGGTGGAAAGGGGTAGTGTTGTTTCCCTTACAAGTGTTTTGGTTTAAGTGAGGACAATAAAAAGTCTAACTATGTTTATCATTACCTTATTGCTAAAAGATTACATATTTTCCAAGTGTCCATTATTGTATTGTTGTATTGTTCAAATGTGGAAGTGCTCCATCCTATTTATCCCCGTCCAGGCAGCATGACCTCGCTCTTGACTCATCATACGCCCTTATATTCCTAAACATAGACGCTTCAGTCCTGTGCTTTACCATCCTTGTGTGTTGTGTTAAGTATTTAAACTGCTTGAAGGGTCCTTCTTGCAAACCAAACGTATTGGTTGTCAACAACCTTCATCTGACACGCAGTGATGATGCCATTTTAATAGAGAGGACAGACAAGGTCTTGAAACCAGTGACCTGGTTAGGTCATGGTGTGTTTGCTCAGGGAATCGATGGGCTGTAGATTTTTCAGTGAAATCTTTTTGAAAGTTTTAGTGTATCCATTCTATAATGTTAGCATGTCATATTTGCTAGCTGCATCAAGGTGGTTGTGTTTGGACCGAACCTCATAAAACTTGTTGTCAGTTCTCTAGTTTAATCAGATGTGCCTTCATGCTTTGATTTCACCCAAATATCACACATATAAAGCTTTGACTTCGCTGGAGAACTTGCATTACTGTATGAATGGACGCATATTTATATACAGTCTGTACATTAGAAATCTTAGTAACGTCCCACCCCAGCTACCAAAATGGCAACTACACGAGGACATCCGCTTTTTAAACTGAGGTTCTTATGAGGTTGTTATTGTCAGAAGTCCAATGTGATTAAATTGTGGCTGCCTGAGAATCCAGGGGGAATACTCCGTTTTACCTGGAGTAATGAAAGGAAACCCCTTGCAATCTAATCTCCTGCTTTGGGAGTTCATGTCGCACGTAATTCCCAACAGGTCCCCTCTGTGGATGTGTGCGCACGCTCATACATGGCCTTGGGTTTTTAATAATGTATATTGTTTTAGTGCAAGTAGGTCATGATAACAGGCTGGGGACTGATGCAGATACCCTTCTGATCTCAACATCACTCAGACACAGCGTGTTTTCTATCTTTCCACAATGCTCATTAACTTAATCAAGCAAGCAAGCGCACACACACAGACACACACACACACTAATAAGGGCATGTTCAGTGAACACACACACTTTTTCTGAGTCAGGCTAAGGAGGGTCTCAGTTTACCCAATGAATAAGTAGTATTAAGACACTAAGACGCCATGAGTCCTTAAGTACATTTTGCTTCCTTATATGGGTTGAAACTACGTCGCGGGGACTGTCGATTCACCTCAGTATGTGACCTAGAAACAGGAAGTGCTGTGGTTAAGTAGCAAGAGCGAAATCTCTGAGGGGGAACTTAAGAATGCTCGGATGTGCCTTGAGACACTCTTTGTAGAAATTAAATGACACGACGCCACCTATCGGCAAGTCTGAAATTTCATGGTTTTCATGTTTGATGTTATTATTATGGAAATGTAACTTTTTTTTTACCCTGTTGCAGGTACGCATAGCAGCTAACTTTGTCATCCATGCCCCACCAGGAGAGTTTAATGAAGTTTTTAATGGTAAGACCCATTACAGCTGATATTACATCCGTCTGTTAAATGATGGACAGCAAACCAAGATGTTTAAACATGTTGTGCTTAATACTGCTGTTATTAAGTGTAGGGCTCAGATTTAACTGCAAAACTCTCTGCATTGCTCTGGTTGGTTGTCCACCAGTCAGAAGGATTTTGCTAAATAATTACTAGCAAAATTATTTAGTCACTCAGTGTGTTAATTATTTATACAAAATCCAAGCATTCCTGTTCAATGAAATCTCTTTGTCAACATATAGTAGATTTTAATCGGATTTAGCATTTTTTTAATTTTATTTTAAAATGATATGCTTTAGCTACATGGGTAAATGTGGATTTCGTTTTTATTCATCTATGTTCTAACAAATGAACAAATGAAGTGATACCTTACATGTTCCCGCCTAAGATGACATTCACCACAAGGTGGAGCTAGAGACCAACACCTGAAGTCGTTTTGAAGTGATTTAACTTCAAAACATTTCCGCCAGTAATCTCGATGTTATCACAGTAACATAGACTTGTACAATGTGAGATAATCTAATGTCCTGCTGCTGCTTGGGCCCTGTTTCTTCGTCTGATGTCTTTGTCTCATTGTACATTTGGGGAAATTGCACGCTTCTCTAGTCTGATGATTTCAACATTTTCCTCTTGCAGATGTTCGATTGCTGCTAAATGATGACAATCTTCTCAGGGAAGGAGCTGCACAGTAAGTCCCTGCCTTTGTGCTTCACAGTGTTTGGGTCATTTTGGTGTTAAGCTAAATCTCCCCTGTCTTCTTTTCACTAAATGGTAGACAAAAGATGCTGTCTAGTGAGACCCCTCAACAATCCGGGGTCAACACACCAAACCAAGTCTTATCTTATTTTCGTGCATCCTATGTTCACTCGCTTTCTTAATGGATATATGTATTCATTTGAAAATATCAGGTTTCCTTTTCTTATGATAGCTTTCTTCTGTTGTGTCAAAAATGATCATACTATTGTTCATATGCACAATATTACAAGTGACCCCAACTTTTATTGAATAAAAATCTACCTCATTAACTTTTCATTTTGACTTTCTATGCAATAGTTATTGTCTGTTTGTGCGTAAACCTGAGTCATTTAGAGCAGCTTCTTCAATAGCTCAAGATCCATAGTGGAGTTATAATCATTGTCGTTGGCGGATGCTCAGTTCACTTTGCTGCACTTAGATGAACATCACTGTCTCTCATCCTGCAGTGCATTTGCACAGTACAACCTTGACCAGTTCACTCCAGTGAAAATCAACGGCTTTGAAGAGCAGGTAAGGTTCCATGATCGCCCTTGTCAGTAATGCCAATAGCTGAAGCAGTTAATACTGCTCCATATAAGATTTAAATGGAGTGAGGGGTTAACTCGTCTTGTTTTCTTCTGACTGAGGCCTTGTTTTTTTATACCGGTCAGTTCTTGCTGCTCCCTGATTAAATTAGCCCAAGAACATCTGTGTGTACCTACTCATGTGCAAACATGCATGATAAAGCCTCTTGATCCATTCTACCATCCCTCCATATGTTTCACAGATGCATGTGTTTTACAAAAACTTGCATATTGGTTTTAATATAATTATGATGCACTTTCTAAATTATACTGTTGAAAACAGTTTTTGGTGCAAGAATATTATTATTATATTACTAGATCACCCATTGATGCTTTGAAATAAGCACAAGTATTATCTGTAATGTCTTGTCCTTCATATTCCCACTCAAGGAACCAGTGACATGAGCCAACAGGTCTTCCTTGAGATTTGCAGTTAGCTTGTCAGCTAGCACTTCATTTGGAACTGAAAACCAAAATTGGCAAAACAATTAATGGATTGAAGCAAAGATTCACGTTACCTTTGCTCTTCTGACTTCTGTGAAAGTGCTATACAGTTGAGCATGAGCTTTTGCAATAACTACTGCAGGCACTTGCTGTGCTTGCATTCCTCTATGCGACTAAAAAACAACCCAGGTACAGGACTGATGTTGGCACCTGAGAATGGGTCTGTCAAGCATGTGGTGGTGAGGGAATACGCTCTGTGTCGACACCGTTTGTAATTATTGCACAGATTTATGTAAAGATGTCATCATCTGCTTACATTCCACCCCACACCCGCTGATATTCCCATTTGACACAGAGCGTGAGGTGCAAGAGGGTTGGTGGAGTTTCACCTTGCTTCAGTCTCATCCTCACGCTCTCACCTCTTCCTTCAGGTCTTAATCACAGAACATGGAGACCTTGGAAATGGTCGCGTTTTGGACCCCAAGAACAAAATCTCCTTCAAGTTCGACCACCTGAGGAAGGAAGCCAGCGACCCGCGGCCCCACGAGTGCGATGGCTCTCTGGAGGAGTGGAGGAGTGCGGTGGATTCTGCCGTCAGAGCTTACGTGAAAGACCATTATCCCAATGGAGTGTGCACTGTACGTCATCGACATGACACCCACAGTGAAACCAGTTAAACTCTGGGGGCCAATTAGTTTGCTTCTGCAAAGGCTTAGAGTGAGGTTGGCAATGCAGAGCTTCATGTGTATGTGAAGTGTACGTAAGGAAAAAAAATTTAACTGGAGTTAACTTTTTGATGTAACGCAGGACAAAATGTACATTTTACATGATAAATCCAAAATCTTTATTAGCAGGCATCTTGCTTTGTCATTGTGTTTGAGCAATCGAAGTAATTGTCTGGATTTTTTTAAAGGTAAAATAATGTCTTCAGTACTGTAATGTAATTACATTTCATGTTTATCTATATATACATTTTGAATCTAGATTGTCAGTTAAAAACATTTAATGTGAGTGCTTCACCACTGGTTAGTTGTGACATTTTTGTTTATTTCTTTCAAGGAACCCCAAAATTCTATTGGGTTAATGACAGAAAATGCATGAGAAAAAATAATTAAATGCAATTTTTGGGAAAAAAATAATCGCAATATTGGCCAAACAATACAAATAAAAGGAAAATCAATTTGGGCTGCAACCGCAACTGATATTTTGTGTGATATTGATTTGATCTTTGAGCTGTTTTCATTTTAAAACCAAACAGGTATTTTGTGCCAGTAGCAATAAAACTTCCTAAATATGCATGATTGAAATGCAAGAGGCAAACATAGTAAAATGCAGGCAAGAATATATTGAGGCCGAGACCTCTCCCAGAAGTCACCTGGCTAAATGAATAGGAAACATCACAAAATGTCCGATTTTAGCTTGACAAGGTCACATTTCTGGATACTGAAATAATGTTTGCTCCGCAGGTTTATGGAAAAACCATTGACGGGCAACAAACCATCATCGTGTGCATCGAGTGTCACCAGTTTCAACCCAAAAACTTCTGGTACGTCCCATCAGAATGAGTTGTGTGCAATATAACATACTGAAGTCAAGTACTCTGCATGATTTGCCTGGAGGTACGTGCTTCCCCTGATGACGTTAATCACTTTGGATCGCTTGCATCTAAACCTTGAATGATCTCTTTCTTAGCTTAACTGCAATTTAACTGGATCCGATGTGATCCTCTTTGCTTGACGGTTTAACACGGCTAACAAGCCTCTGCTGTTAGCTGCGGTAATTATGTGGCAGAAGTTCTCACTGACACCTGCAGGGGTCCCATCTATAGTCAAAAAAATCTCTTCTCTATCGCTTTTTAAAATGTTTTGTTAAATCATAGTGGAAACATTTAAGTGCATATATTCATTTGGTTTGTGAGTCCTTCATTTTCCCGTGTCAGTGTCTTATGTGTGTTTGCGGTGTTTTTTTATATAATTTAATCTGTGCATTGTTTAGGAATGGACGTTGGCGGTCGGAATGGAAGTTCACCACCACCCCATCCACCACTCAAGTGTCAGGAATTATGAAAATCCAGGTATCATCACAGTTTGCTTTTTTCTTCTTGTGTCTGGTCGTATCATCTGGATCACTTGTCGTTCAAGGTTCATTACTATGAGGATGGCAACGTCCAGCTTGTGAGCCACAAAGAAGTTCAGGAGTCCATGTCTATTTCTGTGAGTTTTTATTTCTCATTTGTACTGTTGGAGAAAATATATTCATACCCAATCAAGCCAGTTTTACTGCACATTGGACCTTTAAATTATTTTTCTCTGGCTCTTCTCTCCATGCAGCGACACACCGTATGATGCGTCTGCCTTCTGTCTGAATATCAAATTAATATTCACCTTTTCTTTTCCCAGAACGAAACTTCAACTGCAAGCAAATTTGTAAAGATCATGGAGGCTGCAGAGTACGACTATCAGGTGTGTGATAGGTTATTAATATTTATGCTCTCATACACATTTTTTTACACAGTCACGTAAAGTTGCTTCACTGCCACTTGTTCTTAAGTTCATTTGCAGCTTTTCCAAAATTATTATTACTATTTAGTATTAGTGTTTAAATAGGATCGAACTGATCACAGGAGCTAACATCACACATATCACACAACGTTCTCATACTTATACAGTATGTTAATTTCAAAGAAAGGTATATTAAATAAGTAGTGATGAGGGGATTGTTTGTACTGAAGTATAGTGCAGGGGCGCTATTGTGGAAGAGGAACACTAATTCAACCAACCTTTTTTAAAATGGGGATCTATTTTTCATTTTTGTAGATCCACCAGTTCACTTTGCCTTCCAAAGCGTTTGCCAAATATATCTGCCACACTTACACAAAAAATGTTACAGCTACATATGATAATATAATGAGCTATATAATATTTAGGGAGATGCTAAATTATGCCTACTACTGCATTTGTAGCGACAATAATGGCTCAGCATTCATAGTCTTGTCTTGCTACACAACCCCCTGTAATAAATTTGGATCTTTGTTTATTTACATTCTGGTTGCACATTTTCTTGATACGGCATTTAGTTTTAATCCAACTATGAAACAATGAGGGACACCTGGATGCTCGACAATAAGTAAGGCTCAAAAAAAGTATATCAAGCTTTGACAGGAAACGTCATGTTAGTCTTTAGCTTTCTTAGTGTTGCAATGCAGTCAGATTCGTAGGCGTCATGGTTTGAACAGGGAACACTTTTCTGCCGTGATGGGTAAGGCTTGTGTTCATGTCTTGATGGTTGTGGTGGAATAACACCCTCAGTGCAGCAACATAGCACTGCATCACGTAGAATGGGATGATTTGACTTTGCTGTCGTGACGGCTGCTTGCGATCAACTAATGGGACAACAATCTCCCTGTTGATCCTGATCTGAATTAGGGTGATGTTGATATTGTGGTGAGTCAACAGAGAAAACAAAGAAACAGAGTGGCTGCTGACTTAAGTTTTTTCTGCTTGTGAGTGATTGTACAGTCCACAATAGCAGGACTGTCACTGGTTTTATATGGAGCAGACGTGGTAGTTGTGATGTGGGGGAGGGTTTGGTATCATCACTTGGTACAGAATGTGGCTGCATGTGTGAGGAGATCATATGAGCTGAATTTAACAGATATTGGCTGTGGTCCTCATTCAGTTACTGTAGCGTCTAGATCTCCCGATGCTTCTGCTCCTTCATAGCCCTCAGATCAGGATTTTAGCTAGCAGGGCATCCCTGAACTGCAAAACATGAAAAAATGGACAGCCAGGTTTTCTCAGCAGGATGCCCTAAATGTCCAATTATTTGTGCCTGTTACCATGAAAAGGGTGTTTCTGCCCAGTAATTTCTCTGAATGTGATGAATTTGCCTAATCTTAACCCTAGAATGATGTGTTATGCGCCCCACTTTTGTCTTCCCCTGAAACAAAACACAATAAATGTGTCTGACGTTCCCTCTCTGCAGACCGCCATCAACGAGAACTATCAGACCATGTCGGATACAACCTTCAAAGCCTTACGTCGCCAGCTTCCTGTGACGCGCACCAAGATCGACTGGAATAAGATCCTGAGCTACAAGATCGGCAAGGAGATGCAGAATGCTTAGAACCACAAATCCTTCCACACACAGACACACAGTGTTGCATGACTGGATATTCGTATCGTCTTTGTACAAAAATGACTTGAACAGAGAAAGGTAAAACATATTATTTTTATTTATACAGATGCCCCTTCTATATAGTCACTATATAATGTACAAGAAAGGAATTGGAAATGTAAAACTGGATGAAACTATATAATAAAGAGTCAAGGAAAGGCCTTGGATGAAGAAGATGAAAACTACTAACAACAGGTCTACGTGTGAAGTGAAAGCTTTTTTGTTTGTTCATATCCAGTTCATGTTCCTTCACCGTCTGTCACCATCCTGGGGTGGCTGTCTTGCAGCGCTCCGGCCCAAATTTAGCCTTCTTCCACTCGTCGGCGTTATTTCAGCCACTCAGCCAGCTCAGTTAATTCACAGCTGCAGTACTGTGCATAACACCCACTTTCTAACAAATGCACTCCATATTTGCATTCAACTGAGAACCCGACTGTATAGTAATAACCGGGCACATTGTAATATATATATAATTGTATGAAACATCCCGTCTGTCAGTTTGGTGAACATAACCACGAGATCAACTGTAATTCAGTCACAGAGATGTCGTATTAAATAACAAATTTTCTATTCAGAGTCTTGGTCATTTTTGGTTTTTGTTCATGAGACACATTTCATTTCTAACTAACAAAACTAATTAGCTATTGAGATGATAACTTGAAATTCTTCAGGAGTTCAATCATTGACAGACATCTTGACTGTTATATAAAACAAGTCAGGTCTGCTTTGACCGTATCTTTTAGTTCATTTTCACACCAAACCCGATTTAGGCGACTGAAGCTGAGGAGGGCAAAGTGCGGCCGAGGAGCCACTTGTGGCCCCTGCCTGTCTTTGTGCGGCCCAATTATGAAAAAGATTGATAGATCAGTAGAAAAAAGTGCTTTCAGGTCTTATATTTACTTGCTCCACCCATAGTTATGTTACCAGGATATTCCCCTTGAAAAGATCTTCCCACATAAATGATTTATTTTCAGAATCTTTCAGTAAAATGTGTCTGAAAAATACTGTATTATCAAGACATTGTAGTGACATATTTAGACTTTCTTCCGATTTTCTCCTTGTTTTATATGATGACAGTTACAGAATTTCAATTAAATTCAAGACTCTTTTTGTTTTTAACGCCCCCTCACAATACAGTAGTGGCTAATATGCCCCCTCAGGTAATGGAAATGCACCTCCCTGAACTAAAGGGACTGAGTTGAAGGGTTAATGTCGCGCTGCAAATACGAGCAACAAACTGAGACTGTAATATAGAGGTGAGGAAGTGACACGTTTGGGGTGACAGGGTCGTAGCTTTAGCATGTTATGCAACACGTTTCAGTGGCCATGTGTTGCATCAAACACAGAAGTCGAAACATCTGAACTCCCACAACAAGTCACGCAGTCCTCTGACATATGCAGGGGAAATTCACCACCAGATGAAGGAATGAAATGGCAAAACTGATGGTAGGTGTTGCAGGATTTCACAGCTCACCAAGATGATGGTTCTGATGGACCCAAAGATGGCAGCGTGCCATTTCATTTTTTATTTTTTTTGCTTAAATTAACTTCCTCAATATATTAACGGCTCTGTCAGATTCTTTCAGTCTTTTATCTTCTTGAAAATCTTGACAAAAGGGCCCATGATGAGATCACAATGATAGTTATGAAGTTTTCATGCTTTTGATGCAAGCACCAGGTTAAAAAACCTTCACAACACACCAAGGAAAGAAAAACAATCACTTAAATTTACACCTAACGCTTCAATAACACCTTAACAGTATATACATCTACTGTACTTGCCTTCAGTAAAAACTTTAGCTCTGCATCGTGATATCATGAAACTCAAAGAAAATGAAGTTTAAAATAATACCTGCCAGTAGTCAACATAGCATTAGCATACTGCCTTCATCCAAGCGGTTGTCGACACAAAAGTCCTTCACCAGTGACATTCCTGGGTCTCAAATCGACCTTTCCACTTCCTTTGAACGTGGCTGGAGAGGTAGAGGGAAGTGACCATACCGAGTGCTGCATCAGAGCTAGTAGAGTACTCATTTTTTATAAGGTGTATGGGGGTGAAAATCACAGCCGCTGCAACCCATGTCTCAGTTGTTGAGGCTGTGGATGCAAATCTGTCCTTCATGGACGAACGAACCGCTCCTGGTAAGTTTAGGAATCTCAAATTCAAGTCTAGCCCCAGATGACAAGGTTTGGAGTGAACCTACTGCCTGCAGACCGCCAGGTCTTCCGGTCTTTGGGTGTGAAACAAAGGCTTATGAGGTTGCAACAGCTGTCCTGGTCTTTCTCCGTGGTCCAGCTGGAGCGAGGGCTACTTCTATTTCTTTGAGGATCTTAATAGGCCACCTGATTGCTTCAAACCTGCAGTGATGAAATAAGAAAAAACGTTGAGTCCGTTGTTCCTGTCTTCCACAACGTCAAAATGAACTTACTTCTTATTAACGTCTGCTTCTGGGAGGTAATGGTAAAACTCATAGAAGATCTCGTACTCAACAAGGAGCTTTCTGACTGTCTCCTGAAGCAGAGAGAGAGAGGACCTTAGTTGGTTAAGGTGTCCCACAGGGATCAATGTGTGGGCCATTCTTCAAGCATTATTCCTTGAAATAATCTGGGTCAACATTCTCATGTCCTTCTTTCAAATGTGGTCATCTACCGTGGTTGTTTGTATTGTTGGTTGTGAAAGGTTTGCTAGTTATCGAATGTCTAATAATGTGCCTGAAGATTAAATAAGAGGTGAAAGAAGGTGAAAAGAGGTAATTTCCATGATATGAGAGTGGCCTTCTTTGATGGATACATGTTAAAAGTGTCCTCATGCGTTCCATGTTTCTGTAGGCAGTCTGTAAATATCATAAATGGTTACCTTATAAGTCTCCAGCTGCTCTGGTAGCAGTTTGATCCATGCCTTCTTCTCCTTCTCTTCATTCGCACTCTCAGGCCTCACACGCAGTCTTCGATACATGCTGTGACACTTTTCGCTCGCCTTAACACAAACACACATTTATACACCGCCTGTGGATGAGGTCGGTTATCCGAGCCCTGACTCACCATATGCAGTTGTTTCCGCAGCTTATCGGCAAAGTGATCCAGAGTGCGTTTGGCTAAAACTTTCCTTTTGTTGCACAAAGCCTCTCGGACAGGTTTCACGCGAACTACAAACGGGCCGATCGTGATGGAGGATGGAAGGGATTGTTCCATTCGTCGTATCTCCAGAAGGTGTTTCCTAACCTCCTTCTTCACCTCCTTCACCGACGAAAGATTGGTCACATTGGCTCTGTCCCATATATGAGAGAAAAGAATCATGTTCAGGAGCATTGTTGACCACACACTGATGATAGTGATGCAGAACTCACTTCACATAGGTTTCGATATCCAAGTTGTGAAGCTCCAGGTACTCTGTGAACTCCTCAGCGTAGGCCCTGAGGGGGATCTCTGCCTTGCTCAGCGCTTTCTGTATCTGCTCCCTCGTCCTAGCTACTTCTGGTTCCCACATGTACACGGACAAGATGACTGGATCACCGCCGATGAACAAGTTCTTCATCACAAACTGAAATGAGAAGTCCTCTGAGTTATATAGCTCTGTTTTTCTTGATGGTAGATTTAACAGGTGCCCAGCAGAACATCAAAAGTTGATGTACAAGAAGCCTCTTTCAGGTTGGAGGTCACTTTGCCACCACCCTGATATTCAGTCTGAATGTAGTTTGTACTAAGTTTGTACTGATGAAACATACTAGTTACTAACTGGTAACTTCTGTTCTTCATTACCGGAGTGTAAAGATGGGCAATTTGGTGTTTCGCGTCTCTGTAGAACCCTGTTGTTTTCGTAACCTCACAGACTGCCATCGTGGTCTTGTCAGTGTATGAGGATTTATGAACCATTTTTGTTTCATCTAAGCATAAACACAAGACTGGATGTCTCCTCCTTTGTCCAGATGAGCATTTTATCCCTACAGAAGCTGTTTGTTTGAGTTGAGGTTTGGCATACGTCAAATCTGCTTTTGGTAGCACTGGATAAGGATTATCAGGCGTATTTCACTGAAGGTGAAGGAAGTGCTGGTCCTCTTCATTGACATGGAAGCTTCACGAGGCTCATACAGACTTGACTTAAAATGTTGGGTCATTTTCGCTTCACCTTATGTGCACAAAAAATTACTCTTTCTTATCACTTGCGCCCAAATGCATGTTGGTTTTTGACTGAGGCTTCGATTGAGTTCTTGCGAGAATTGTTCCCTGACCTGCACACCAGCACTCTAAAGCCCCCACCACGGTCCCTCCCACTCCACCTCATGCAGTGCAGTGCAATGTGGTTGTTACGAGCTAAGTCAGCCATATTAGCGCCGCAGAAAACAATGTTATAAGTTGTCCCACATTTCTAAAATGTAAAGCGGCGCAACCAGAGGTTTGTTATGTTTTATGGTAGGATATGTTGTGATATATTATTTAGCAATTAAAACAGTATTGATTGTGTAAACTAAAGTAGTGGTAAAATGACTAAAATTATAAGCAACTTTCCAGATGGAATCCAGCGATTATCAATAGACAAGGACACTTTTCATCACCATAGACATATGAAAGTTGAGCCAACTATAATAGTCATAATCAGAACTAGAATCTTGCTAATATTTTTGGCTTGCAACAGGTGTTTCTTTCTGTCTGGTGCGCCAGCCAGGCACCTGCCTCTCCCTGGGTGAAACTAATCCAATAGGAATAGGGCTTCCACTATCTGGGTCCACAAACCAACCGCACGGAGCTGCTGTTTTCCACCAGTGGAGTTCATTGGCATTCCATTTACAATGATAACATTTTTGTCCAGTCATAAAACTCTTGCTATATTGCTTCTCATGTCAGAACACTAGCGGCATGTCGGATAAAAACTGTGGAAAAACCTTAGCAATAAGAGACATACAATGTGTTTTCAGTTGATAATGGAGCAAGCAAGGAACTTACCCCATCGATCCTTGGCACATTGTACGTTGCAAGGATCCCTTTATCGAACAAATCCACAACAGCCTTTCCAAAGTCCTCCGGTGGTGTTGTGTACTTGACACTTTTAGAATCCAGAACCAGGTCCAGCACAAACAGAGGATGCTTTTTTGGCCTGGGGTCAAAGAGACGACGGTGGGTTTAGCTCAGTTTCTATGCTGGAAGTTTGTGTTTCTTACTTCAAAGGGCTCCTGGTGAGGTTTTCTCCCCAGACCATGTCCTCTTGACACTGGAGAACACTGTAGCAACTGTCCTGGATCATATCGTTCAGATAGAATATCGAGCTGAGCACCATGTAGCGGAGGGAGTCCTGCATGGAGTATCGCACTCTGCTGATCAGTCGGCAAAGGTTGGAAGTCTTGTAGGCGAACCAGCAAGTCTCGTTGACGTTGTACGTGCCCTTGCCGAGTTTCTCCAGGTTGCTTCTTATAATGTTGCTTAGTATTACCATCCAGGACTGGTGAAGAAATGAGCTCATCTGACAGAGACAAGACAGACAGACAGGCCATGAGCGGAACATCTTTGTCAATGATGGTGAACCAAGCGCTACAATGCCTTTTGATGGATTTCAGTCTGTCGATCTTCAAACTGTTTGAGGCTCTGTGTCTCGCTCAAAACGTTGAACAGTCTCAGGGATGCAACCTTTCGGCACTCTATTTCCACCTCCGATAAAGCGCGGATCACTTGTGTGTTGGACAGCAGGTACTTTGAGGCGAAAGCCCTTTTGATGCTGAGGAACTTGTAGTCAGGAACGCAGGCACATTCTGTCCGAACACAAAGAGCATTACATTCTTAACAGATACAAAACTTGACTTCTCTTCCGCAGGGACTAAAACTGTGGTGCAGTTGGCTGAAATCTTTGAGCAGTATAAAGAGCTAGATATGAAGATAGATGAAGAGTGGCTTGTTCTCATTACTGTACATCAACCTACTGTTACCTCCACTGGTCTGTTAGTTAGCAAACTCAAGATAATTCAGTATTTGTGCTATTCTGTATTGCCACCAGTATACACAAACATTCTTTAATATCAGGGGTTTCTTTCTCATGCCTACTGTGTGTGCTGTGCAATCATGTGCTGTAACACTACTGCCACCTGGTGTCAGACTGAGCTCATTGGCATCAATGATTTTTTAAATGCTAAAAAGGTATTCATTTGTAAAGATAAAAGAGCGCTAGCGGAGTGATGCAGGGTGACCAAATCAATCTCAATGTACAGCTATGCTTTCTCCACACCAGCACGACAGTCTCCATAGGCTCTTTACCATTTAACACATTTATTACAAAAGCAAATCAAGATAGATAACCAACAAGAATATAGTAATAATATTTAAAATAACCTTTAGTTTTCAACACAACTCAGTGACATTAATGAAGTAAGAACTACTTTATTAAATAGTGTGGAGTTGAGACAGATAAAGTAAGATATCTATAGTATGGTAAAGAGATGGTCGCCCTGTGCCTTTTGAACCCTCATCCAAAATGACATTACACTTCTTTAAAAACTTGTCTCTTAATACGTTTGAAAGGCCCAATCGGCCGCACTTTAATTTGTCACCAGCCATTCGCCTCTTACAGAAATAAAAATAGAGTAAGTTAATTTCAATGCTTTTTCAGACAGAGAATTATCACTGTATACGCAAAGCATGTTCTAAATGTGACTGACTGCATGAGAAAATGCAAGATTGTCACTTATAATTCAAATCAGGAAATCCTGTCTATAACAGAAAATCTGCTTTCAGGTTACAATTTTCTGTCTTAATAAATAAAAGTCAATAATATTCATTATAGTCTGTTTTAATCAGTTGCATGGTGTCAAACTCTCTGCTTAAAAAAGAAATGATGTATATTGCTGCAATAATCTGCATATTTCACAGATAGATATGAATAAATATGGAGGAGGGAATGAAGTTGCACAGAGGTTTGTTAACGTTCCAAGTAACACGACCAAGGTCATTCATATCTAAACATGTCAATCCCTCCATACCTTTTTTCCTGATGGGCAAAAGCTCTTCCTGTGGCAGCTGCTCCAGAGCGCTCTTCAGCTCTTCCTCATAGATTAAGATGTTCATTGTGCGGTCATATTCCTGCTTGACCCTTTTCTCCAGATCTCCTATGAACTTCTTCACCCTGCGCTCATGAAATCGCTACAATCACAATCTTAGATCATAATGCGGATGATGATTGTTATTACAGTTGGGGTCTGAGGTTAGGCGCTGACAGGGCGATTCGAGCGATCCGCCGCAGGCTTTCATTTTCAATGGACGGCGTGGCGTTGCTGACGGGCAAGCGGTCGACACTCTTATGGTACTGGATGTTGGCCTCGGTGTACTTTTTAAGGAGCAGGGCAAACTGGAGTCGCTGCACAAAGACACGCGGATCCTCGGCAACGAAGAACACTTTGATACGGGGAACCCAGTACTGTTGTTTTTCTACCAGGATGTCCACTCCTGGAAAGCAGAGGAATGAGGATACAGAATACACCATATCTTCACATTTTCATGGAATTAGAATCCAAATGTGTTTTAACAGAGAGCATTACATGAAGTGTATTCCAAAGGCAATGTGAATTAAATAGGCTTACCCCAGGTATTACTCTTTTTGTGTTCTTCATATAGACTGGGATCAACCTCCGCCTCGTCGAGGCTCCTCTTGACCAGCACCCTCTGAACCATGTACTGATGACGCTTTGTACAGTAGTCAGCAACTCCAACCAGCTGCCAGCTGTGGGCTGGGAGAGTCTTTATTTTAACTTATTCAAAAATAAATGTAACAAATGGCACTTTTGTCACCATAAATGCCTTCTTCTCCAGGAAGCAAGGCTTTGGCGGGAATAGGTTTTCGACCGTGAGCTCCATCGGCGCAACCGAGGCTCAGCCAGTCATCAGGCGTGCGACAGTCAAAATCCTCGTTGTCAAATATCTGGGATTTAAACAAAAAGCTTACCCGCATGACGGTGGCATGAAAGAGGTAAAGGGGTGGGCTGACCTCGATGGGAAGGTTTAGCAAGACCTGCTCAGTCGGACTCGCTTCCCAGTCTTCGCTATAACCAGACATCATGTGAGCGGAGTCTATGCCTTTCTCTCCCAGGAGCTCCTCAAAGTCAATCCTCATGTACTCTCGTCGAAGTCTGTGGCAAACAAAACGTATTCCTGCGGTTTTCTAGTTGACGCCGATGAAGCACACACTTCAAAAACTCATCACGTCATTGAATCATGGAAGAAACATACCTTTCAATGGCGAGCTTGCGAGGTGTCTGACCCAGCCCTGTTTCGAAAGGCACCCGACACTTTGGTTTGTCTCCATCACTACTGAAGAAGTTGGTCAACTTGCAATAGTCAAACTCAAACTTGACTGGAGGAGCTGCAAGACACAGTGGCAAACACATTGTGGTTCATTGTTCTTGGCAACACAGTGGTTATTTCTCACCGTCCTGGGTTGGAAACTCTTTGTAATGGATGCTGGGTTCGCTTTGTGGCCTCTGCTGGACTTGCCGTTGCTCTGAAAGCATCTGCACAGTCATTAGCACAGCACTTACAGTGGGTCAGTACTTCATCTTCATTTCTGGGTCTATTGCCTGATAAAGTGAGGTACCATAGGCATGGCTAGCTTCATACTCAGATGGCATATACTGGAAGAACCTTCTACTGTTTGTACTTGAGACATTTAAAGAGTCTCAGCTAAATGAAGTCTGTCTTCATAACATTGTTTTCCGATAGCACTTCATGAAAACCCCAGGACTTGAGGACAAGGTGTTAGCCAAAGGTATTGGCTAACAATACTCATTCATGCATTGTCCAACTCTGCAGAACCAAAGTACCACCTACATGTCTCACAACATCAGGTCTTTCACGGGGACCCTTACAAAGTAAACATTGGAGTCACAGGAATGTTGGCGCTTTTGTCTAACAACGCCACTTAGTACGATTTGTGCGATTATTTAAGGTTATTCTGAGGGTATATTGTCGCTCTTCCTGTGCGTTTTCTAGTGATGGCCCAGTGAGGCTTCATGAAACAGTGTCCTTATTTTTAGAGCTCAGTAGATGGCACTGTTGTTTTAAAAATGAGGGAAGATTCATTGAAATGGCTGTTCAAATCCAAAGATTTTTGAGCAGAGAGTGCCATCTAGTGGACTCTGAAAATAAGGACACTGTTTCATGAAGCCTCAATGACCCATCACTAGTGTTTTCCAAACACAGGTGTGCAAGGATACAGCTTGGTTGAGGAGCAAAAGTGGCTAATCTGGCTGTGCACATTCATGCTGGCCCACATCACATCTCTGCATCCCTAATGTAGACAGCATATTTGAAGCCTTTAGGTAGTGATGGGCTGATGAAGCTTCATGAAACAGTGTCCTTATTTTCAGAGCCCACTAGATGGCACTCTCAGCTCAAAAATTTTGGGATTTGAACAGCCATTTTGATGAAACTTCCATAATTTTTAAAACAACAGCACTACCTACTGAGCTCTAAAAATAAGGACACTGTTTCATGAAGCCTCACCGGGCCCATCACTAACTGTCGGGCTGTCTGTCTTTTTTCTTGCATGATGTCTTGCCTATCACCCACTGCCTAATAAATCAGAGGCTCTTCATAAAATCACTTCCCCACTGCCAAATTGAATATCTCTTGACCATGGCTGGCATTGGATGACAGATTATCAGAACCTCTTCTCGGCAGACCAAACGCTTGCCACGATCACCTTCCTATTGACAGATCACAGATTCGTCTCATCCCTAGTTTTCCACTGGTGTTTTCTTGGATCAACCACCCAACGACATCACCAGTCGGGCGAGAATCCTATTTAATTTGCCATATTGACTAGTTAGGTTACAAAGACCTATTGAGTCCACGCACACTGTTTTTACCTTGAATCGTGAAATAGTTATAATGTCATCTGAGTAAACGCCTCGCTGTTTTGTCATGACCAGCTTTGACCTGTGACCTCCAGTTCTGAACCTCCTCTCCGGAAGTTGTCTGTCTGGATATGGCGACTCCATTTTAATGCCAGAGGGAAAATGGCTTTCAGAGAAAAGGGCAAATTCGGGATGAAAAGAACCTGTGCACGATTGTATTTTGCGATTTTAGTTAAAAAAGAAACATATCTGAGGAAAATCTAGCCTCACATATCAAAATCTATTCGAATACTGGGTCACAGAGTTACTTGTGCTTCTTGTGAAGCTGCTTTTTTTATTCTTTATTACAGAAGATCAGCGTCTTTTATTGGCTCTTTTTATCTGCTCATAGTATTTGAATATTTTGAATTATGTCATCTCTTATGTGGAGTCATTTCAGTTAAGATGTCATTTTGCGTTCACAGAGGTAAGTGTGACATCACAAAGTGTTTGCTAGTATAGTATCAAGGACGTGGTATGTACTGAGGTGTTGTAATTAAAAGTGTCTTTGTGATCTGTCATCAGTTAGACCTTCTGCTTAGACGCTCAAGACTAGTCAGTCTGACTAGTTTGGAATACCCTGCATTTTGAGCTCTAATATTTAAACAGTTCTGCTGATACTTTTCTTTTCTCAGCCAATGTGTAGTTTTGTACCGCTATTTATTCTTGATTTTTGTCCCTAATTTATTGCGTTTGATTTCCAACATTTCTTTCATAGTAGATGTTTTAGTCATAAAATGAAGAATAAATCAAGTATATAGAAAATGATATAAATAAATATAATCACATTGAAGGAAGCGCCTGCCAAATACACTAACATACAGCCTGTGTTTTATTTACATTTTATGAAATTCTTTTAAATTGAATAAAGAAAATAGCCTTTGTCATAAATACAACACAATAACTTATAGTTATTTTTGTTTTTTTCTATTACTGGTTTAAAATAACTAATCTTACAATAGGATCTAATCCAATCGATTTAGAAGGCTCGATGATGCACACATTTAAAAAAGGAAAACAAAATAATAATAATTTTTTTCCCCATTGACAGGCCAGTGGTCCAGTTGCCCAGCGCGCCCTCTAGTGGAAGAACGTGTTAAGGCTCTCGGGAAAGGTAGCCTGGCGGCTAACGCAGCGTGCTAACGTTAGCCCAGTGCGCTGCGGAGACACGTCGCTGCTGGAGAGCAGAGGCACATGGAAGAAATGAGAAGGACCTTATTGACATATTTATTCACTCCAACTGAGGTATGAGACATCACACAAACACCCCTATGAACCACTTGTTTTTGTGTTCCTTTTCCCCTGTCTTGCGCCTTTATTAAAGTTTTGGAACGATAGCCAGCTGGTGTTAGCAGCTAGCCGAAGCCACATTTACATAGTGACAACTATTTATAGAAACTGCAGTTTAATGTGAGTTCACGACTCTCTGGAGAACCCTGCAAGTGTTTCCGTGTGGCATGCTTTCGGGACAGGGCTGTACTTGTAGTTCAGCATTCATTCATACACGGCTTGTTTTGGCACTTTGAAGAGTCCAAACGATTCTGTCATTGTCGCCTGCGCCCTCCACTCAGGTCCTTCACTGCACAGCGTGATGCACACGCAGCAAAGTAGAATAGAGCTCTTCAATTCATCGGACAATGAAATGAAATGAAGTGAGGTTGAGGTGTTAAGTTGGTGTATCTTCTGTTGAACTAAAATAATATTCAGTTGCATACGCTTAGTGGCAACAGTGAATTTTGAATGTAGCTGTTAATTTTTTAATAAAGTTGGTTTTATTTTTGTCAAGAAGTTTGAGCCACGTTTGAACCTTCCCGTTTCAGATGCACCTTTAAATGAATGGACTCATTCGGGGGTGTTTGGTGTTGTCTGTGCTCGTGTGCCAGCTTTTGCCTGTTGCTACTCTCCCAGCTATCAATGATGAGTCTCCTGTGACCGTGCTGAGTAGCAGATGGAAGAATGTGCTCTTTCAGTCAAGCCAGCTGGATCTAGAGAGGTTCCACAGGCTGCTCTAGATTAGGCTGATGGTGCCGTGTTCTGTGGTGAGACTTGCATTTGATGTGAGGGAAGGGAACCTCATATTCAAGTGGATGCCCCCCTTTTTTTTTTTCAAACAAAAAAACTTGGTACAGTGTGAAATGGCATGGGACACGTGTTCAATTGCACTATATTTCATTGCATAATTATTGGTCCTTATATTTAAAGTTCTGGTCTTTTACCCCAAACCATATCCCATGCAGAGATGCATGTTTAATTCTATGACTTCAACGTCTAGTGGAGAAAAGTTGACAGTTATTTTACACCATTTTTCCACAGTAAGAGGAGAAATGGCTGCAACGCTGTGAGCAGTGTGACCCAAAATATTGAAAGCACGGGGCCATTTTACCCAGGTCACGTCAAATGACACATACGTCTCGCACCACATTTTCAGCAGTTGAAATTTAAAGTTTCAAAACCACAATTAATGACACAATTAACAACATGTGGCCATGTTTGTCAAGAGTTCAAATTTAGGCTGCAGTCAGAATCAATTAAGAACCAGACCGATTTTAATGTACAGAAACAAAATATGTGGTTATTTATATGTTATTATTATTTATAAATTATTATTTGATGGCCATTGTGGTGACCACCTTATTTGGTGGGTAAGAAAATCCTTTGCAGTTGCAGTCCCAGTTTTCAGGTCAATCGTTTTTGCTTCCTTTTGAGGATATCAGATATATATCAGATATTATTTCCTAATAACAAATAGTTAAATGTGATGCAAATATTGTACCGGCTCAGCTTAATGGTTAGAAAAGACTTAAGTCCCCCGGAATCAGTGATTTCCAAAAAAATAAAATAAAATACTCTGGCGGTGCTACCATTTTCGATACTACAGGGATCCAAAAAAGAAATGGAAACAATTTTATTTGCATGAAAAACAGAGGTCAATTAAGTAAATGCATTAAATAAAAGGATCAGAAAATGTGGAAAAATGATAATCATGGTGAAACACAAGACAATCAGGTTTTTACTTACGGGTTACTTCGCTTATAAATCCGAACTAAATGATCAACCTTTAAGTTAAATGATCGCCACAGGTCTCTTTATTTCCAAAGCTTCATATTTTCTTTGTTTTCTGAAGAACACTGGTAGAGATGCCTGCAACTTTTTACATAAAGTTCAGTAACAATTTGACTCTCTGCTTGCTCTCTCTGCTTCAGTCTGCATCTTAAACAGTAGAAAACATGTTTGAGTCATGTCAGGAAGCTGAAGGCAGTTAAACAACATTTAAGAACATTTTAGGAGACTGAATATTGGGTTTCATATTTCCTTATGTACGTTTCATGCTTTAATGAATGTTCAGTTTGTGAACGGCATTCTAATAAGTGCTATATAAATAAAGCTTTATTATATTATTATTACAATTTGGGTCTTATTTACGGGGATGAGTGGAGTGCATTGTGTCTTGTACAATTAAAAACTGGGAGGACATATACTTGAATGTCAATGTATTGGATGTGGTAAGTCATGACACACATTCCCCTTAAAACCAGATTCAACCGGAACATTTATTTAGAGCCTGCCTTGGTGGTAACATGATCTCAGTTTTTTTGTGGATACTTTACCTTTGCCAGAGCAGAGTGTTCTGCTTTAGCATGGAAAGCACATCTGTAATAGAAGGATTTTCCATCTCGTATGCTTCCTCTTTGTCTTTATCAATCAGTTGTGTTTTTGCAACCAGATCTCATCTAGTTGCTGTTGTTCATATCCCAATTCCCATTGCTGTTTAATATGGAAAACAAACTGAAGAGAACCAGAGCTCAGTATGGAAAATATCACACTCACTGCTGGTCAAGTGTATTGGAGAAGATCACTGTGTGTTCAGTATCAGGAATATTAAATCACATTCTGTATTTAACTCTAAAATAGGCTGTAAAGTACAACTCCGTCAAACCCTGCCTCAATGAAGTAGTCTTGGTGCACAATGAGATTTGACTGTTGTATTCTCTTGTGCGTCTCCTGAAGCATTCTGATGAAACTTTTGTTACTCCAAACAATGCTGCAATAATTCGTACTTGCACAAGAATCTTGAGCCTCTGCTATTTAAAGAACAACTCTCATACAAACCAAGTGATTAAAAAATAAATAAATCAAGCCACAGTTCTGTGTAATCCATGTCTGATGTACCATCATTTGTTTTTAACCTGCTTATTTGCAAAATGTAAAAATCTTTAGTGCTTTCCCTAGAAGGACTAAGTCCATCCCATGCTGTAAAAGGAAAACAAAGTAGTGGGTTTACAAGCCAAACATTATAAATCTCTGAATGTGTACGCTGATGGTCAGTCCTATTTTTAAACGCTGAGATGGTTTTACAAATGACCCATTAACTGTATTCAAATGCACTTTGCGTCGCTCACATTGAAATGTGTTGTCTGTTTTGAATATATTCAAACGTTTTGTTCATTTTTACTCATGCTCATGATGCCTCAGTGGAAAGTCCGGAACTGAATGTTCTTTCTAGATTTGTCATGATAAACGTGATGCCGGAAACCTGTTAACCAACATGCAAGCTAATATCGCAAGATTGTTTTAAACTTCACATTCATCCATTCATTCATTTTGTACTTGTAGGTCGAACCAAAGCTGCTTTTACATTTCTGTTCCATGTGCTTGTTCTTGTGCAAATCTGCACCTAACGTAAGATGGGTGATTCATTTCTGATGACTGAACAGAATTGTTTAGCACCTTTTGCAAGTCATGATTTACATTATATTCGCTTTTGTGTCTATTCCTGAGCAGTTAGTGCAAATATTGACTTCCATGAGGTGATAGTATGCAAGTTCTCTGCCGTATTCTACTTTATTTCATGTCTGCCCTGCATTTATCTCAACCTGGTCCTCTAGAAACCCAAACCATGACAGGAAGGAGCAGACTGTAGTATTGCAGCAGATAACTTGAATGTGCGAGTTACAAGATGTGTTTGGATGGTTTTTAACGCTATAAAATAATTGTATTCTAAAGTTCAAATCCTATTTCAAATGAATTTATTTTTCCCTTGAGTGTTCAACTCTCCATGCTGCCATCTCTGAGGATATTTCTACTGGTGATTAACGGCCGACATCCACTCATGCTTATTTTTAGTTGCTTAGCAACCGGGAGGGAAGTCTTTTTGGGGTGGTATCTGTTGGCAGCAGTAGTGAAAGGAGGTGGGCAATGTTTAAGAAGAAATGGTTCGGGAAGGTTGCGGTCCAACTGTTTGGTCTTCATGATCATTATCATCATTACAGGCCTTTTTAGGAGTCTGTCCGTCAGTGAGTGGGAGCGTGTCTCCTGTTGTCATGCAAACTATGCACATCAATGAGTCAAGCGTGACGCTTGTTTACGCTGAAGCACTGTTTGGAATGCATATATATATATATATATATATATACACACACACATTTGAGACACTCCCAGTTATTTCTAACATTTATGTTTGCTCATATATTTTAAACAAGCAAGAATTTGGTTAATGTGAACTTCAGACCAAAGAAGGATTTGCTCATTAGTTTCACGAGATATTTGCAATAGAATTCTTGTTACCAATTAAACAGAAGTCCAAGACCGTCTTTTGCCAAACCTTGAGTACACTGTCATGGTCGTTGAGGTGTCACAGCGGCCCCCTCAAGCATTGAAGGGGAAACACTGGTATGATACAGTATTGATAAAAATCTGTTGTTGACAGTGTCACCTCAATAAATTTGTTAATTTATATTTAATTTGTATACATACTTGTTGCAACAAATGGAAAAGGAATCACTGTATTTGGCACTGAAATAAGCAACAAGACTTAAAAACCAGATTCCCACAAATCAAAATGTAATTTCCAAAAATAAAACGGAAAAACCGCCCATTAATGTCATGGGATCCACAGAACATGCGACCATTTGGCAGTCACTTCACAGAAAATGTTGCACTTGCAGTGTGCAATGAAAACAAAGCTAACATAAGTGTGAATGGGCCAGCTATGTGTAGCCATAACAACATTTAAATATGTACTTTTACGAAGAGATTCACAGTGCTTTATGAACTGCTTGACAAGGAGTATTTTGTATTTAATATAGATACAGTACAAATATAAATACATTTTAAATTTAATGAGGTCAGACTTGATTCATTTAGGTGATACATTCAAAGAAGTTTTATTTTTTTGACCAGAAAACCGTTCTATAGGAGTAATTTCTCTGTGTGTATGTGTGGGATGGAGAATTGAACAGTTAATGAATAATAAAGAAAGTGAGGTGAAATTTCACAGACTACTTGCTAGCATTGATGCAAAAGTAAATTTATAGTGTATTGGTTACGGTGCACTGAAAGAACAGAATAACAATAGGAATGTAGGTTGTAGGTTATTTCTGTGGTACTATTTATTTCATTTATTTGAACTGCTCCTCTTACTTTCTGGGAAGGTTTTGGATGTCTGAGTTGTGATATTATGTTGAAATATTGCATAGTTTTATATCGGATATCACCATTGTGCCAATGAGTTTAAGGCCATATCGCCCGGCCCTAGGTGAGAATTTCACCATCCTGTGCTCCTCCTGTTTTATTCATTTTTTTTTTTCCCGTGAGTTTTTATCACTCCCTCATGCAAATAATGTAACCTCGAGGGGCACGTGCAGTGGGAGGCAGGTGGAGAAAGGCGCAGACATGCCTATGACAGCCTTAACATTATATTTGTTTCTCCAAAAAAGTCTGGCATCTAAAAAATCATTTGTTAATTGAGGCCACCAAGATGAAAGTCATCAATGAATCTGAGTTAAGCTGATAAACGTCTGTCAGAAAAAGAAATATGGGTTTACATCATGGGAGATGCAAACGTTGTGTTGTCTGTTCTTGAAGGACAAAGATGTGAAAGAGGGTAGGGGGGAGCAAGAGAGGGTGGAGTTTGAGGGTTACCGTGTATAGACAAAAGAACAGAGGCCTCGGTCGGTACACGCTCCTCTATTCAGCAGCTGGGCTAATCCACATGGTAGTTTGAATCTCCTCATTCACAGTCGGGGGCACAAGGACGTCGGGCTGACCTCACAGCTCGCATCAAGTTTTGCTGGTCCAAACCCACCATCACTGTCAATGTTTCTGGGACGGCTGCTTGTGTGTCTTGGTCAAACTTTCATTTATATATTCATAATGTCTATGCATAGTTGGACAGTGATAGTTATGGTTTTCAATTGTTGTTGTGAGATAACAGACCAAATACTTGTGTGTGTTATATATTATAGTATACAAAATATTGTGTAATATTCTATATTTATCATGTTTCTGCTGAATCTTAAGAATTATTTTTCATCAAGAGCAGCCTTGTCTGTCCAATTCTATCATGTACCCTGTTCTATCTCTTACTTTACACCTCTTCCTTGCCACAACTTTGAAGAATTATTTCTTTTCCCTCCTCTTTATTCTGAAGTCTGTACCTCAGCTTATCCATTGTGCAGTAATACCTCTGAAATGTCCTCTGTATTATCCCTCTTTTTTCTTGTATGCTCACCGCCCTTCCTTTTCACATTTCGCAGCAATAGTCAGTCATTCCTTTTACATCCCTAAGCCCCAGCTCCCCCAACAACCCCCCCCCACCCATCGCCACCCCCTTTCCCCTGTGATGTCACTCTCTGTTTATATTGCTTTTGTCTTAGAGCGGCTGCAGCAGTAGCAGCCCAGGCTCTTCACTGGATTTGTCACTCCCCCTTCTCTCTGTTGCACTCTCTCTCTCTCTCTTTCGCTCTGTGTGTCCTCCTCCTCCTCCTTTTCTTTGGTATACCCTACAGTGGAATGAAAGGAATAACGGTGAGGAAGACTGGAGGGACTGCAAGCAATTGAGGAATGCAATAGCTAGCTAAGCATCACATCCTCTGGATTTACCTCACTGCCAAGCCCATGAAGGATTTCTAGTTTTTGATGCAATTCATTCTCCTGCTCCCAAGACCTCTTGTATTAATGCACACGAGCGGACTGAACGTGTGTCCGAGGCTTCTAAAGACAAATCTTGGTCATCTGGCTGTCTGGGAGGCAGCGACGGCCGACTGACTGCATTGTGTTGCTTTGATGACCCCTGCTGTGTTGCTGCCTGTGCTCACAACCTCCCCTCTCTCTCTCACCCTCCCCCTTCTCTCTCCTCACTTTCCTCCTTCTCATCCTCCTCCTTTCTCTCCATCACAGCTCCTGATCCAGCCATGTTCGGCACAGAGTCTTCATGTAAGTACCACCACCGTCCTTCCATACTCATTCACTTGCGTGTCTCAAATGCACATCGAATTTTCCACAGTGACTGTTCATCAAAATTTTCTCAGCATAGAAATGTTGCTCTAGTTGGGCATCCTCATTCCTGCCGTCTTCCTGTTTGCTTTCATGGTTGCTGGTGGCAGATTGCACAGGGAGGAATCTGGAGTCTACCATTTTTAGCATGGAGGGTCAAGCTGTATAAGCGAGTACATCATGCCAAGCTCACTGACTCGCCTGTGTAATTATACACGTTACACGTACTTGTACAAATAGATGTGTGTCACAGTGTGAGATGGTGTGTCACATGATTTTTGGTGGAGTTGTTTTCATTTTCACTCCGTATTAAATGGCATTATGATACGGTGCAACAAGGTCATGTTTAGTCTGATTGTAGCTGTGATTTTTGTGGAATGAGCTACTTAGCCCCCATGTGTGTCCAAAGCAGTTATGTTTCATCTCTATGTGCTACTTAACCTGTCGAAGAGTACCACAAGTTTAGCACGAGTAGTGCAGCTTCCCACACGGCATCGGAAAATCTCCCCTTATGTCACTAGACAATTTGGTGAGAGAATTGCTTTTTGGCATCAGAGCTTTGGCCCAACTTTGGCCCAAAGTCTCTTTAAACCTGCTGTGGAGTTGAATTGAGATGTTTATAAGATTCAAGAATTTCAGGTGAGATTCAATGTTTGTTTTTTTTTAAACCTATTTGGAAGTCATGTTACTGTCTGGTCTATTTGAAATTGTATTTTATTAGTCTCTTATCTTAAACAGATGATTTTGCAAATCTAAAAGAAAATTTAAAGACTGGTTTCAATGAAAAAGCTATTGTGTTTTTTAAGAGCTAAGAGCAGAGGAAAGCACAATGAAGAGCTACTTCTCCAACAGCCATATAGTTTATTGCTAAAGGAAAGTTTTATTGCCACGTTGGAGCATGCTTCGACTTGCATGTTTTTCATAGCTGCACTGCTAGTACATGCTGCATGGGCTTTTTTTTGAGCGATTTATTGGCGGCCCACATGGTCTAAGATTTATGCAAAACCATTCCTAGTTTTTGTTGTATTTTTTTGCCGATTAATTAAATATCACACTTATAAAATAAGCACAGGACATTTTGTAAAAGTAATGCTGGCTACATCCAAGATGACCAGCTTCTGCCCTTTCCTTACCAATACCTGATTAACTTAAATTTTATCAAATTATCCCATAAAATAACCATGTGAGCTCTGCTAAGTGTGATTTTGTCATGATAGACATATCCAAAAACATTTGGGGCTGACAGTCATAAATGGAAGATGAAAGAAACATGATCGATATTTACGATCACAGGTCTTTGTGTGGGCTGGGTGAGCCGATTGCTCCTGAAACTGTGATATGGAACAGGATGTAGCCTATCAAGAAGTGAGTTGACTGAAGCAAGCTAGCTGAGGAAAAGTTTAGATTTGATGCCAATAGAAGCTCTAGCTAAGGAGTAAATTTCACTCCCATCTGGTGTTGTATTCACCTGCGCTGTTCCCTCGTTCTGTGAGCAGCGGTTTCCTTCAATATTGGGGAGCCTCCGTTTGACCACCATCATCCCCTCTGCTTTCGTGTTGCATGTTGTTGCAGTGTTTCTTTTCAGTTTCATCATGTGTGATCACGTGACATTTTGGCTTATGAGGACAAACTTTTAGATTTGTTTTGCCTGAGAATCAAGACTTGTGTGCTGTGTTGGTGTTATCAGGGTGCGTGCAGAATTACAATCAACAGCAGATTTTTTTTTTTTTGTCTTTGTCCTCCTGCCTAACATATTTTATGTCCAAATTTACTTTGTTATATTAATATTTATTTATTTATATTTACTTATTTATTAATTTATGTCCATTACTTTAATGTTACTGTAGAAAGGAAATCTATCATTCAAGAGCCAGGAAATTTAAGCCTGGACACAGAAGATGTATAACAAATGAGAAAGGTACCTAGTGTTTATCTATATGTCCTCACAAGCTCTGGATCTGGGATTTATACTGTATGGAAATTAGATGAAGATATTTGTTGTTCTGTGATGTCATCGTCAGTCTTTATCACATTGCCTTTTGTAACAACATTTCACTGTGATCGCACACTAAACCTGCATTTATGATTTCTGACACTGGAGGTGAGGAAATCAATTGCTGAAAATATTTTCTATGCAGTGCAGTTATTATGCCATGGTCTTCAGGAAGTAGTTATTTTTATATCATAACTAATCATAACTAGATTGCTCGCAGAATTCCATGATTTAGTGACCGACTGTAGTTGGTAGACTGGGCTGCTGAGCATCATGGGAAGTCAACGTTACTGAGCTTGCTGTTGAGGGTGATGGCACCTCACAAGTGGCTTCCTTTTGTAAGGTGGCCAAACAGGATGGTTAAATTGGAAATAAATCTGAGAAACTGTGGTTAGTTCTGACAGTGATTTGCACTCAGATTTTGTTCAAAGAGCCAGTCTCCTTGAAAGAGCCACATGTGGCTCACGAGCCATAGGTTCCCGACTCCTGCCTTAATAAAAAATCATTTCAGTGAAGGAAGTTGAAGACAAATCTGCACATCTGCAAGTCATTTATGTTGCGAGTTAACAAACATAGCTGATATCAGGTTTGTTATGTGTTCTCCGAAGACATCACCTAAGACCGAGGAGCACACATACTGCATCAGGATACACACATGACTTCTCGGTTGTAAACTAGGTTGACATCATTAGACCGTGATTAGTCAGTGAGTTTGTTTACTTCCGCTGTGCAGTTGACGCTGGCGCAGCCGCACATCACCCAGTCATAGTCGAGCTACTCTGTTACATGCTAGCTTAGTTGAGCTATTAACTGCATTATCCAGGCCGTGTAGTCCGACTCAGAGAAATTTGAAAGTGTCATGTAGCCACAGTCAATCTGAATGAATGTATTCTGATTGGGGGTGAAATATTTCCTTTTCACATGACATGAAATGATACTGAATCACTCTCTCGATCCATTTGTACATGTGGCATTATTGACCAGAATGCAGTTGCAGTGTTTTTGAAAGGAGCCCCGCTCTTGTTAAAAGTAATAGCAATGTTGTGTCCTTGTGCCTCTTCGTCATCCGTGTGCTACATGTAGTCAGTTTGCAGTCCACAGTGAAATGCCTTTCACATGTTCCTAACAACTAAAAAAACTGCTATGACAAACCCATCTTGCAGACCGACATTGTATTATTGATGTTGTTTTCTTACAGGCGCATGCGTGAATATACATATGGGTAATATGAAAAAAAAAACATCCAGCGAAGTGAATGATTCAATGTTTATTTCAATTCTCTGATACATTGCAGGTACATTACAGACATTTCAAACATGTAAGTGTAGAAAATCCTGCATGTGTTGATATGATCCAAGTCAGACACCCATTAAATCAGTCTGCCCTCCAGTCTCTGTGATATTGATCGTCTTTTGTCAGAATGTCTGTACAGGACATGACGTTGAGGCTTTGCTAAAGGTTACGACTGTTTTAAGCAGCATTCTTTGATGTAAGTGTTGTGACACCCGATTGCTAAATCATTGTCCGTTCTCCCGTATGTTCCTCTATGTGCATTAGTCAGTTCGACCCAGCGCTCTTGTATGACTGTTGCTATGAGCAGTGATTAGTGGTCTGTCCATGGAATGTCCCCCCTTTACATGAAAGCCTGGACTGGTCCAGGTGTTGCGGTAGTCTGACAAGCAGTGACTAAATGGTAAAGAACGTTTTGTGCCGGTGTGTTGTTGCGTTTAACGTTTGTAGTCATGAAATTGGCCCTTCACTGAGATCAGTTTCACCATCACTGTTACTGTGAGGAGTCATTTACGTGTTGATTTCGTCAACGGTGACAATGATGAAAATATTTAGTTAACAACCCTTTTTTTTTCATAATGATAACATGACAATGACAAGCTAAACATGTGTCCTTGGTGATGGTGGTGCAGTTGTGTGACGTCTGTGAGTTTTCGTTGACGAGACGAAAATGTATGTGATCTGTCGGACATTCAAAATATGGGACATTGTTGTCGGTGTAATCTCCAATACCTGTCAGACAAAGTGCCTGTGCTTGTACACGAGGCTGCAGCACATACATTGACTCATGGTCTGTGGCGGCGGCACCAGTTGGTGGTCGAAAACGCCGTGCTGTTGCGTGGCGGTACTTTGTTTACAATCACTCCGAAGCAATAAATGAATGTGCTGGGGGAACGAATCTCAAGCGTCACCCACAAGATTGTTTTTAGGTAAGTCACAACAAGTGCCATTAACACACCATATGTTGATACTATTAGATGAGCATTAGTTGTGATACATACACAACTTTTCCCACATCGTGGTGCAAATGAGCTGCTGATGGGCTTGAATTAGCTTGGTTTGCGCTGCTGATCTCCAACTTAAGTTAGCTTGGTTATGCTAACGTCAGTTCAGTAGCTTATGTGTGTCACTGTTTATAGTGAACCTATGGCCAAATGTTGTCAGCAATGTTCAATCTTATGGTTAATAAGCAAATGGTCAATAATCAAAATGTATTGTTAAGGTCATTCTATTCTGAACATTGTTGTATCTGGGCTAAATGATGTGTTGAAACACATGATGCAATGCGTCACAAGTACAGTTTATTGTACTTAAGGTGTATTTAAGCTATTATTGTCTTAATATAGTTGATGTATCTACATGAATTTGTATTCAATAGTAAATACAGTAATTGTATCCCCACATTGATTATTATAATAATTTCTCCCTGACTAAAATTGAAGAAAATTTAATTGAGTTGAGCCTAGACTATTTCAGGTAGACATAACTACAATGTGGCGTAAACGAACTATTTTCATCCAAAACACTAGAACTAAGACTAAAACTGATATGGCTGCCAAAAACGACACTGGTCATTAGATGCAAAAAAAGAAATTGGAGAAAGATGTGTTGATACTGAAATAAACAAAAATGTTTATATAAAAAAATATACGCATTAGTCAGTCCAGCACAATTTTTTTAACATGGCCTTTAAAAGCCAAACGGCAACCAGCTGTCTCTGTTGCTGTGGTAACCTCAGTTACAAAAAAAGAGAACTTGCAAAAAAGGCAGTGATCAGGTTTCTGTGGTAACTGCTCACTTCACCCTTCATCCCATATTGTAGCCAGGAGATGAGTGAGCCATAAACGTGCATATTTTAGGGTAAGTGATGCTGAGGCGAGGCTTCACCTTATAAAAGAAACGCTAATTGAGCTGTTGCTCATTCTGACCTTTGTCTGAAGACCTTCACCAGAGCCTGAAATTGACGTATTGCTTATTGCTGTTGGGAGTAAAAATATATATTGCAATTGTTGGCCAACTGTGTCAATGTCTTCTACGTGGGTCTCGATCCGTTTTTAAAAAGTAAGATGGGTACAAAGATGAAACGTCTGTCCGAACACCTCGGAATTTGATGTCTCCCTCTCACCGCACTTTCACCTATGCACCTTTATACCACAGCCAAATTAATGGGGTATTTAGACATGGGTCAAGCGACTTCCAATGGACATGGGTATTTAGGGATCATTCGTAACCCAAAATGTTGACCAAACTGTTTTTAAATTTAAAACAGCCAGTCATCTTCTACTGTTTTGCCTTTGTTTCTGTTCGAGTTCTGGATTCAGTCCTTGGCAACAATTACAATGGGAGTCTATAGAGACAGTGGTGTGTGTGATGCCTCATTTCTGACTAATTTTTTTTTTAGTTGACAAACACAAATGTTATATCAAAACTGAGCTTGGCCAACTTCTTAAACTATGGATATTAATTAAAGCCAGAGGTCATGCATTTTTTATGTCTGTGTATGATTCTCTGTTATTGAGTCTGGTAATCATATCTAATTCTCTGACTCCTACTGTTACTGAAATGCTTGATTCTACTCGCTGTCCCATCTGAACCATAAAATGTAGCAACTTGCCTTTCATTCATAATTTATAGCTATATCTGTCTTCTTACTCATGAACCACAGTTTTTTGTATCACCAGCTTGTAGCTTTAAACAGTGGTTTGGGTAGCTTGCTTTCCATTACTTAGATAGAGGGTCCAATGGAGAAAAGCCTTGCTCTCTGGCTAGAGCTTGATTATGATGTCATATTTGGAGATATGTCATGTGATGTCATCACCATCGTGACATTTCCCACTCAGACTCCCACCCCATGCTGGAAGTAGGCCTTCAATCAGAACTGCTCTGGCTTTTCTTTGCTAAAATAGCTGTGTACGCTAGTTGAGCGAGTTTCTCGACAATTGTGCATTGTGCATTAATTATTATGTTATTCCTCTGTAATAATATACAATACCCAAACTATTTCTTCAATGTTTTGTACTTCTCAAGACACATTTCTTTGTCTTTTATTTTAGTCAGACTGACACAAGATTCTTGTTATTGGATAAGTGGGAAGTGTGTTTGATTTTGTTCTTACATTCCACTTCTGTGTTTCCTGTCTGCGTTGGGTTTGTTGTGGTTCAATTCCTGACACAACACAAAGTTCTATCACGCTCTTGATTGCCTCTTTAGTTCAGAAAAGCATAGTATTGTTGCCAAATATTGCATTAGTTTGCACTGACTGAAAGCTTCTTTTTATTTGTCTATGAACATGATCATTTCATCTCAAGAAGTGTGAATCTTGAACAAATTTCTTACTGTGCTATTTAGTTGCTGTACATGTTATATCACAATGTTATTTTCCTGTCCAGGGTCTAGTCCCGCCTCTCGCCCAATAACTGCTGGGATAGGCTCCAGCACTCCCCAGTGGTTAATTGACAATGCATTGACATATCATAATATCTGCTATTTCTGGGTATGAGTCACCTCTGTTCCAGTTGTATGACTCATTAATTTACGCTTACATTTGAACATGAATATTGGCCCATATGTGACCTCAGCCTTTTCATTGTCCATCCCACCTTATCTACGTTGGTTGTCTAAAATGTGGGATGCTTCTACTGAACCATTGTTGTATGACCAAGTCAGGGTCCCATCAAGGGATCGGAAAGCAAACTCTAGCATGATAGTGGTGCTTATAGGCTTTAAATGATCAACGGTTAACCCCTAGTTGTCCTCAGTTAAGATCGGACCTGGCTGCAGAAATTAATTCAAATGAATATTTCCATAACAATAATCTCTGACAGAAAGACCAACGGCAATCTACAAATCTGCACCCGAGAGGCTTCTTCTTCCAGTCTGGTGTGGGGTTGTTTAGGGGTTGTCATGGTTACCTCTGCAAGAAGAGGCTAAGTAACATTCGTCCCCGCACCCTCTTTCATTAAAATCCATGTTATTGATTGGCTGGTGTAGTATCTCCAGGCCCCCTCCTCTGTGTGCTTGTTCTGCTGCGTTACTAGAGGCAGGAGCAGACAGAGCTGAATCACAATTGCTGCCGCCTGCTGTCACTCAGTCCCAACAGCCAATCGTGGAGACACGAGCAGGAGCAAGGGGCCCCTCTCTAGTAAATGTGCTTTATGAAAGGCTGCTTGCTGTTTTTGAGTTTCTCTATGGATGTGGTCACCGGATAGTGGCTGTGTAGCTGGAAATTGGCTCTACAGAAGGACAGAATACCTGAAATTGTTTCTTAAAAATAACTGTTGCGCTCGGCTTTTATTGATTTGAGGTGAAATGGAAGGTGAGTTAAAGCTGTTTGTTTTGTTTTTTTTAAACAGTGAGGACATCAGGAATTGCAATGTTGCTTTTTCTCCCTTGTCCGTTTCAGTTTCTACAAATGATAACTCTTTAATGCGTCTTGATATTCATGAAATGTTAGGTTTGCTCAGCAAGTGGTCAGTACTGTGTGTTCCCGTGTGTTGTGTATTGTTTCCCGTGCGTTGTGCCTCCTTGTATATCTGTTTGTATTAGGTGGCAGTTGCTATCTGTGTTTACATAGTGGCTTGTTAAGCAGGGGAATATGGAATGTGTGGACTGTCTGTCCCTCTTATTGCATCCCAGTGCTGCAAAACCAATATGAGACTAAAATCTGGTTTAGATTTTCAAGTGTCCACATTTTCATCCCTGACCGCTCCAAACTGTTGATTAACATTCCTCCATTTTATTGCCCTTCACGGTCAGCCCATGTAATCTGTCATTATTGTTAAATTCATATCTTCTGTTCCGTTCAAGATACTTGTATGAATAAACACATTGTTGTAGTGGTAAGTCACTGCGTCATTGTTTGACTGAAATTGCAACCTAGTTGTTCCAAAGGAGAAAATGTGAAGGCTGAGCAACCACATAACCAGTCTGTGTTGATTAATATGTTTACTCTGCCGTGTGCTCTTTGATTCATGCTTTTCATGGGTGGTTATTCTGAGGAATAAAAGCTTTTAGTGGTTTTTGGCAATCAATATGAGCTTTTTCAAAATCCCTCTCAACGCCTTTCTTTCATATTTTTAGATGTCATTACAGTTATTTACTACTTAATATGTTGACATTACAACTAACTATATTAAAAATCTTTTGGCATATTTTTTTAATGGCAGGTTTAATTTTGGCCCAAAGAGTTACTTAACATTGTGATGCTATACAATCAATTTAATGTTAAAAGTTGAGAGTTCTGTTTGATTTTCTCTGGTGTTTTAATCACTGAGTGAGAAAATTGGTGGCACGGAAGCATCAGTTCATCCTCATGTTGGCATTTTTAGGACAATATTAGATAGAGCTTTTTTTCCTTGTGAATGATTTCCATGATTTTTTTCCCCTCATGATGATATTAAATATCAGTATTTAGCCTATTTTGTTTGGAGGCAGTCAGGTGTCTTCATGTATGTTAAATTTCTTTCCAACAAGAGCTTGAGTGAAATGTATATCAGGGTTTTGTTGCTTAATGCTTAGCTCGTTCTGCTAACCGCTGCTCACTGTCACTTCTCTTAGGTAGTAGATGGTGAATTAACACCATCAATCACCACTGGTTACGTGCAGAGAGTAGCATCGATAATCAAATTATTAAATAATGCCACCTCCATTATTGGTGTGGCGTCGTGAGCGCTTCAGCCCTTTCAGTTCCGCTGACAGGGGAAGGTAGTGCGTTATCACCATGGTGGTGCCATCATAATCAACATGTGGAGGAGTGACTCATTCCAAAGGTTTTTCATTTGGCAAGTTTATGAATACATTTCCTTTGGATTGTTAGAATGACAGATGTCATGTATTGAAATGTATAGTGCATGTAAATGTTACTTCGCTACTGGTTGAAAAATGTGTGGAGCACAGACTGACTGAGACGATCAAACGGGAATTCTGGGACACTGTAACATTCACACTAGTGCGAGTCACGCTTTAAATCATCACCTTCTTCATGAGCCCAGACGTACTTACCAATCCAGTGGTTCTGTGATGGTAATGTTGCGTCCTTCAACCCTACAAATCACGTCCTCTAATGTTCTTATGAGATTTAACGATCAAAATGACCTGGCTGAAGGTGGTTGAAGACCAATCTACACGTCTGCGTTTCAGCATCATTTTGAGTGACAACACGGTTTGTGTATTCGCCATCGGCAACGACCAAGGACCAATGCACCATCATGTTACACATACAACTTGCGTACCGCAGATCTCCCAGTCCAGTCACATTTGAAACAGTTACTTCCATGCTTAGTAGAGCAACTAACCGTATTATCAGAGTAATAGTAGTCCGACTAACGGAATTTTGAATTTTTCTCCCATAGTCAGACTATGCTGTTTCAATGCCTGCAAGTCCGATCTTCGCTGGACTATTGCGATAATTTGATTTTAGGCTGTAGAGGGTCATACTGAGGGGTAGAATTGTGGTTGTTGTTTTTTTTTAATCCAGCTCCAGTTGTGTTTACTTCTGTCATATCTGAGCTAAAGTCTCTGATGATGCAAGCAATCTGTTGTCAAAATAATTTAGTCCCAACATTTTACTCACAGAAGGTTGCTATCGGCCCTAAAATAAGCATTTCTGTCGACCCTTAGTTACTGCATGTTATTATTCCACATAAACTACTTTGTGTATGAAAAGTAAATAACACTGCTCATACATACAGGAACGCCACCAACCCCATGGTCACCATGTGGACTAAACAATGTTCTGTGGTAAACACTCGACACCCACTCTTTTTAGACTTTCATATATCAAGATTTCTTCCTGGAGATATATCTAGATGGGGGCATCATATTGTGGGATTTTGAGCACCCAATGTAAACTCCTTCTCCGCCATCAGTGTCTTCCTCCACAGTCTGACAACGCTTGGGTGCTCTTCGTAAATTACTCAAAACAATGAATTTCAATTTTTCCACAACATTTTCTTAACATTTGTGCATGGTACGTGTTTGTGTATGTACATGTAGTATTATTCTTGTGTGGACCCATCTTTGACAGGACGCTGATCTTGTGAGGACATTTTAGGACATAATGATTGTGATTTTTTTGGCCGGTTTGGTTAAGAGTCATGGTTAAGTTTAGTCATTTGTTTTGGACGTTAGAGTGGCTTTGGAATGCATGTCAGTGAGTGGTCCTTACAAAGCTAGAGGTACAAATGCATGTGTGTATACATTTATTAAAGGGATTGTGGTTCTTTTTATCATTCCAGTCAGAGCGACTGTGTAGCTGACCGTCCCCCACTTCAGTAAAGGTCACGTCTCCTGTTGTCTCCGATGACATTTAGTCTCGAGTCTGTCTGTTAGAATTTGTCACCTCAATTCATCAAGTTTATTTCCAAAGATGCTCCCTGCTGGTTTCCTTGTCCATAAAATTGTGTTGGTCTGCCCAGCCTATGAGGCCGAGAACTGTGTCTGACCCAATTTCATTTTAAATCATACTCTCCGGGAAGTTCGCTCTCTGTACAACTCTTGGTATCGCTGAAATTTCCCCGATTTGTGCTGCTGCAAAATGCTCTCCAGTCAGTATTGTGATAAAAACACTGAAACTTAGTGGCTCCCTTGTGGCTTCTCTTATTATGGCCTTCGCTTCATGACCATTTTTGGATTGATGACAAAACTGTACTTTACTTTTGGTACCTCAACTAACTGCTGCGTAATTGCTTATTATTAGTTGCCTGCTCTTTCTTACTGCACGATGGCTGCATCGTAAATTATCTAAAAAATATTTTCTCTTGGTGGTTGTACATACCCTTTTCCCATTTTCATAATTATTTTAATTAAAGATTCCTTTCAGGTCACTGTTGAGCTGAATATTTGAAGAGCACTAATAATACTTCGTAAGTGTGAGACCTTAGATTAATTTAATGAGCCATCATCCCAAATGAATAAACTTTAGATTGTTTTTCTTTGTAAATAGCTTGTGGGTGTTTTGTTTTTTCATTCTTGTATTTTCATGTTGTGCAGTCAGGCAAGTTTTCAGATTGTTGGGGAGTAAGGCAAGAGTAATCCCTCTCAATTTTGTACCATAATTTTGCTTGTAATGTGAAAGAGACCCTACATTGTTGAACGCTTGCTACGGCAGGTTTTGGGAATAGACTTTTTACGTTTCTGAACAAATTTAAATATTCCTGAGATTGTGTTATCTATGTATTCTAGGATGGTAGATGTGGAGTATGTGAAGCACAGAGTCGCGCTTTTTGATGACAATTGAGAGCCTGTCAAGCTACTTGCTAGCTTAGTCAAGAGTGAAATTCAAATTTCTCTCCAGTAGACGGACTAAGCTGTTTCTATGCATTTTAAAAGTCTGATATCAGTCTGACTAATGCAATAATTCAGCTTTCTGGGCCTGCATCTACTTGTACTCATAGCCCATAGGAGGTCATGTTGGAATGCCAGTTCGGGATGGAGTGGCGGATCCGTGGTACGTGCTATAAAGAACTTGACTGTCTGTCCACAAGCCATTTTATCATCCAGCATCAGTTGTATTAGTTAGTTTGAGGAAACATTGTTTTTTTGCAAGCCGATAGATTTTATGCATTGAGGTCCATGAGGTTTGTCTTGGTCAGTTTTGAATTCCTCACGCCAATTTTGAGTTGGACTGAACTCTGCTGACTTGGATATTGCCACAAAATGTTGTATCTGGCATCAGAAGAACCTACTTATTATAAACCTGACAGTCACACATTTGGATGCTTGGATGAGTACCTTGGAGACCATTGTGGCCAGAATTGTGCTGATTGGTCCAACAGTCCAATGGTCATGTTTGGTTGGTAAAGCCTTCCCTCAATGTACTGAGGACAAAATCAGCACCCATCCAATACTACAGTACAACATGCTATTCAAATTCTTTCATATGCCTTTGCCTCTAACGCAGCATTGTCTTTCCGGCTTTGCAACAACGATATACCTCATGCTACCTGCTGTTAAATGCGGTTGAGGTTGGCAAAAAAAAAATCTGTTGATATTAAAATGTAATGATTTGCACCCAGCAGTCGGACAGAGGCGTCTCTACATCACTGTCAGTTTGACAGCAGCTGTTCACACCAATTCAGCACCCAGTGAGCTAAAAGCCCCTTTTCTTTGCGGACAAGAGTCTCCACTTCACAGCAATGAATGGATGTCCAGCTGCACTTAGTTTGCACACGTGTCTGTGTGCCTGTGTGCTTGTGTGCGTCTGCCGTTTAGTTGAGAAGATTCTTTGTCCGACGAAGTACATCTTCTGTGCGACTCTCTGCAAATTGGCATGACAGCCCGTCCTGCTCCAGCAATTGCCGCAATGTATTATAATTAAATGCGGTTTCCATTTCCATTCATTGTTTTTGAAACATTCATTTAAATTTGTTTATGCTGAGATGTAGGTTATTTTTCCGGTGTTTATTGGGTATTGTCTTCATTGAATTTAACCTGAAGAAATTCCCAAAAGTTTGATCAAGCAACATTTTTTGGTTGGTTACAAATGTAATGCTGGTTGGATGCTCCAGCATAAAAACCAAAGGATGAAATTAATATTTTCCCAGATGCATTATCTTAACCAGTAGTAAATAGTAACTAGCAGAACAACTGTAGTGAGTCTTGGACTGTTTCCAATGAGCTTGCTTTTGTTTAATGTCTTTATTTAGATTTAAAAAATATTAAATATGCATGCAAATGTATGTAATTTAGGTTTATTCTGGTGTAATTTGCACTTTTGTTGGATTGTCAAGATCATCATCATGGATCGTTGTGATGCATACAGCATTAATCCTCTGACCTGCTAATGATTTTGATCCTGCCATTTCACAGTCTGCCGCTTGGACAATCTGTTCAATCCATCTCCCAGATTTGACCATGTAATGTTCTTCCTAGCTTTTAATTGGTATCACCCGCTGCAGGTCAAACGTTGATACCAGTGTCACTTTTTCTGCTCTATTTATTGTTAATTTACCATCTGTTAATGTGGTGTGTGTCTATCCTCATTCTTTCATTTTCTGTGCATTCCTTTCAGTCTACTATGATGTTTAATATGTTTCTCGCTTCTAGTTTCATCTCTTCGGGAAGTGTTCTGTGCTACATAGAGATGATTCTTTTTTCATGACTGAATAACAAATGTCCTTGAATTTCTTGATGTTCCCCCCACCCCCACTCAGCCTTTAGTTCCCCCTCTGTAGACCTGGCCTAGTTTTTGTACAATCATGCAGCATTTTAATCGACAAATATATTTGAAGAATTCTCCATTGAGTGAAAGCTAATAACCTGAGTGATCTCCCTTTTTGTCTCTTCTACAGTAAGCATGTTTCTCAACACCCTGACACCCAAGTTTTACGTGGCTTTGACTGGCACTTCCTCTCTCATATCAGGCCTCATATTGGTAAGAGCCTTTATTATGTTTGTTTCCCTTATGACTGACCATTAAGTGCTTGTTGATATCCTTAAAGATTTTTGACTTGTCTTCTTCTTGACAATCTGATTTTTATCAGTTGGTTTCTTGTTATATTGACGGAGGCAAATTTGAGAACAAACTTGTCACATTCCGCAGCAGACCATCCTCAAGATTTTTGCTGTTGTGTTCTATTGAGTGATATTGGTTTCATGAGTGTAATCTTGTTGTGTCTGCTATGCCACACACTGTTCTCATTTTTATTATAGGGTTAAATAGTGGCTGTCTGAGAAGGCAATTGCTCTGAGTTCTCTCTTGCTTTGTGGCAACTAACGAGAGAAGTGTCGGTGATCCTGTGTTAATATTTCAACATCTGCTGAGCAACATGAACAAAATACGCCTACTCTACCCATGCAGCTTTGTTTTGGTGTCAGTTTTCAGATGTTGTGGAGCTGGAGACCATGGGAAGTAACAATTCTGATCTCTCTACGTGATGTACTGCTCTTCTTCAACATTATTTCGAGCTCAGATTAACATCTTTTTTAAGTAACCCAAGCCTCCAGCCCTGGAGACCAAAGAGAATCATTGTTCGTTAATTTGCATCTTCAGTACTTTTAGTTCAGGTTATTTAGGGTTTTTGAATAATCATTGCTTCAACAATGTAATTTCCAGATGACATTAAGAACAGATAACAAAGAATCAATACAACTAATAAATACATTTTTTTACTTTTTTTAACAGTCATTGCTTGATATATATTTCTTTACTTATCCAGAAAAGGTAAGGGGAATCTAAGGGCATTTGACAGTTTTTTTTATGATTGTCATATTGTGAGATTTAATGAGAGCTTGATTCAAGATGAGTTTTCTTTAGATTGTGAGTCATAACTTATATTTCCAAAGGTTATTTGTGTTTCCTGTCTAAGTATATTGTTCAGAACGAGGTTGACATAGGCACTGGATAGACGGTAAGAGTTACCAGAGGAGCTGGAAAGCACAGCAGAAGTGGTTAAGGAACATGGAAAGTAGGCCTGCACAATAAATCGTTCAAAAATCATGATTTCGATTCACCCTTGTGTCTGATTTAAGTTTCAATGAATTTCAATTCGCATTTAATTTACAAACCGACTGGATTTGCATCACAAATGGTACTTTCCTTTGTGAGATTTACGCTCCCAAGCAGAGCTGTCACAATGCTCCCATGCTGCTCATGGCTTCACCTTCAGCCAACGACAAAGCGCCTTGTAGTCACATGTTTCACTCGCAACGTGGACGCGGCAGTGATTGGATAGCTCAGGGACAGGACAGAAACTGAAGGAATATGGATGACGAAACGGGAACTCGCTACGAGAATCGGCCCACAAAACAGTCTCAAAACAAACTTGTTTCAAAAAAAGGCTCGCATTGGGTTGTGTGGCTGTATTTTGGATTCAAACCGGATGACGACGTCAATCTCAAGTGATTTGCAAGACGTGTTTTCCATCTTCCGTGGCTCCACAAATCTTTATCAGCACCTCAAACGTTCTCTGTTTGCTGCTGCAACTTTGTTTTGTCATGGTTTATGTGTGCCATAAACTTCATATTTCACAAGAAAAAAATCGTGACAGAGAATCGTGATATGAATTCTTGGCTAAAAAATAGTGATTCATATTTTCCCCAAATCGTGCAGGCCTAATGGAAAGTAGGGAGGCATAGTGGTGGAGGGATGTGGTTGAGTAGAATATCAGGAATGAGGAGGAAACAAATATATAGTGGGATGAGCTGAGAGATGAGGAGAGCACACACAAGAGTATTTGGAGTTGCAGGTGTCAGACAAAGAGAGAGGTTGCTCAGGCTTGTTGTGAGTTGGATGAAAGAGTGGTGATGAGAGAGGCTCTTCTGAATGTCAACAAACGGCAAAGCTGACATTAAATCATAGAAATATGCTTTTTTTGCATCTGGATATCAAATGAATGCTAGTCGGAAAATCTTAATTTATGCTACGAGTCTATGTAATTTGCCAGATTAAATGAAGTATCTTGTATTTTATTTACCTTCCAAGTATATGTGTCTTGGTAGTATCGGTATCAGCAGGTATCCAAATTCAGTATTGGGGTTGGAAGTGAAAATTTGTGGATCGGCGCATCCCTAAATGAAGAGGAGAGTGCAGCTGGGTGGAAGAGGTGGAGACAGCTGTTAGGTGTGATCTGTGACAGAAGAGTGTCAGCAAGCGTGAAAGCTCTGGGGGACAGTAGTGGGGCCTGCCATGGTGCATGGTTTAGAGACAGTAGTTCTGACACAAAAACGTGAAATAGGTTTGGTGACTAGACAAACCAATACATCAGAAGGACAGCTGACGTGAAGAAGTTTGACAGGGAACATTTTGCATGTTAGAAATGATAGTTACTGGAAAAAGAAAGGGACGGCAGCCATTGAGGCTCATGGATATAATAAAGGAGGGTGTGAAGAAAATAGGTGTGACTAGGGCGGATGCTCAAGATTCATTATGGTGGAGGAAACTAGCTATGGGAACGCCTGACCGGATAAGTCAAAAGAAGAAAAATATTTTGTTCGTCAATGTTTTGGCCCTACCTGTTCGTAGTGACTCCAGTAACTGATTGGTTGCAACTTTGTGCAGAGGAAATGGTTTTGTCTGAAAATGAAATGCACACGCGCTGTGGCAGTGCTGTGTTTTTAAAGTAAAGCACTTCTAATCTAATGAAGCTTCAGCTTTTGTTGGCATCGCTTCACTGCTCTTGGCTTTCATTCTCATAGCAGTTCTGATTCCTCCTGCAGCACTTTTGGTGCTTTAATATAATTATTCGTGGATGCAATATACGCATGGAGACAGACACAATGGGTGTGACCTTTGACTAATAGCTACAGCTGTGCCATTAATCTTCACACACGTCTTTCTGGTGCATCAGCTAAATGTAAAAATCACCATTTAAGGTTGATGACATTGCACTTTATCTAAATGTAACCATCGGTGTGGATAAAAAGTGGCTCACTGAATTCTTGCGTGGGTGCCTTGGTGACTACATAAACTTTGAATGCAATTGGCCTGCCCTAATAACATCTGTAATGTTTATCAGCATCATTTTACACAACCTTGTGCATCATACTCTGTGCTGTTGTTGACGTCCCCATTTGGCATTTTTTATTCTCAAATTGACTTGTCACTTGAGGTTATAAGACTCATCACTGTAGCTCTTCCACTGTGATCTTTCGGTTTAAGTGTACGTAATTGAACTTGAATTAGATCATTCTGCTGTTAAAATGTGACTCATTCATTGAAAGGCAAAATTAATTTTAAAAAATGCTTGTCGACTTGTAGCAGCCTTTAGTCCTTTAAGAGTTGAGGTTCAGCAGGTCAAGTGACCACTTCTTATTGAAATTCTCTTCACTTATGTTTTTTTTTCATACAATTTTATGCACAATATAATATTCTGTCCATATGTAATATGGTCCACTATGTAGCAGTATCATGATATCAAACTACAGAGTTAGTGGTTTTCCTTTATTATTGCTCATTCTGTGTTTTTTAAAATTGTTGAAGAAGGGAAGCACATGAACAACTGTGATTTTAATTCCTCAGTATTAATGTTATTCAGCTCCTGTTTTCATAGAAATAGATTTTTCCCTAACATACCTATTGCTTTCCTCCCGATTGTAGGCCATTACGCCTCTTGTTACTGAGGATTAATATTGAGCACCACACTCAGGGATGTTGTGACGCAGTGTAGTGATCATATTATTCCTCCATTAATCTCTTCTAAATAGAACTGAAAGTGTAATAAGTTTGCCTGAAGCATGTGAAAACATTTAGGATGAAAATAAATTACCACTGTTAAGATTAGGTAAATATATTTTCGGCATTTTAGTTCCCCAGTTACGCTGTTCTGGCATGTGGGACTCTCTTAAAATAATGTTTCTGGGATATTTACAAGTGGATGGCCCAGAAGAATTATTGGTAGTGGCCGTTCTACATACCAGTCTGATGAAGGACAGCAAGATGTTTTTCAAAGGGCACAGCTAGTTTTCCCAGCACATTCCACAAATGCTTTATTGCTTATAAATCTGCAGAGTTAAGGCCATTTTCTTGGTGACATTCTGAGATGCCACTTGGGTTTTTTTTCACATCTGAAAAGTGGACAGTTTTGTTGCAGCTTAAAGAAATGTAACATTTCCAGGATTAATTCTATATTTGTCTTCCTTAGTTAAACCTGTATGTGGTGCTTTAAGCTAGGTTTTATGTACGGAGCAACACACATTTAGAAGTCAATAACTGCACGTAATGGACCTCGTCATTGAAATTAGCTTATTTTTCTTTTGGCACATCGGGAAATTTGCTATTCGTTTCCAATTTATTTTGTTGTTCTTCAGTCATTGTTGTTTTTTGTTTGGAAGTTGGATATAATGCAGTGCAATGTTTTTTCGTTTTGTTGGTTTTTATTTTATCAAAATAATTGTTCGAAAAAGACAATTTTAGAAATGAATAAATGGCTATTTAGCGACAAAGAAAAACCCAGTACATTTTCATGCAAATGTAACTTCTGATTTCTTTTTGATTATGAGTCAATTAAAAAACACTATAATGTATATGTTAATTGTCTCATCATGGCTCTCAAAAATCAGGGTTTCCAATCAGAATCCAAGCAACAAAAGCACCACAGCACATTACAGACATGACTATACCGTGAACCCCAATGAAACAGCAGAATCAGTTACCAATCTGGGAGACGGATCACACGGTCTCTGTATGAGTGCTCTGACTGACAGGCGTACATTCTATTTGCAGCAAATGGTTTAGGGGTGAGACAAGATTCATCATTTGGCCCGTCTGAGTATAGAACTCTATGCTATCTTCATGATAACCACAATGGCGTTACTCCGGCGACAATACTGGCGTTGCTAACCACTATGCGATATCCTTGAATCAGAACATGGGTTTCATCGGGCTTGATAAGTGGACGCATTGTATTCCTGCTGCTCTAACAGCCTTGCTTTGTATTGATCAAGCAAATGTTCTCAATACATTGCAGAGGGAGGCTAAGGGCCATGACTCAGGTCTTAGAATTAGTCTCTGGATGGAGCAAAAGCTCAAAGGTAAATGGAGTGCACTTACAGCAAGGTGCTTTTAACCTGAGAGCCAAGAGTGTTTTATAATGTCCCTCCTTTGCTGGTGTACACAAAGACACACGGACACACATTCACGACGACTATTTCAGGAACTGTTCAAACCTCCGGTCTTCATTATCAGGAGCAGGGCAGCCGTCCATGTCTTGCTCAGGGACACTTTTAACACCCAGATTAATGGAGGAGCCACTTCACTGATTTCAGGCCTGTCTCTGCCCTATCTGACCAGTAGAGAACAGTGTTTTGTTGAGAGGCGGCATCTCACACGCAGTACAAATGTCTTCTTTTCATATTTCCTCACTGCATTTGTTCTGTCTTCAGGGACTTTTGAAATGTGACAATCTGTAAGGAGACAGCAAAAATGTTAACCGTGTTATTACCCTGAGATCCCTGAAGTTTTTTCACACCTAACCAATGACTTCTCTGTCTTCGTCATATCTCCCTCTCTAGATCTTTGAGTGGTGGTACTTCAGGAAGTATGGAACATCTTTCATAGAGCAGGTGTCTGTGAGTCACCTGCGCCCCCTGCTGGGTGGAGTGGACAGCGGCACACCGAGTAACTCCAACAGCAGTAACGGGGATGCTGATTCCAATCGACAAAGCGTTTCTGGTGAGAGATCGGTGGTTCTCAAGTCTAAAATATGTCATTACATTAAACCTATCATGTGTAATTTATTGCTGCTGCATTGTTAGCTAATGAAGTCACTGCTGTGTTTTCTCTTCTGTTGTTTTGGTGACATTATAGAAAAGTTATAGTCATAAGTCCTTCTCTTTTTGGGGTTCATTATCTGGTTTTTAGAGCTTGCACACTTTTTATTTGAACCTACTGGGGTTGGACAAAATAATGGAAACACCTTAAAGCTTTTTAATGGTAACACCTTAAAGCTAAAAAACGCTTTAAAGTGTTTCCATTATTTTGTCCAAACCCTGTAAGTAAGCAATGCAAGTAATTCAGTGGTTTTTATTTGTTGCCGACATCAACACACAATGTTCTCAAAGCAGCTTTATTGCTTAGGAGGATGCGTATACCGTATAGTTGCTGGGTCCCACTACTGAACCTCAAACAAATAAAATAAATATTTCTATTATGTTTGCTACGTCTTTTAGGGAACAGTGCTTATATGCCGTGCATAGCACATTCTATTTATACCACTGTTCAAGAACATTGACAGTAAATGAGAGCTCATTCCCAGCCCTGGTTTTAAAGTTTCATGGCGGATCGAATCAACATCAATCGCTTCTGCCTTTAGATGGGAAATGGCTCGCTACTTTAGAAGTCACTCTTTACCATCTTCATTTTTTTATTCTAGGGATCAACTCAGTTGATATCTTTTCACTTCATCCACAGATGCGTTGTTTTGATTATGCGAAGTATATATATATATATTAAGTCTTGATGCATGTGTTTGCTCCCAGAACTCAAATAGGAATCCTTCAATTGCACTGCAGAAAACATTTATGCTTTAGAATCAGTCGGCGTTCCCGGGATAATTTTTTTTTTAAGGTCACGTAATAGGAGAAGTCATTAACAAATAAGTTCACATTTTTAACAGTCATATTTCGTCCCATAACTGCTCAAAATGGCTGGCCGAGGCTTGTGTCTGTCCACTCTTAGCCAACATGGAGCCAAATAGGATTAAGTGTGCTGAAATAAATCAATGGAAGGAACTGACGGGTTGTTTCAGATTAAACTGCTCCTGACTAACACTCCATTATTAAAGCTGCAGAGGACAGTGGTGTTAATTGGTGCACCTGATTAAGGAGCTTGTAGGACTAGATACAACAAGCTCTTCAATACTGGTGCATAATTGCTGGACGACATCTTGACAGTATAATGAGTTATATTCCAGGCTGCACCTCTTCTGTCGGCGTATTCACATTACGGCAGTTTTGGATGGTCAGTTTTTGCCTGTTTCTTACTGGAGCTGTTTTCCCTGTGAGGTCTTAATACGGTCATCATTTTACTGTTGATGCGGATCCATAGTGTTTGTTGGATTAAAGTAGATCTGATGTCTGTCCTTGGAACAATGACCCCTTGAGCACTTTTTATTTCCTGTTAAATCACATTTGCCAGTCGCTCCTGTGCCAATATAGCCTATTATAAAGGGTGCCATATAAAATATTGTTGCCATTTTTCTAAGTGTTGTATTGCCCCATGTCCTCCAAATAACAGTGATTTATAACCACACTCTCAGGTTACAGTCAACTGCCTTTTGTTTAAGTGTTAAACACACATTGCACAGACAGGCTGAAATATTATTATCTTCTTGCTTTTTTTGCTTCTATGGGTTGAAACAGTTTCTTGTGCTCTGCTCTTATGTTGAATAGTGATGTTATTCCAGGCACACTTTGATGAATGATGTATCAGAGATATCTGGTTGGTCTTGTGAGCACAGGTGGAGTTGAAGACAATTGATAATCTGGCGGAGAATGAACAGCATGACAAATCCTCAGTTGTCTCTTTAAAGGATTTCATCTTGCTTATGATTTTCTTTATTTAGTGTGTTTAAATGATACATCTTGAGATGATGAGAATCAGTGAATGAAATAAGTGAGATCATCAGTAAGGTCCACTTTCGGGCCGATTATGAAATTACGTAATTCAAATCAATCCTAAAATGTGTGCCTGCAAACCAAAAGAGAGGGACGACGTGTTATGGTGTTTGATGTGCGCAATGCTGACTGGGTGAAACCTCTCACTTTGGTGGAAGTGCGATGTCACGCAGCAGCAGCAGGAAGCTCTTTGAAGTAAAGCAAGAAGGCTCAGTGTCGAATTTTCCTTTGACAATCTCCTTCTCTCTCCCCCCATCTCCCTGCAGAATGTAAAGTTTGGAGAAATCCGCTGAATTTATTTCGAGGAGCTGAATATAATCGGTGAGTGACAGCCTGCAACTCCTGTTACTCCCCCTCACTCCTCTAATTCTGCTTCTCTTTCTTCTTAAGCCTTGTATTCCCTCTCCTCTCATCTTCTGAAATAGCTTCCGTCCATAGCTTCCCTTCGTTTTCTTCTGCAAACCATTTATTGTACTGTCTTGTGACCTTCAGCCAATAAAGATAAATTGTGCATGTATATTTAGAACGTAAATGATGTTCCTCTCACAGCATGTATTCATTATCATTAACCTAAATTCACATGATCTAAATATGTCAAACTGATATATCCATGAGATATCCATGAGAGCCTAGTTTTGTTTAGTTTGCGTTTGATTATTAGTCAGAAGGAATTACTATATTGTTGCTATATTATTGCTCTGCGTCATCAAGCTTCTGAGATGTTTAGTAACAACACTGTTATTGCTCTGTTATTGAGTCTGTGAGCAACTGGCTCCCAGGAGTGTCTGAAGCATTTAGTCCTGATCCTGTGGGTGAGTCTATGGAGGAAGGTGCACTCCATCTGCCACAGTTCATCAGCGCTACTCTCACTACAGTACCTGGTCCTTCTATCAACCGCCTTAGCTCACTCCTGTCTCCTGGTGGCGACAGAGGAACCAGCTTCTCCAGCTTATTTCACTGTTCATGTCTGTTGCCCTCATGAATAAAGAGTAGAACATTACTCATCATACAACTAACTGCGTAAAGCCAACTGACTGAATGATCTGGTTAAGAACGCTGAAAAAGGATTCTTGGCCTCCCGACAGCCTTAAAAATTAGGTTTAATCTACTGCCAGTCTAAAGTCCAAATTCAGGGGTGAAAGTTTGCCACAAAAAAATGTGGTTTCCTGAGAGTTGAAAGAAAGTAGTAGCAAATTCATTTAAAGCTTGATGTGTCAAGGGCAGCACCTCACGTTGGCTCTGATTGATACCAAGGAAGAGTGAAGAAAAGTAAGAACCTATCTGAAAGGATTTGTTTTTTTCATTCTGTTTCCTTGCCTTGTTAATCTCTTGGTAGGGTGACGAAAGGCAGTTATGATGCGAATTAGATTTGAAACGTAATAATTGTAAGAACAATTTAACCAAAAAACATTTGGTTTTTTTTCATACTGTCCTTTTTAATCATATATCACATCAATGCAAGACTTTTTTAGCTTTTGGCTGATTTACACTTTTAATGCCAGGTTGTCACATCAACGCAGTTTAGTTGATCCATCCAAACACTGCCAGTTTCTGGAGTCCAGCCAGACAAGCGTATCAATCTTAAGAGCCATACTGTAAATGCTACACAGTGTTTACCACTTGTCCTCTCAAAAGAAAAGTAAACAGCCTCTCATTTTTGCATTGGAAGTCATGCTGTTGTTTTCATTCACATCAAATGGATGTCCCCGCAGTTCAAGTGACTGCGCAGAACCGCTCGCTCTCAGAAACCACTTCTGTTCTCTCGTCATCCCCTCAAGTGCAGTTTCATGGCTGAAACTTTGGCCATTTTTAAGGCGCATTTAAAGGTCTTGGGTTGTTCTTGCTTGGTTGTTTTGGGCAGGTTTTCCGGAGTCTATATTCTCCCCTTTGCCTGTGTCTCTGTCATGTAACTCTGCAGTCATGCAGCACTGAGCCTCTTTCCTTCTCATCTTCATCACTCAGGTATACATGGGTGACGGGTCGAGAGCCACTGACATACTACGACATGAATCTGTCAGCACAAGACCACCAGACCTTCTTCACCTGCGATTCGGACCACTTGCGCCCGGCCGACGCCAGTGAGTTTTCCTGAAAGTGGAGCATCTTCCTCCTGCATGTGATGATGCCGTAATTCAGGTTTCACTCTGCGTTCCTCAGTTATGCAGAAGGCCTGGAGAGAGCGGAACCCACAAGCTCGCATCTCCGCTGCGCATGAAGCTCTGGAACTAGAAGAGTAGGTTGGCTCTGTGTGTCATGCGTGGGATCATTTAGAAAAGTCTAATCATGTTTACATTTCAAACTGAGCAGCCAACAGTCCCACTGTTTTCTACTTCACACCACAACCTTCAAAACATAAAGGCTCTTTTCAAGTTCTCAGTCTCTGTCTCGTGGGTGATGCATTAAATGTAGGCTGATACGATATTTCATTCTCGGGAAATGAAGGTGAACGAATAAGAACCATTATCACAAAGCATATTGCTTAGCTGGATTACTGCACACATGACTTTCTCTGAAGCGTGCTCTGTTTCGTCATCTCTGTTTCTGCCCTCTCCTCCCTTAGTTGTGCTACGGCGTACATTCTCCTAGCAGAAGAGGAGGCCACTACCATCATGGAGGCAGAGCGTTTATTTAAACAAGCGCTCAAAGCTGGCGAGGGTTGTTACCGCAGAAGCCAGCAGCTCCAGCACCACGGTACACAATACGAAGCCCAGCACAGTGAGTACAGTCCTTCTGCAAATCTCCAATCCATGTCCAAGCCTGAACCATTGTCTGTGTCTGCCAGGACGGGACACCAACGTCTTGGTTTATATAAAGAGGAGACTGGCCATGTGCTCCAGAAAGCTTGGTCGCACACGAGAAGCAGTGAAGATGATGAGAGATGTAAGTCTCATGCGCACTCCTCTGCACACTGGTTACTGTCTGCTGATGCTTGCATGTGTCTCCCCCTTCCTGGTATTACATGTAACAACAGTTGTGTGTTTTCCAGTTAATGAAGGAGTTCCCTCTCCTCAGTATGTTCAACATCCACGAGAACCTGCTGGAATCTCTGCTGGAGCTCCAGAACTATGCCGATGTACAGGCAGTTCTAGCCAAATATGATGGTGAGAAACACATACACACCGTATTGGGGACACCATCGTGGGCCTCCCTGTAGTGTTCCTTTACGTGGAAAATGATTGTTTCTTAGACAGTTAATGAAGTGAGTTCCAGGCTGATGTTCATGTATGTAGTAGAGAGAAGTTGACAGAGATGACTTAACTGCTTGGACTTTGGGTAGTTTAGCTTCGGTTTGTTTAGGATGTAAGACATTCCTAATAAGAGTGTGAGGCTGGTGTGAGTGACAGCTGATATTGTGGCACAGTGAGCAATACGTCAGCCTAACAGGGTACAACCCTCCTCTAACATGTCATGTGTCAGCCCCGAGCCATGAAACCCAAACTCAGCAGTGTGCCAAGTCCAACTTCTTTCTGTCACTCTCAGCTCCAACTGTAATTCCAAACGTTGACTAAAGCCCCCTCATGTGTCTTTGTGTCTCCTCCACAGATATTAGTTTACCCAAATCTGCAACAATATGCTACACAGCAGCCTTGCTCAAAGCCAGGGCGGTATCAGACAAGTGAGTATCACTTTCCTCCCGCAACAATGCTGCTGACAAGCCGCCGCTGCTGTGAGAAGAATGTCACCAAGGGGGAAAGTCCTCGCAGACTTGTGTGCAGCATTCCTGAGCTGTGGGGCAGCCACAGTTGTCCGGCTCTGATCAGTCCGTGTCTCAGTGAAGGGCAGCAGTCATTGCTTTTATCCCCCCCGAGACGCTACGGATGTCCTTCATGACAGGGCAGCGACTTCTCTGTTCACCTGATGTCAGTGATTTCCGTTATTACGGTTATCTTTCAATAATTAACGGTAGTAATATGCAACTCTCATTTTCCCTCTTCCTCTACTCAGCTGAATGTAACAGGTAATACCAGAGTGAAGCATTAAACAACGTATGTTTAGGTGTATGGTTATGGCCTTTCGTGACTTGATCTTGGGACAGCTGGGCGCAGTCTCGTGCTGCCAGACTTTTGGAGGGATTCTTGTTTGGGACCTCACTCTTTGTCCTGCTGGGACGTTTCTAAGGCTCCATCTGTGGAAGCTTTCGAGGTTGTTGTGGATGTGAGTAGATGGTGCCAAAGCTGTCCAAGACAACGTTTGATATCTCGCAGAGCTAAAGTGGTGAGTGCTTGAATGCAGCTGTTGGAGAACTCAACAGTTCCAAATATTCGGTGAAACATTTGTTTTTAAAAATGGCTCTCCGACCCGATCCCCTACAGTGTTCTGCTCTCTTATCATGTATGGTTGGGAAATGTGTTTCACACAGAGGTTTCAGCAGACAGAGATGCTGAAACATCCCAGCAAGGACACGTATTAAACTGTGATTCATGAGCTCTATTTTGGGTTGTGAGTTAGGTGGCAGACGCCTTTTGATTTAACCAAACTCGTCTCTCTCACACGTGGAAACCAGTGATTTCCTCTGGTTAGGATGCTTCAAATGTGAAGTCATGGAACTGACAGTGGCCACGGAGGGCTGCGTCTGCTGAGGTCACTCGCTCCTCTGCATGTGCTCAGGCACAGCTCTGCCGTCGGAGGTGTCAGCTCCGCACACGCAGTCCGGATTTGGTTACTTAGGTCAGACGCGACACAAGAGCCTGCGCAGCCTGACATCACTCGCTAGCATGTGTACTGGGTGATAGCAGTCTGTCGCTAACAACGCAGCGTGCGCGTTCACATCATGATCAGCATGGAGCAACTTGTCTCCAAGCGTCTTTCCTCTTCGTCTGCTCCAGGCTGAACTCAGCTGTGTTGTCCATTTTAACATCTTTTTTTATTGTATCTCCAGGTTATCCATTCGTGGTAGCAGCCCCACTGGTGTCTGATGTACTTTTTTGTGTCTGATGGACAGATTCTCTCCAGAGGCAGCTTCCCGGCGAGGGCTGAGCACAGCCGAGATGAATGCAGTAGAAGCAATTCACAGAGCTGTGGAGTTCAACCCGCACGTCCCAAAAGTAAGACGTCTGGTCAACACATTGATCAGATCACTCTCCATGGCCGATCTCTGTCTGAAGAGTGAATATGAAACTGTGTCCCGTTCCACTCCCAGTTCTCATGGCGAGATTTGTAATTGGTGTTTGTTTCGCCAGCATTGGGCTGCAGGTGTTCTGCTCTGGTGTTTGCTTCTCACACTGCTCCTCTGCTCCTCCTCCTCCTCCTCAGTATCTGCTGGAGATGAAGAGTCTGATCCTTCCTCCAGAACACATCCTGAAGAGAGGAGACAGCGAGGCCATCGCCTACGCCTTTTTCCACCTGCAACACTGGAAGAGGGTGGAGGGGGCGCTCAACCTGCTGCATTGCACCTGGGAGGGCAGTGAGTAAACACACACACACACACTGTCACATGCTTCACTGTTGTCTGTAGACCACTGTCCTTTGTCTGCAGCCTTCAGAATGATCCCATATCCTCTGGAGAAAGGTCACCTCTTCTACCCATACCCCATCTGCACAGAGACGGCAGACAGAGAGCTGTTACCCAGTAAGTGAGGGTCTGACTCACACACACTTCCAGTCACGTGTGTGTGTGAGGATGGCTGAGCTTTCCCGAGGCGTCTGGTCGCTAACATGTCTCTGTCCTCGCCCCTATGGAAGCAGTGTTCCATGAGGTGTCGGTCTACCCCAAAAAGGAGCTGCCGTTCTTCATCCTCTTCACAGCGGGACTCTGCTCCTTCACCGCCATGTTGGCTCTGCTCACACACCAGTTTCCCGAGCTCATGGGCGTGTTCGCGAAAGCAGTGAGTTCACACTTCGACTGACAGCACTGTTCACAATATTGAGGTCTCGAACACATCTATAGGTGTGTTGAGTCAGTGAAGCCAGTGGAGGGCGCTGCCGCCCCTACAGCAGACCGTGCTGCTAGGTGAGGAAGAACAGTGTAGCGCAGCTCCTCATGAAGCGTGTTATGACGGTGTGAGAGACCTTTTTTTGGAACAAAACATCAATGTGTTGAAATGTAAAGGAAATGGAAAACACACAAGCCTCGGCATCAAACATGTCGCCCGACCTCACAGCAGCTGCGTGCTGATACTTTATCTTACTTTATCCGCAGCAAACTTTATACTGTTGTTTGCTCCACTGCTGCAGGACGAGGCTCCCGAACATAAAAGGTCTCCAGTTGGTTTGATTGATCGGGAATCTGTTTCAGTTGGCTCTGCTGCAGAAGTGCAGAGGCACTTTGATTTCAGAGCTGAGTCACGACATTTCTTGTCTTTTATCTCCAGAAGACCAAGTTGACTTCAACAGTTGTGTGTTTGCCCGACATCAAACGCACTTTCCTTTGAAGTGCTGGGTGAGATGCGACTTGATGTGTGAGGTCGACCTGCAGGTAGAACCGCGAGTGTGTTTGAACTCGCTATCTTTTATCAGCCGAACCTGCCTGACCCCCAACCCACCTCTGGGACGGCCCCCATATCCACCGACCCTCCGCAGCCCGTTGCCAAAACAAGTGTGGAACACCATACTCTGACTGGAAACTGACTGAACAGAGTGGTGTTTTCTTAGGACTCACCTCTGCGCTCTCTAGTCTATTTTGTGAGTTAGTGGTCTACTGCGGACCCCGCCTGCTGATCCACCTCTCCTGACTCCCGTCTGTTTCAGATGTTGTGGAAGTCCTCCTCTCCGTGTTTAGGGAGGAGGCTCGGTTTTGAAGTTTTTCAACTGAATGAAAGGTTACCAAGGTCTGGCGCAGTGTGGCTGCTAGTGATGCGCCAACGAGGCTTCATGAAACAGTGGTCTGTCTGGTGTCATTGGTTTTGTCCTCACCACAAAACCGTGTTCAGAGCAGCTTATCTTTGATCCCTGTGACCAGACTTTCAAATTGGATGCATTGCTCACACGAATTGATACTTAAAATCCATATGTTTCATCATGACCAAACCACTGGGTCTCCCAGGAACCAAGTGTGAAAGCTACTTGATTTTGTGTTTTCATTTGGGCTAGTTTGTCTTTCACTACAATTGTGGCTACATTTTAAATTTATTTGTTTTTGGAAATACAACATACAACATATTTTCCAGTACATGAAACCTTACTTATTAAAACCTCCAAAGATCCATAAAATATGAAAACGTAACCTTCTATATCACAAGTTGTTTAGCTGTTGTTGGCATTATCAATTTCAATTACAAACACTGGAGGTTATGAAAAAGAAGTGGAAGGTTTGATTGATGCAAGTTGGTTTTGTTTTTGAAGACTTCATAACTTCAGAAAATTCCACTCACACGAAAGTTAATCTCAAATATCTCAGAAGTTTTATAAGAGAATGTTTCTGATCATTTCTGTTGCCGGTCATTGACGCGCAGGCTTTCCCTCCTCCACAGTTCCTCAGCACGCTGTTTGCTCCCCTCAACTTCCTGATGGAGAAGGTGGAGAGCATCCTGCCATCCAGCCTCTGGCACCAGCTCACCCGTATCTGACCCATGACCCGGAAACAGGACCTGGACTTTGACCGCCACCCGAACATTGGACAGCTTGAACTGAAAACCAGAGCGCTGCGACGGACTGGACAATTGTTTGCGCGGAGATGACAAACGCCGCCGGAGGCAGCTAACGACACGCGGACGTCACTCTTGGGTTTCACCTTATTTGATCTGTTTTGCCTTTTACAAGGTCTTCGATAATTTAAAAGCTGTTTTGTTGTTCAAAGTGGTGATCTGTTGCCATCAGTAAAAACAGACCAGAAAATCCAATAAAGGACTTTTTGTGTAACGCAGCACAGCGCCGTCCTCCTGCACTTTCCTTTCTCACAATGGAGACTGAAGGTCGGTCCAACTTCCAGACCGGATCCGAGTCAGAACCATGATCACACACACACACAACAAAAGAGAGATCAATGTTTTTATGACAAGGTGCATAGTTACAGATGTCGTTCCTAACATGGTTCGAGCTCCACTTGTTAGCGAGAGTTGAAGCTGCATGGTTGGCTACAAGAATCGGCTGCTTACTTGGTCGTCTACAGTGAAAGTACAAGTGCCTGTTACATAACTATATGTTGACCCACTTCATCATAAACATGTCAGTTGTCCAGTCGTTTAGAAAACGTTCCTCGTCATCTTAAATAAAAGCAGTCAATGTGAATGTGTTCTGTATGCTACTTGTGCGAGGGGCGCCCCCTAGAGACCGGAAAGTTGAAGTACAATACAAGCCAAACTGTATAAACTCAAGTCCGGGCCGGTTTACTGGAGCAGTAGTTTAGGTGTCGCATTGTGGCCCGCGTCACGTCTGAGTCTTGCACGTGTGCACGTCCACCTGCTGGTTGCAGTCTCGGCAGTGCACGGCGCAGCACCAGTGAAACTTGCATTCGCACTTGGTGGTCTGGCTGACCCGCGACGTGTCGTAACCTCGGCCGCAGCACATCACCTCACACCCGTCCACGCCGCGGGACGTCCGGTTGCACACTCGCCCGCCCGTCCCCAAAGACCCTAGAGAGAGAAAACAATCTGAATCTATGGCATCAGCGACTTCCAAAATTGCTTCTTCAGAACAAGTCCAGGGTTTTCTCTAATAAGATTCAAGAGCAGTACGAGTCAGATGAGTCTGATGCTCCACCACTGGGATGGAATCCAGCCTGTCTCACTTCGGATGAAGTTCATTTGTCATGTTTGAGCCAATCGCAGTGGTGAAGAAGGTGAGGAGGAGGAGGAGGAGGAGGGTCGGACCTCAGAGAGATGAGGGATTGATGATAGGAGCAATCTGCTCTCACTCCCACTCTTCATCAGCTGTTCATTTTACTGCAGCATCTCTCCACGAGGAGGAGACAGGCTGGCGTCACTCACACACACGGTCGGCTGGTGAGCCACGCGGCGCGCGAGGCAGGTCAGACGGTGGCACCTGAGCCCTTTGGCTGATATTAAAAGGTGCCATTAAATGACCCCTCGTGGTGTTCCAGTCCATTTCATGCGATATTTTCATCTGCATCCTGAGTATAAAGCTCCCGCTCCTCCTGAATACGTCCCAGTCTTCCACAGACTGGGTAGTGATGGGTTCATGAAGCTTCACGAGACAGTGTCCTTATTCTCTGTGCCCACTAGATGGCACTCTACAGTCTTGGCATTTAAACAACAATATTTTTGAATAAAGAGTGCCACCTACAGAGTTCTGAAAATGAGGACACGCTTTCATGAAGCCGTATCAGCCCATCATTATACGTGGGACTGACACTAGCAGTTCTTTCTAACAGACAAACTTTTGGTCTGAAGAAGCACGAGATGCGTTGAACTCCGTCCCAACAAGTCATTTTATGTAACCTGGAAGCGCTTGAAATACTTTAGTTCAAATTCCGAGCTACTTTAAGACACATAAAAAGAAAGAGCACAAAAAAATGCATTTGATAGCCATTATTAGAACCACCTTGGTGAAATTTGACTTGTCACACGTCGATACAGTCAGCTACAAAGGCTAGAAAAGCAAACCTTTTCCAGACTGGTATTCACGAGTGATGGCCCAGTGAGGAGTCATGAAACAGTGTCCTTATTTTTAGAGCTCAGTAGGTGGTGCTGTTGTTTTAAACAAGGGGGAATTTTCATTGAAATGGCTGTTCAAATCCAAAGACAGCGCCATCTGGGGGTCTCTGAAAATAAGGACACTGTTTCATGAAGCCTCATGAGCGCATCACGAGTATGCACAGTCTGATCAGTTAATATATGAATTTCGTTGGCTCAGAACTTGGCCATCCTGTGCCGCAGCCATCAAAATCTCTAGTGCTGAAGAACACACACATATAGCCGACCTCTCTGGCTGGTGTCGGATCGATTCTCGTTCAAGTGACTAGTGCCGTTCACCTGACAGGACCTTTGTCTGACTGATCACATGATCGATGAACTGTTCCGGCGACTCCTGCTGTGTAAATAAGGTTTGGGGAAACACGGCTTCATGTACCATCTCGACCTGCCTTCAGGAATTTGCTGCTGTTTACTCTCCGAGCAGAGGTGGTCCCTCGCCAGGTGATGTGTCCGGGCAGGAGCACAAGCCCCGCCTCCTCTCTGGCAGCGCGCCCGCCTGTCATGCCTGGTATGCTGCTCGGGGTGACATCACGGCCAGAGTCCTCCTCGCTCCCGTGGTGTCTGCTTATTGAATTAAGATGAGGGGGCGCCGAGAGATGAGTTTAGCACCTGAGCCTGGCCGGGGCCCCGCCGGGGGCCGGGGGAAATTGATTTCACACTTTAAAGAGGCACAAAGGCGAGTCGGAGTGTCTGTGTGTTCCCAGGATGATTGAGGGCCAGTTTGCATGTCTTCTGCTGCTCTGTGTGTGTGTCTGGACTTTCACTGGATAGAGTTCACACACACACACCAGTGGTTCCCAGGATGCCCCAGAGCAACCGCTGTGTCCGAGTCAGATTTGGACCATGGGCTCGTCCACCTGGGGCCGTCCACACACTTCCAGAAGCTTCCACTGTCACGACCTCCCAGCTCACTCTCCGCACCGTGTCAAGATTACATCTAACTCACCTCACCGTCTGTGTCGTGGTGTTTGATCTCACTGTGATCTGCCGCTTTCAGCCTCACAAACAAGCTGGATCCACGGACAAGGACTAGCTGTTGTAGGTGGGAACTGGACAAGCCAGCCACACCACCAGGATGAGAAGGTGCATGTGATGATGGTGAGGGGAAGGTAAACCAGGAGGCCACCGATGGTGTCAGGCTTCTGAAGGTCAGCAGAGAAGCTACTTATCACCTGTTGCGTATGGACAGGAGGTCTGGTTCCACGTGTCTCAGAGGATGTCAGTGCATCTGTATCATTTATTATGGGCTAATGAAGCCTCACGAAACAGTCTCCTCATTTTTCGAGCCCACTAGATGCAAGATGGACGACCATATTTCAACACAACTTTCATGGCCGGTTGGAAATGTGCTAACTGAGAAGAGATTTGATTTTGGTGGAGTTCCATTGGTCAGCGTGGACAACATGTGGTATATTCAGTTCAGTCTTGACTCAGTCTGATGTCAGGTGGTCTCATCACCTCTGGCCTCGCCTCTCCTTTTCACGTGCCCCTTCATCACATCCATGAAGCTCAACGGTTGTCTTCCTTTTTGCTTCTACTCTTTGTTCAACATGTCTGTTGTCTCTCCCCATGTGACCAAAGCACCTGGCCTCCCTGATGTTCTCCCAGCTTCTCCACATGGTCCTCTAAAACACCTGTTAATCCTACAGTAACTCCCAGCGACCCACTGCAGTCCCCACACAGAGCCCAGTTCCTAGTTAACCCTGTTTATTTCAAGCCAATATGGCTGCCATTCTCAACTTTGACAAACTCCCTCTCTGGTCTGAGAGCAGCGCTGGCGCTCTTCAGAGTCTCATGAACACGACCTGCCGAAGGTGACTTATTTTGGCCAGTAGAAACTCTTCTAAAAATACAAGCCGGCCTGCGTTCCTCTGCGTTTGTTGTGTGGAAGAGCAGCTACTCTGCCCCCCAGAATCTTGCCCTTGAGCATGTGTGTGTTTGTGTGCGCCCGTCCAGCGCCAGTGATTTATAGTGATGTGTGGCTTCTAAGGTTTCAGCTCACAGAAGTGTGTAATGGCTCTTAAACTGGCCGACACCTGATCGCCGCGGATCATCGGCTGCCCGAGAGGCAACACACACACACACGCACGCACACACACACACACACAAAAGCCTCTCGCAAAGACTCTGTCATGCTCACACTATTTATTTGCAGATACCACACATCGAAGGTTTAATGCCACGGCTTCAGCTGCAGAAACACATTTTGTTTGAGACATTTAAAGTCCAGAAATTTTCTCGAGATACATTAAAAATCATTGCCAGAGAATGAAGCTAGTCACCAAGCTGAATCCTGCGCTTGGTGGAGACGAATCAACAGTACCTGATATAGGGCTAACACTTACTACTGCGTACTTTCTTGCCTTTCATTTTGACACAACTACATGTCAAGTATACAAGAGTACAAGTGTACTACAGTGAGAGTGAAAAAACTTGCAATACGCAGAAAGAGTATAATACCACCTCATTAAGGAACAAAATTTGAGTGTGTACAAAAATATCCCTGCGATTTATAGATGACGTGTAAGATCATTACACAGAGTCTTTATGACAAATATGTTTTACATCAGAATAAGAAAACTCCAGTTCCAGAGATGAGCGAATGCTAGTGTTCCGATGAGCCTCTGAACTGTTTCAAACTTCAACTTTCCGTCCATCTACACACTCTCATCTAGTCTCTTTCATCATGGATGCTTCAGTGAGATTGTACGATCTGCTGCACTGTTCCATCTTATACGCGATGAATCTCTCATTTGCATCCATTCATGATTTTCATCTGTGATAAATGAATAAAAATGAACCTCTTAAAGTCCCAGCTCTGGCACTGACACATCTCTCCTGAGAGATTCTTATCTATGTCGGTGTCATGCAGCTGCACCTTTTCAAAGACAAAAAAGATATTTCATGGTAATATTTCAGATCACTTGAGGATGTCCGAAAGCTTTTTTCCACCACTTCACTTCTACAGCAGGTGTGGCCAACCAGTCGGAGGCTAAGAGCCACATTGTTTTACTGTGTTGCTCTAAAGAGCCACATCCTACAAATATGTCAGGCTGTAAGGCTCTCCTCACACAGCTGGTCACGTGACTTAGCGGCAGTATAGCGGTTCAAGCACTTGCCTGTGTCACAAGGTTGCTGGTTCGTGTCCGGCATATGTCTCTTGTGCATATATTTTTAAAGTTCAAACATTTTACCAAGATGCTCCTCGAAATATCTAGTGGCGTAGATAGAAATGTGTGTGCCATTTATTTTACTTTTTACGTGGCTCATGCCACCAATAACATGGTCCCGGTCTGTGTGTGTGAGCGACGCTGCAGACTGGTGCGTCTCATCTTCACTCCACTGAATCAAACTACGTCACAATGATCAGCTATGAAGAATAGGTGAAACACATGGCATACGTTTGGTTTAGGGAATGACAAATATTTTGACATTTCAGAATGGCTCTTACTTTTTCATCTATTGGCCAGGTCTGTTCTACGGTTTCTGACTACATTTGTGTCCCACTCATTCTCACTCCTTGTCAGTGGAGGAGGACCATGACAGAGGACACACGGCGCGCTCTCCGCTCTCCAAATCGCCGACCACACCCCAAGGTCACCTAAGGTGCTACTGTATACCTATACCAATGTCATACTCACGACACCAACAAAATATGAGTGAGTGTTCACAATCATCTCAGACCCAACCATTCCCTTTGAACTGCCAGAAATGGCGCTGGAGAGGCATCAGATTCCATTCTAACCCAAATGACTAGAGGCAGAGTGTACGTTGAAGACGTACCTGACTCGTGATCTCGTATGCAGTAATCCGGCGAGTCCTCGAAGTACACCAGGTCGTTCTTGCTGGGCCGCTTGAAGTGTGCGTGCGCGGCGGTGAAACCGGTTCCGTACTGGTTGACGGCGACCTGCACCGCGCCGTTGTACCTCTTCCGGAGGTGATCGCCGGTGCGTCTGAAGTCGGCCATGGCCAGCCAGCAGGTCCGGACGCTGCAGGAGCCGCTTACGCCGTGACATTTGCACTCCAGATTCATGAAGCGCTTCACTGCCTGTGGGAGGACGCGGGGGGGGTGAGGTCAGGACATTGGACCGGCTAGACGGAGCATTTACAAGCATGAAGCTGTTGCGTGCAAGTCCAGACGTATCTGGGATGGAATCCATTTGTCATCTCTTCCTAATGCCAGCGTCTCTCCTGTGGCTAATTCTGGTCTCTTCATTTCTCCAGTCTGAACCAACCTGCGCTCACCTCGCTCTAAACAAGCAGCGGCTTCAGCTGTCTTCAGATCAAATGAGAAACACAGACGTAAGCAGGAAGCCGAGTCTCCACTGCTCTCACCTTCCTGCCAGCGCGATTGTTGTGCAGGTTCATCAGGGCGCGCGCGTCCCGCTCCTTCCTCTCCTTGGCGTCCACGAAGGCCTGGCTGAAGCGCACGGCGTGGTCCACGTGGTCGCTGCAGCCGCCCCAGTCGAAGGAGCCCTTGTCGTCCTGCGACGAGCCCTTCTTGGTGGGATCACAGGAGCAGGAGTCCAGCTCGCCCTGGCTGCAGGCTCGCGCGAGCGTGTAGACCACGCCGGCCGAGGAGATGGCGTAGACGAACGCCACCTCTCGACTACCTGAGGGGAGGCATTCGAAATGCTTATTTATCCATCATTTCACATGATCTCCTCGCGTGTCCGTTTGACCTTAGAATGTTTTTGGCTTCACTAAACACCATTCACCTCAGTGGAGAGGCCAACTTCTATAGCCTCGAGACAGACGGAGAGAAGAAGCCAGTGAGTCCAGCCTCAGTCTCTCCACCAAGAGAAGTGATTCATTTCATCACATGATGCAACGCATCCACAGTAGAAACACTTGGACAGGAGGGAGACAGAGAACGGCTTCACAAGAACGTCATCACAGCACTGATGGTCTCTGGATGAATTCGATGTTCAACACAAAGGCAAAGTTGCCTTTTGTGTCCCACACTGACGACAAAAGCAGCCTTCAGCGTTGCATGTTGACACATTGGCACGCATGAAAAATGATGCAGTTGGGGTGTGATGGTGCCCCATTCGTTCTACGTTGGATAATGTTGGATTATGCTTTAAACCCCCACAAACGGCCGTTTGCATGGATAGCAACTGACAGCCAGCTGCCTTTTTCAGTCATTATGGGACGCAAAAGGCCATTTTCCCAACATCAATATATCTATGGGAGTGAGGATGTGTTGGCACAAACATAAACCCTGCCGCTCTGCTTTCTCTCAAGATATGTTCACACCCAATAGGGTTTGCGGACACTTGTCTCACCACTCACATCCAAGTCGCATCTCCAGTTGTTCTTAAAAACACTTGGCTGGCAGTGGGTCTAAACTTCGTGGAGGTTCAAACATGGCCTGTTAGAGAAGTGGAACTGCAGCCCATTATATACTATGGAAGTATAATAGAAGCAAAAAAGATTTGGACTCCACCCTGTCAGTTTCCATCAGTTTCTCTTCCAGTTCAGATTTTTTCTCTCTGCATACGTCGTAAAATCTGAGCTCCGATTAGTTCACGTTCCACAACTTAGAGATTTTTCCACTTCAGCGGTTGGTGCGTCAAATGCCATCTGAAATGTGCCGCTAGAATTGCGTTGAAAGTGCAACCCTGTCACCCCAAATGTGTCAAACCCCACACGCCCACAGTTGGTCTCACACTGCTACACTGGCTGGACATGTAAAGCAGTTGCTGTGAAGCCCTAGATTACTTTGAATGTGCCTTGAAATGGCATTTGTTGTTCAGGTATCTGTCATCGGTGAATGAGCCATGAGAAAAATGTAGTGATTGAATGCTGAGATGCTCAGGAGGTGTGGCTTCAGGGGAGAGTCTGAAGAGTGGAGGTTGGACTTCAAATTCAAATTGCAGCCTGTTCAAAGTTGCCTCCCTGATTTTTAACACCCAGGTATGATATAATTGGATATAAAGCAAAACAATCTGTTGAATCAGGAACATTACAGTAGTGATGGGCCAGTGAGGCTTCATGAAACAGTGTTCTTATTTTTAGAGCCCAGTAGGTGGCGCTGTTGGTTTAAAAATGAGGGATGTTTCATTGAAATGGCTGCTCAGTGTCTTTATTTTCAAAATAAAGAGGCTGTTTCATGAAGCCTCACTGGCCCATCACTACACACTTGATCATATGAGGTGCTATATTTTTTGTAGCCGACCCCCTGGTTGTCGTGTTTTTCATGTGCTGGACTGTCCGATGACACACTGCCTACAGCGGGTGGAGAAATGTGACCCTATCGAAAGACTAATGTGGCAACATACAACGAGTCCTGCGCCACCATTGGACGCCCAAGTCCACTGGATGGTTACTCACATAAAAGCTCAAAAGACATCTGTGTTCACGTCACTGTTTCCGCACCACTTGGCTGTTTCATCTGAGCGATAACAAACAGACAACAACACTTTCTGCAATATTTATAGTTCAATTACCATCGGCCCCTCAGACAGACCAAACCATTTGGATTGAACACAGATAAGCTCTGCTGACAAACACCCAGGAAGATCTGTGAAGTGACTCAACCTGAACTATCTTTTCATTAACAACTGCGCAGCTTTGATCTTGACTGTGATGTTGGAGATGTGGTGCCTTCAGATCTGTCTTTTACCTGTGTGTACGTGTTTGTTTGTGTTTCACTGCGGCGCTGAAGAAGAAGAACACTTCATCTGCTTCCAACGTGCTTTAAACTGCTGCCATTTACCAGCAGCGCCTGGATCAAAATCGCTTATCTCCTTCTACATGTAACCGATGAGAGATGAGTGAGCGAGATGAAGGTGTGTGTGTGTGTGCAGTAAACCATAACAGAGTGAAGCACGAAAAGTGATGACAGCAAGTGTTTTAAATAATTGTTAATTTCTGGCATTCTAGAGTTGCTTGACATCATCTCGTCTGGCGCTCGGGAATCACATGGACATAGTGCAAAAAGGCCAAGTACAAATAACTGTTCGGTTCAAGTCCAAACATCTAAACATCAGCCGCACAGACACAGACACATTTGTGGGAGAATAAGTTCTAGACTCCTCAAATCCAATGATTTGTTTAACATTATTGTATTCATAACTATAAAGGAACAGGGATTATCCTCCTTGTTTTATGTGAAATAATTTCACAAAAAAAGAACGTTACCTTATTGTTACTCTGACAGATCACCGCCAAAATAATAATTAAATTTAATTTTTAAGTTAAAAAATGACTTCAATTAGGTTTGATGATGTAAAGCTGAAAGACTTCAGGAGTATTTTCTCCTCTAGTGATGAGAAAAAAATCATTTTAATAAGCATTTTATTTTGCAGTATTCTATTGTGAAAGGACTGAACTGGCTGGAGCTGACTGAATTGTACTGTCTAAGCCAGAACTCCACAGACTGGATCGTATGAAAGAAGTGCGACCTCTGGTTCACTTGATGATCTGCTGTAACAATAAGACCACAGCTCCTTTGAGTCCACATACTGCAACATATATTGGCTGCATCTGGCCTGCAGTGGCCAGTAGCAGTCGCATGGATCAACGTCTAAACCTCTGACATTACTGACCGTGACAAAACGGGAATGTTGGTGCAATGTTTTCTGACTAAAGCATATTCTGACTATTTCAAGTCACGGGATCACATCAGTGCAGAAGATCATTGGAGCAAAACCTTCAGCCCACTGTTGTTGCCCATTTACATTCAAATTTACTTTATGTATTGGTTTGGACAGCAGGTGGCAGCAGCGTTCCAGAACTCACTCAAGCAACACACACATTAACATAAACCAGTGCGAGCAAGATACTCAATTGTGTGGCTGCTCATGATGGGCTGATGAGGCTTCATGAAACAGTGTCCCTTTTGTCGGTGCTCAGTAGGTGGCGCTCTTGGTCTAAAGCTTAAGCGAGTTTTCATGGTGATGGTTGCTCAATTCCAGAGATTTTAGAGCAAAAAACAGGACACTGTTTCATGAAGCCTTTACACACCACACTATAAAAGTTAATAACGTGTGCAACACTGGAACAACATTCTGTTGTTGAAAGTTCAGACAGTTTTTCCAGTGAAGAGATTACGGAGCAGTGAGCGTGGCCTGACTAAGATACCACACAGTTTTCCCAGCATGCTACAACTAGCGTTGTGGATGGAGCCCAAACAGCCAATCATAAAGAAGCTTTCTGCGGCCTCTGAGAGTGGTTGCAGGTTAATGCTGTGCAGGAGATGGTGTGAACAGACAACAGGAGCGGCAACTACACGATAAGGTTGAGCACAACGCTACAAAGTAATAGAGGTGTAACAGTAAGTAAGAACTGCATTTCTGTATGGTTCTCAGTTTTAATGTCTCAGTTCAGTACAGCAAAACGAGAAAAAAAATAAGCTTTTAGTTTCCTTAAAAATACAGCATCAATAGGTTTTGTCTTTAACTCCAAATTAAATTAACATAATAGAATGAAGAATCAAAATATTTCACAAAAATGATCGACTTTGGAGCTTAAAGGTTTGTGTGTCCATGCGCTCCTCTTATACATAATGCTGTATTTTGGATTTTCAAGTCAATTTCATTTTTTTGGTTTATTTGTCTGGTGTCTTTGTCTGACTGTATCATTGCTTTGTGTGTGCCTTTAATGTTCAATGCTGCTATGCATCCATCATTTCTCCATTGGAGAATAACAAAGGCAATATAATCTAATAGGTTTGGCTTGTTTATTTTCAAAAATGTCTCAAAACCTGCTCAAAGTCCTAAGCTACACGCTCAGGGTTATGACTCAAAAAAATGTAAAAATGATGCTTGTAAAAAATTGTGTTTGTAAAAATTGAAGAGACGAAAACATGGTGGTTTTTTTCCACTCACCTAAGTGTATTTTAGGTTGCTTTTATCTGCTGGCAAAAAACAGAACAGTGCACTGCATGAGTGTGTGTGTGCATGTAAAAATGTTTGTCTTGAACAAGACACTGATCTTAGGAGGACATTTAGGTTGGTCCTCGTGAGGTATTGAGGTTTGAAACTTCAAAATAACTGGGTCATTATATTTAGGTTGAACTTTGGTTCAGAGCTCTGGTTAAGTTTAGGTGGTTTAGGGCGAGAGGCTGGGGAAAGCCTTATGGCAATGAGAGGTCCTCACAAGGATAGAAATAGATGTGTGTGTGTGTGTGTCCACTTGGTCCAGCAGCTCAGTTGAGTGTGGCTAAGGAGGTTAACACTGAGGGAACACGATGTAATTGTTTGAAATTAGCCGGCTGACATTGACAATAAGGAGCTTCTGCTGGGGCCTCCACATGCGGCGATAATGCTGTGTGACACGTCCGGGGCCCGGCTGGGAGGTCTGAATACCACACGGCTGATTAGAGGCCCCGACATGAAACGGACTAAGTCGAAGGATCCGCCTGGCAGGTTAAATCTCAGGGCATGGGAGAGGAACATCCTCCCGCCGCCTCCCGATGATCCTGCGCTGGCAATAAAAAAAGATTAGGACTTGTTATAACAAGTCCTCAGAAGAAGATGAGAGTCGGGCGGCGGAGGGATGAAGTGACACGTCTGACTTGACAGGATGCTTCTGTCCGCAGAGCGCGTCTGTCACGGCCGGCTATTCATTACCTGTTAATCATTTCAATCCCCGCTGTTTCGAATGGCACGTCGCCGCCGGCCAGGACCCAGTCTGGCCCTCGGAAAGTGCTCCTGCCGGATAAACACTGCTAATGGCCGCACGAGGGTCTTGAAAGTGGCGGGATTAGATTTTATTTGGACGATGTCAACATCCTTCATGAGAACAAGGTGAGAAGAGAATATCGCTTTTCAACAGGTTCCACAGAGAAGGGAACTGGAGTCGGCCTGCACCACAGCTTCGGACTGAACGTGCCACAGGTTCTGCCAGCCAGCGCACCACCATGGGACAAAATGACCCACGCAGACTTGGATTTAGCTGCGGGACCTTTTTCTTCAAATGCTTCTCTGTCCTGTTTAATATTTACCACTGAGATTGAGATGAAAACCATTTGTTTTTCATGACTATTTAAACATTTATTTCTTTACACTTTTAGACGCTACACCCCGGAATATCAACAAGCATTTGAGAAACAAGACTTTGACAGGGATCACAGTCAGACACGCAACATGGGGGTGGAAATGATTTGCTACAGTTCATTAGCCATCCACATGTCACAGGAGGCCTCCAAACCATCACCAACCATCTCAAGGATGAACAGTACATTTGTGATTTCTCGTCCTGGAACCCCTTCAATATGAAGATCCGCTATTGTTTAAGATCAAGTTTCACGCATGAGGATTGGGCGACTGGTGTGATGACTCACCAGCTCAGCAGAGGATCAGCTTGGACATAAAAGTACCAAGGTTTACTTTGGGGATCAATGCATCGGAGGGATAAAGCAGTTACATAAAAGGACCCTGTTACAGACTCCTTTTGATGCTTGCGTTACACTTTTTGAGGACCAAATCATGCATTTGTCGACTCACTTGATCTAAAGCAATGGGCTGTTCTAACAAATGTAGATCGGTGTATGATATTATGGTTCAAGCTCTTTACAGTTTAGGTGGCACGACTTGACAAGAAAACTTGGGCACCTCAACAAAGCTATAAATATCTCAGCTAACTTTCTGGCAATCTCACTCACCGTCCCACACACACGCAATTAAGCCCCAAATTAAAACTGTCAGAAAGCAGTCTGAGACGTTACAAGCACAACAAGGTTCCACTTCCCCGTCATCACACAGTTTCACCAGTGCATTTCAGGATGGATCAAGTTATTCATTCAGAGCTGAGAAACACATGTACGCAGAAAATACAGGATGAAGAGAAGTGAAGGATACATTTGTGATGAACATGAAAACAGATTCATTTACGCAGGTTTGGAAGACTTGAGCTCCTCAGTGTGTAGCTGAATTTAAGGATCAAGTCGTGCATTTGCGCATTAAAAGAGCGTTCAAGATGAACATCTCAACAAAAGGAGTTACCTCGCAATGGGCTGAGTGTAACAAGAAAACAAGACAAAAAAGGAAAGACTAGAACCACAAGCAATGGTGCAGAGCTTCCCAAATAGGCAGAACTGTCTCTCCTCCAATCTTGAGTCGAATGAAAGGAAACTGATGACAGAGCGGCGGAACCCTCTCATTATTTTATGTAGGAAGACACCTGTGCAACACGGCACCCAAGTGCAGACCAGCCAAAACACTCCAGGAGATAAGTTACTTTCTGTTATACCTCATATATACCTATATAGTTATTATATATATATATATGTACAGTATTTTATAGAAGAATCACTTCATTGTACGGGCAGAACCGAGATCTTTGCAGGTTTAGGAAGAGTTCACAACTCTCAAAAAGCTCACACTGAAACATGAACATGAGCTCACAATGTTTACATAAAACATCAAACTTAATCTGGATTAAAATTAAAGCAAACCCATATATTCGCACAGAACTCTATAATGTGACATTAACAAATCTGCATGAAAATATCAAACTTTTACTGACCAAAAACAAACCTGGCTCTCTGACACCTGATTAAGTGTATGGTGATTTAGAGGAACATTTGACTTGTTTCTCAAGCAAACAAAAAATATTTGTCAAGCATTTCTATTGAAACCTTTAAACAAGAACCTCACATTTCATATTATAAGTTCTAATAATTCATGGAGACAAGTCAGCTGGCTTGGGATTCTAATCTTACATTATTATGATGAGTCACAAGAGAAATTAGTTTTGTTTATTTGAATCAATTTCCTGTATCGCAAATATGCTTCCTAATCAATGCTCAACATGTACATTTAAAAAAAATATTTTTTTCATCTTAACTAAATCTGTGGATTGATGGTGAAATAATTTCTATGTAACTGAGTGGAAAAGGTCTAAATATTGAGATAATCCAAAGACCAACATCAACTCCACTCTGCAATGAGGAATTCAAGCACTTCTTTATCTGTTAAGCTTAAACACAATTTGAAGGCGTTTCAAGCGTATCAGTCGGACCAAAGTTTAGGAAAGCATGTTTCTTATAAACACAGGAACAGACACAGATAGGACTCCGCTCCACTGACGTGATAAATGTACAAGTGTAAAGTGAGACGCGTTGAGGAATGTGATCCTGCGAGGGTGAAAACAAAAAGATATCTGCCAAGTGAACAACCTTTTTTTCCCAGAAACTTTCAGTTACATTTGGATTCATCATATGTGTCAGGACTCTTGCCCTCAGAGCTGACTGACAGATCAAACGCTTGACGGTGTTACGGTCATTGTTTTTGTGTTGGGGGAATTCCTAATCTGTTCAAGGAGAACTGTGCAGGATCAGCTTTTGACTGCTCCACACCTACTGGCACTGTCAATGACAGTTTAAAAAAAAATAACATTGGGGAAAATTAATTCAGACAAAATGATTGACAGCTGCAGAAAATTGTTAAAACAAATTTAAAAATACTTTTGCATCATGCTTTAATTCTCCACTGCTCGCAAGTAAATAATGTACATGCATATTCATTTAAAGGGAGCATTAAATAATATTTAATAATGTAACTTGATTCTAATAAAACTCTAAAAATAAATAAATAGATACCATCACAACTAATGGTATGGGTGGTTAAAATGAAGTTCTGTAGTTAAGGTACTCATAAGTGCATATTTTTACTTTGGCATTGATTTTCATTTAATAATGCCACTTCTGACAGAGCTACAAACTAATGGTGCCTTTAAAGTTAATACGGAAACATCAGAGCTGATTTTTGTTATGAGATCTTCTTTTTTTTTTTTTTTTTTTTTTTTTCAAATAATGTGTATTTTTTTCATGCAAAACACAATTTGCAACAACAATTGTGTCAGGCAAAATGAAGATGAAAAATACTGCGTACAATTCTACTGGACGTTTTGAACGACCGACGGCTGAAAGTCGATGTTCTAAAATAAAGCGATAAAAGCAGCACTCACTACGCAGCAGCAGGCGTCCGAACAGGTTGTGGTCCCTGGCCATTGTTCTGCAGTTCCAGCGGTGGTTCCGGAACTGATGCTGGCACTCGGATATCCAGTCCTTCATCCCGGCGCCGATGGCCTGCATCACTTTGGGATTTTGGCGGCACAGTTGGCGCTGCTTGTTGACCAGTCCAGGGATGTTGTCGCACATGACCTGGGAGCCCAGGGTCCCCATGTACCTGCAGGACCCAGACAGAGGGCGAGATCACTGCACTTTCTATGGCATCACCTGTCTTCCACGTTCAGTTCCCATGATCGAACTGCAAAATATTATCGTTTCATAAACCTGTCGGACCACACTGTCCACGGGGAAGAAACCCTGGCAGTGAGGACGATGGGAATGAATTAGCAAGGCAGCACATGGGGAGATTAAAAGAGCTCAAATGACTTTATATTGGAAACGCGTCTGTGGAAATATGCGAGAGGCGTGTGATGGACATGCAGCCGAGTGAGAAGGGAAGACGCAATGATCCGTCTGAGAACAGCTTTGTTTTGCACAAACTTGTAAAGCACTGGAATAAAAGTGACAATGCATTGCGGGGTTTGCTCGGTGCAACTTGGAGTAGACGCGAATGGGACTCACCACCATGACGCGTCCACCTCGGGCGTCAGCCAGCAGATTGCAACAGACAGATACAAACATATTCCACTTGGCAATAAGTTCATATTAAGCAAAGTTGGGTTCTTTATGGATCTGGACGGATCATTTCCACCGATGAAAAGTGCGCACCTCCACTGTGGGAACGGTCTCCAAATAAAGATCAGATTATCAAATGAATCATCACGGCACTGTCTTCTGGATGGTTCAAAAAACAAACCAAAAAAAAGTCCACGCGTCGTCGGAGCCGAAGAGCGTTTATTAGGAGGGAAAGTGGAGCAATAGTCCTGCGGGAGATTTCCAGCGCTGATAGTCCAAATGATGCGCTATCAGGTTTAAATTGCTTGACGCGAGAGGGTGGGCAGAGTCTGGGCTCAGGAATGAGACGTCTGCGAGTATCTGTTCAGGCTGGTTTGACACCAGACGGTCTTGGCCCGGGTCCAGACCCGAGTGAGATGCGGTCCAGGTGACCCGGCTGCAGGGAGAGCGGCTCATCCGGAGGGGCGCAAAACACCCAGTTTGGGGCGCAAAAAAAAAAAAAAAAAAAAAGACAGCGAGGTCAGACTTCTGGTGACAATGACCGGGGAGCTCGGAACACGGAGCGGCGACATGGCCGCGCATTGACGGCCGTCAGCCGTGCGACTTGCAACGATTGGGCATTTATTGTAAAACTAGAGGACCAAAGTATTTATATTGGAAAGTTGCAGAAGTGAAGTTGGACACAGCAAGACTACTGAAAACCTCCACTTCATTATTTTTCCTCATCTCTACGGAAGACATTTGCCACTTTCATGGGAAAATTAAGGTTCCACACAATAATAAATGTCCCAAACAAAGTGACATTTGAAGATGTCATGACATGCTCTAGTCCTGTATAGTTAAAAATAGGGATTGCTCTTGCTAGATAGCAAGTGCTTAATGTCAACACCTAAAAACACCACACAGCTGAAGGTGTTCACAAGTGTTAATAACAACATAAATAAAAAAAGCAACCAGGCAAAACTATGGATATAATTCAAACTAAATAACCAGGCTACTCACCTTGTTTAACTCAACATTGTTAAATAAAAAATATAAAAAAAAGATTACGGCAAGTCACGCTAAGTGAAATCAGGATATTTATGGATCAGACTGGACAAGTATTGGAAAAAAATCTGATACCCTACTGAGTCACCTCGAGCTGAATCATAGCCGATATTGATCCAAGTTGATACCGATAATCATCCCGAGAAAGATAAATCCTCTTAAGAAAGAGGATTTATTATTGCCATGACTGACTGATGAGCGTGAAAACTTGTGTGGCCAAATGAAACCTACACAGCAGAGGGACAACACGCAAGTGGAATACAAATCCAGTGCTTCTTGCTGGGTAAATGCCATGCTAGTCACTAGCCCACTGACAAAATGGTCAGTGTGTTGATAGCAAAGAAAGGTTGCTTAGAAAGTAGGATCAAATATAGGAGATAAATCTTACTTACATGCTCATGACTGCGACATCAAAACAAGTTCTAGTGAACGTGGACTGGTTAAATAATCCTAACACTGAAAGCTTCCTGAAAACAAGCAGATTTTGTACTCATTTATCACGAAATAAAATGAGTACCACGTCCAGCAGGTCGGCACGAGCAGGGGAGAAGTCAGACCACAATCATTCAGTGGTGAGGAGCTAAGAAAGCACCATGGGAGATTTGTAGCGTTAAAGTCATGTTGCACGTTTAAGAACCATTTATTGCACGTGACCATACAAGACAGTGCGTTTTGATTGACGGGCAACTTCAGAGTTGAGAGAGACAATGGTCCCAGAGCAATACTAAGAAAGCTGTGTATCAACATCTGGTCTCTGTTTATAAAGATTATGGGGTAAACTAATGCTAAAATAAACTACTAATATTGATGTGAAGAGAGGAAAAACAATCATTCTATATCATTAAAACACATAGGAAAAAGTTCCAAAAAGAGAAACGAGTAAAGCAATATTTGTGGAGTCACAGAAAAGATAAATCAAAATGTGATAACTACATTAAACTCTGTGAAGTGTATCGAGAGTGACTCCATTTTTATAACGCACTTAGTTTTTTCCGAGTTCACCGAGTGTGGATAATAAGACTTTGCTGTGAGATGGGCACGCTGTGCTGCTTCGTTGCCAAATATTTGTGATCGCAAATCTATGACTCACTGCATTTGCACAACCTTACACAAACTATGGCTCAGTCTATTAACTCTGGAATGATGGCTGGAAAAAATGCAGAAAGGAAAAAAAAAAACTGTGATTCTCCCAAAGCATCACCTAAAGGTGGTGTGTCTATTTCAATTGGATTATCTGTTGCAGTCTGTTTGAAGTTTCTCAGGGAAATCTGGACCACTGTCACATGACATTTCCTCTATCTTTGATCTGGCCTTGGTGGATCTGGAGGTCCGGAGACCCTGACCAGATGAGATTAATGGGAAAATGGGACTTTTTTTTTCTTGCTCCTCATGATCCCCGTGGAAGAAAATCATAAAACAACAAGGAGATTTGGAGCGTTCTCCCTTTCTGCTCTTCTCACTCCATTAAACATGACTTTGTTTTTGCAGCAGCAGCAGTTGTTTTAAGCCTGTAACATGAATCAGACTTCATTAAGTTTCAGTGGATGGACACAAGAACCAATTGTTTAACTTTTATTTTCTTATATTAATGGAAAATGTATTGTCAAAGAAACACACTATAAAATAAATAACCATAGTTTTCATTGTGAGGCATCTGATATAAGCTATGACTTAGTTGTATTCTGACTGAACTTTCACTGAAGAGTCCTGAGGTGAGGTAAAACAGAAATGTAACCTTGCCATCCTGTCATGTAAAGTTCTTATAGTCAACTACAGCGTTTCTCAGTATACTACCATCAACCACTAGAGTTGGATTTGGAGTTTGATGAACACACTAACAATGAATTCCTCAGACCAAACAGAAATCTCTCACCTTAGAAATGTGTCGACTGTCTTCAGCACATTGTGGTCACTTCAGGCCAGGACATAAGGCATCAAGGACAGATCGCGGGCCACTGAGAGCAACTCACAAGCTATTTGTGCTGTAATTATCAGCACCGTGGGAGGAAATGAGAGAGGGAAACTTGCCAAATACATTTTCTTTTGTAAAACACAATTCAAGTGTAAGTTGGCTCACCATTTTTAATTTAAAACAGTGCAAACAGAAACTTTGGAATAAAAACTCCACAGTTCCATTCTAAAACACAAAACTCAAAGTCAAATCCGGAAATAAGAATCGCCTGACATGTGCGACCGACCTTTCAAAACAATATCTTTAAAGGAAGCGTGTTCATCAAAACAAAGTGACTGAGTGGTCCAGAAAACTACCACGTCAACATTTGCCGATGGACCTTTCCACCAGCCGCTCCATACACGAGCAGGAGAATGAGGGACACTCCCATAATGCCCAGTGCAGTTCTGTGTCGTGGCCTCCGGGGGGCAGATGAGAGTTTGGGAAGTGGGCAGCAATCTTTGGCCTCTTCCATCTAAGAGAGTATGGTAAACACACAAACACAGGAGACTTTGTGGAGGAGCTGAAGACGAGACATTTTAGGCATATTCAGGCAGACAACCAAGGACGTGAAGAGGAGTTCAGTAACTTCCTCAAAGTTACTTTAGCACCAGACTAATTTGTTTTGTAGCGTGAATCATACTTTCAGGAGGTTCAGTTGCCACAGAGGAAGCAGTTCAGCTGTCACACAACTCTCCACACTAAAAGAGCCTACAAAATGTAAAGCTTAATATGCGCAGAAAAGACTAATTTAGACAAAGATTCATGTAGCAAACACGATACACTCGCTGGTATATCGGAAGCGAAACCATTATCATGCCGTGGGTCAAGATTTGTCTTTGGTGGATAGTTTTTAAGAGTTTAATCGGCGTCTGTGTTGTCTTGCTTAAATCTAGATCTTAAATCAAAATCAGATCTTAACCTTTTTGATCTCAGGGCCCACCTTTCCCAGAATAAATGGGCCCAGGGCCCATTCAATAGAACTGATTCATGACTCTTGATTTCATCTGTGATCTATAACCATATTTAATCTACCTGTATGTAAACAAACCAAAACATTGTGAAATGCCATGAAACCATGCGATCATTGCAAATATATTTGTCATCGAAAAGTCCAACAAGCAGAATCAGGTGCAAGTCATGTCCATCAAATTAAATAAACAAAACTGATATATTTTAAACGCATAAAATTAATAAATTCAAAACAACAAATTCAATAGGTGCTTTCATGAATAGTTTTTACTGTTGGATTGGGGCAGCATCACTTTCTTTATCATTTTTTCTTTTCATGACTTCTCCATAGTTGGTAACTATCACAGATTTGCAGCTGTCAAGTCAATTCAGTGACACACTACTGCCACCGTACGTGGCTCATGTATTAAACCGAACTTCTCCGGGCCCTCACAGATTAAGGCGTAAAACAAAAAACTTTTAGCAGCCCTCTAGGAAGCGCCCACGGCCCAACCAAGGGCCCCGGCCCTATGGTTAAGAATCACTACTTCATATTTCAAATGAGCATTTATGAATAAATGAAGCAGAATAAGCTGAAGCACCTGTATGTTCTCAGCAGGTTAGATAACAACACTGGTCGACCATTTATCAACATCGCAAAATATACAATCTATGAGGCCGCTACACAAGTGCCAGAGGCTGGATGGAGGCATATACATAGACAGTCTATTATTAATAATATTTGGGAAATTTTACATTCTTTTCAAATGATACAACCAAAATGTTTGACCAAACTAAACATTAGATGTCAGTGAGTACAGGGGAAAACTGACTGTTTGGGGGTTGACAGCGACTGTTTATGTGGACATGGCGGTGTTGAATCCCTCACCAGGTGCGAGCTGGTGAATCCAAATGGGCTCTGTTGGTTATCACGATTCCTGTTTGACACCACACTATGGACACATACACCGCTATCAGACTTTCACCCCACAGCCCCAGCACTACCCATCAGCCCCTCTTAAACTCCTTCACCCTAACAACTCGTATCCTGTCCCAGCGTCTCGCACCCACCCACCCTCTCGCCTCTTCTCCTGTCTGCTGACAGGTTGGTGTCACAGCGGTGCTGACTTATGGGCTGTGAGGACTCTGCCCTGTCAGGAAGAGACTCCCTCCTTTTGGAATACAAATGGAATCGCACACACACACAATGAGTCAGGTGCACACAGGACCTACCACACATACCTGTTGGTGCTTGTCTAAATTCATATTCGTAGACAGTGAAAACAAAAACCTCTCCTCTGTCGTGTTATTTTAAATCCCTGCTTGTCAGTGAAGAAATAATTTAGTTTCACTCAAGTGAAGTATTTTTGAGCTGCAGCCCACTCATCGCTGCCACTAGAGTGACAACATTGGTGAAGGATAATAAGACAATGGCTTTGACTTTAATCTGATTTGCTTAATCTAAGTGACAGTTCCCTTACGAGTAAATCACTGCTGCTATTGACCAATTAATTACACTTAATTTTCATTCAACTTCTGTGTGACCTTCAGTCATGACTCTTCATTCTTGTACAGATTACGTTTATTAGGTGCCAGCGGGAAACATGCCACTTCCTGGTTTTGGTAGATTCCACCTCACCATCTTGGACCTGCACTTGCAGCTTAGATACATGCGTCTGCCTGTATATTTCAGGAAGTTCTAACAGTCTACTACTTGTGTCTTCCCAGCCCATTTAGTGGGTTTAGTTTTCTCGCATTGTTTGGCTCATAAGTCACTATCTCCATTATCCTCCATCTACTCCTCCTGATCCTTGATGGTTTCTTGCAACAGACTTGCATCCGGGTCTCAGTCCAGAGGAATCGTTTTTCCAAGCATAATTTGAACATACAATTCTCAGTTCAGCCGTTCTGCATTTCCTTTTTTCTCAGTTTCAACTGTTCTCAAATCAACTGTTTTCAGAACATCACTGGCTGATCTTCATTTTCTGTCACTTTAGTGGATCTCGTTCGTAGCCATTTCCTTTTTACAGGTTCTAAATATATCAAACTGCTGAGAACCTTCTCTGCTTCTAGCTTTGCGCTCATGAGACCATCACACAAACAGACAAATTTGAAGGTGTCTGACCTGGCTCAAAAGTTTGCGGAGGCAAATGACTTCTTTCTGCAAGACTTCTGTCTGGATCACCAGCTGATTACAGACAGTCTGCGCCTCTTTCTTGGGGTCCAGTGGGAAGACCAGCTGCATGGACAGATGCAACAATTACAACTCATAACTGCAACAGCTACATTCATTCATTCATATGAATCTCCACTTATTAGGCACCTTTAATTACAGAATGAACAGGTTGTGGAATTTCAGATTTAAATGAACCAACTGAAGGACTCGCAAAGCTAATAAGAAGAGGATTCCACACCACTTTATCGGAAACTTCAAATGATTGACCACTTGAATGAAGATGCAACGCATAAACAACCGTGGGGGAAATTAATAACTAGCATACGCCCACCTTTGTAAGCACACGCCGGGCCATATTTTGGTTTAAACAGCAGCCCCAGGAAACCTCCCTGCACTAGAGTCTTCTGCGTGCACGTGCATGCATTTGTAATACATAGGTGAAAAACCACACCACACTTCAGTTGATAAACATGAACAAATGACTGACTCGGTTAGTAGCACGCTTTTAGTTCGGCTGAGCTAAGAAACTGTGATGTACAGTGATTCACCTCAAATTCAGTTATTTGACAGAGAAGGACAAGAATAAAGAAGGTCCAGTCTAAACAAACATTCAAACCAAACACAACTTGGCCACACTTAGCATCACTGCCCACTCCGGTCGGGAATTTTTCCTCTCTGCATTCATCGCAGTGCACTCCGGGTTCTTATTGGTTAACGTGCCATGGCTTGTCGGCGGCGAGCAGATTTTCGATGCGAAAGTTGTCACCAGAAATGTGTCCCTAGAATCATTCTGAGGCTACGCCTCCATTCTTTAAGACCCACTGCACTCAACTGACTGAAAAATATCTCAAATGAATCCAGCAAGGCAAATGTTATCTAGAAAATGTGCTTTACATGACATTAATTAATCAACATGCAGGATGGTGATATGACACCTGAGAGGGGTGCTGTGGGAAGCGATTGGTGACATCATGGATCAAATCTGACAGGTAAGAGCACTGCTGATGGACACTCATCAGGAAGTTGTGCAGCTCCTCAGCCCTGCAAGAGAAACAAAATGTCATGTAAAATGTCTTTTCAGCTGTTGGCGTAAAGCAACCACAAAAGGAATGTGCACCACAATAAATTATTCAGTCATGTTCCCTTAATTAGTTTCTAACCTAAAAACAATTCAATTTTTGAAAACAGTTGACAAATCAGTGGCAAAGCATTTTTTATGTGTTTAAATGGTCTCTTCATTCACTCTTTCTGATTGAGAGTTTACACACTCACAGTCGCTTCAAAGGTGATTTTAATATGAGCTCAATGAAGAGATGGAACCCTTATTTAATAGTTCAATTTCCCTTGAGCTCATCATTCAAGAGAGCAGAACATGGCCTGTAAAGGTCCATGTGCGTGGCTGACATTCGAGACAGACTGATCGCTTCCAAAAAGCATTTGCCAGTTTCCATGAAGACCACCTCATTAAGCTCTGCAGCAGGTGGCCAAATCTTCTCCCACATTAGCACCACTTTCCAGAAACATCTTCCTAAAATGATTTGTTACTTATATTCCTCAAGCCCTCTCCTCCTCTCTTCTCATCCGCTGGTCTCCAGCGATATTGATGGCTCTTATCTTAATGGTACATTTCCTTGGTAAGGAGAGCAGGCAGCCCGTCCTCCTCACACTCTGTCAGAGAGGTGAGTAAACAGTGTCAGTCAGTTGGAGCAGCACCTTCACCTCCCTTCTCCCTGCTGTTAGTTTGTCTTGGGGAGAGCAGTGAGGGGTCGTCAGTGGGATTTGAGATGATGTTATGTGGGAATGCTGATGAGGAATGGCTACTCTCAACACTTTGTTTAACCTGCCAAAATCAAATTAGCTACACAAACTGATACTTAATGGCACTGCTTCCCCTGCAGTTCAAAGACCAGCAGCATTTTCGGACGTTTGGTACCGACAGAGACACTCTAGTGAAGTTCCTTTAGCTGAAACATACTTCTTATTACTGTGGGAAACGATAGACCAAATATTTATTGTGTATTGAAACAGTGCTGTGATTGAAAAAGAAATAGTAATGATAAAGAAACAGAAGATATGTTTGTTTTAAATACAAAGATTTTTAGACCTCTCCCTTTTTTTTCTGAGAAAGGACTATTAAAGCTTGTCATTTACAAATGGCCTGTTAAGGCGAGACTGCCAAACATTTGCTGCGGCCTGCTGGTCTGACAGATAAGTTCGCCTTAACCAGCCCCTCTATAATCTCAATTCACAATTGTGTTTTAATGTACTACATTTTTTTCAAACGTGTGCTTGATTTTATTCAATAATGCAGTCAAATCCACCATGTGGAGTAATAACAGAGTTAGGGTTACAACGATCACAGAACTCATCTAGCTCTTGTCAGTAGGTTGGTTATAAGAGGTGGAACACTAAGGTCCTCAACATTGATGTCAGAACAAGGTAAAATGGGACTGTAGACTACTTAGATTTTGAAAAGCTGAATTTGGAGAGTCAAAGACAAATCTTGTCAAACAGCTAGATTCAGCTGACAAACTCTCACTCAGGTTGCCTCGGTTGAATCCTTGCATTGACAAATAGTGGTCATGACAGGATCTGATTGGGAATGAATAAATAAAAAAAAGGGAGAAGGTGAAAGGCTGGCACCAGGATGCTGTAAGGGAAGAGGGAAACCGCACTTCCTGAAATCTGATTGGAAGGGGCACATATATGTGGCTGCACGATGCCAAAAGAAAAGACTGCTAGTTGAGGAAAAGTTCATGTGATTTCGCTGGGAGACTCTTAAGTCTGAGTGCGATCAATTCGCACCGTTTTGTTTCTGCTTCTCTCCCAACACTACCACCTCTCCTCACCCGTCACCTTGTTAATCATCATTGCTCTACTTATACCATTAAACAGCAGGCACAGGTGATATAATGGGGAGAGGGAATATGGAAGACAATCAACGACCTGAAAGGTTGATTGAGTGCAGCGAGTCGAGAGCTGATGGGACTTAATAAAGAGAAGGTCGAAGTCAGCAGTCAGTCTGCTACGTTAATGTAAGAGCCTTTTTGAATAAAGGTCAAATGTCCACAGACCTTACTTAAATGTTCAAAATGCATTGAACAAGACCTATTTGGATTTACTTCCAACTTACTTGACTTACTGACAGTCAACTCTATAACATTAACTATACTTATTTACTATACTAGTAAATAATATACTAAAAGCTATAATGTAGATAAATGTTCATTCATTCAATTCTTTTTTTTTGTGGAAGACGTGTACTTGAATGGTTTTTAAGTTATTAGATTTCATTTCCTACCCAGTGTTGGACTCTCCAAGCTCAGTAATGCTCAAGTCCACTTGGTCTGGTTGCAGTTCTTCCACAGCGCTCATCAATTTTTCCTTGTCCTGTGGATCTATGACACCAATCTAACAAACATTAAGGAAAAGTGCAGAAAATAATATGGACAGCTTATAGCTATAAGCACAAAATCAACAGAAAGTATCTGCCAAGTTTATACCGCTACACAATACTACTATTATTTCCTGAGTTCAAACGGATGCTGCAGTTGTTGTAAACACACTGCAGCCCACTAGAGGGCATTCCCTGCACTAGTGGTTTAGAGAAGACTTTCCTGGACCCTTTCAACTATTTCCCTTCACAACCAAGGAGCCTTAGTACTGTAAACAGGGGTCGGTCATAATAAGAAGTTAATTTCCCTTCAATAATAATTTATCTTGCTTCTTGCTCATTTAAGCAACACATTTCCACACATTTCAGTTTTCTTGTTTCACTTTACCTTCTGCAACTCATTCTCCTCCATGGTTAATAGCTGGTTCAGGGTGATGTCATGATCCTAAACACATAGAATGAACATGTTAGCTTCAGGCAAACCAGCTAGACATGAGCACAGCTTGGCATACTGAGTAGTGTACCGAGTCAGTAACTTCTTCCACAATTTTGGCTGCCCAAGAACTAAAACTAAATTAAAAGACTCATCAACTATGGCATGCTTTTGGAAGTAACGTGCATTTAAAAAACACTTAAATAAAAAACATGAAATGGTTGGTACTTACAATCATGATTTCAGTAAGGTGGCTCAGTCCGAGGCCGTAAAGGAAGAGCTCCACATCATTTAGTTTGTTTGCACTAACAAGAGAAATTCATTGAAATGTGACTACAAAGAATTACAAAACAAAAATCCATTTGAAAACAAACTTATAGGGCGGCCTATAAACGGTGAACAATAATCATACTTTGTAGTCCTACTTAGGAAGAACTGAACAGCTAAAACACGTCTTGAGTTTCTGTAACAAATTGACAGTAGACATAACAATAAAACCTTCCACTCAAGGACTAAGGTGGCGGATTATTTGTCATTATCACGAGAGAGAGAATGAAAATGTTTACTGGCTAGCAAATGGTAACAAGCTACAGCAGAATGCCTTTGATGAAAACCCAGGTGTGCGCAAACTGACTAAGCAATCATTCAAATGGTTTGTTATTGTTTATGTCTGGATGCCGACGTCACAGACACATGCCGCACAGACACAGAACAAAACTGGGCAAAGAAAGTCGCTGCTGAAGTCATGACTTCCGTCAAAATAGGCAAACAAATCAGATATGTATGCAGTTTCCATACTGCATCCCAAATACATCCTAATAATGAAGGCGTCCCAGCTCAATAAAGGCAACAGAAGTGTAATATTGGCCATGAAACTTGCAAATGTAAATCCAAATCTTTGCAGAAAAGTAGTCCCTGATGAGTCTAGTTCCCTTACAGCAGGGGTGTCAAATGCAGTAATCAATCCAGGGTTCTAAATCTAACCTTAAACACAGTCTCAGTCGCAGCCTGAACAAAATAGTTATGGCACTTTTTTAATTACCAATTATTAGTATTGGTGCACAAAAGGACACAAATTAAGCCAAAACACCAAGCCTCTTATCATCAAACCCCATCTTTTCGCATCAATACTATCATGCACACTAATCTTGAGCCAACAGTGAGCCAAACACTGGCCAGTAAAATGACACTTTCTAACATGCTAAATGTGTAAAAATAGATGATAATATTTCCCTCTGAGCAGAGCTGTATAATGCTGGTAAATTGACTTAATGACAATGTGGAAAGTGTATTAATTACAACTCGTGTCAGGCCAATATTTCAAACTGAACATCGCTCAACACATATGTATTGATGATACATGAGTGCCTGGAAAAATTACACACTCTTTTTATTTATGATAGAGTTACCCACAAAACCAGAAGGGAGACATGAGCGATACCTTTCACAGACTGTAAGGGGTTCAGAGTCACTCTTCAAGAGAGTCATGGAGTTGCTACTGAAAGGTGAACTGGTTGAAGAGGTCAGGATTTTGAATATCTGGGAAGAAAGAAGTGTAATTACATGTTTACTGTGCATGTGATTACGGTTTGCCACCAAACTGGAATATGCATTTAAGTTAAAAAAGATGTAATTTTTGTTCATGCACTTTGCAATTTAAACCCAAATGTTTACCGTCAGAGGGTGATGTTACACCATGTTAATGCACATAAACAGCATTGTGTATTTGTAAAGAGTAAACCAATTTAGGATAATTGTACATTACATGAAAGGAAGGGTGAAGATTCAATTGTGATTTTCCTCTTTTTAGTGTGGTCTAGAACTGCGGTGAGTTAGTCGATTAGTCGGATATTGATTATTTGTTCCAAGTCAGCGTCAGTCAGTCTCTGATGAAGCAGGCTCTTGATCAGTCAAACAATTTACTCCCAACATTTTACTGACAGCTGTTCTGTCACCTCTTTATTGCACAGAAATTGCTTTGTGTGTTCATAGTAATAATAATAATAATAATGGAAAGGTAAATGTGATCTAAACCGTAGGACCCAAGAATACGTACGAAAAACAGTTTCACTGACATGTAGTCATATCATACTAGATTACATCAATAATGAGATATCTTTTATGAATGAATGTATGAAAGTATGAAATTATCACCACTCTCTTCCTTGAACTGTAGAGTTCAGTTCGCTTACAGCTCTTGCCTGAAATGTGTCTTAGAATCATTCTGAAGCTACAACTAGCCCATGCCTCACCTGCTCCGAAGAACACAGTAAATGAATATAAATGTATTCCAACATCTTCCTCTCATTATCTCATGTACATGGAAGACATATGACAAAAACACAGAGAACCTGTTTGTGCTTCAGCTGCTCCGCAAGATCCGCAGGGCTCTGATTAAACTTGTTCCTGGTGGTTTTGTTCGCTCCCAGTTGCAGGAGCTTCAGCACAGCCTCCTCTTGGTTGTACTGCACAGCAAAAAACAAAGCCTGGGGGGAAAAGAGATTTTGAAGCATTATTATCAGATGTATCAATATATAAAACAAGGCATACAGTATATCCTTTAGAATCTTGGAGGTTGACGTTGGCTCCATGTGACACCAGGATGTTGATGACTTTAGCTCGACCGTCCCGAGCTGCAAACATCAGGCAAGTCATCTGAGAGCTGAGAAAGATAACAGACGGCAACAGTCATTGGACATGACTAATAAAGTTCTTCATAACGTAATCTGCAACTTTATTATCTGTACAAGGTAGAGGTAAATACAAGCCTTTCTAGTTAAATAATATCCGATTTATAGACAATATTTTGACGTAAAAAATGGACCATGGACTGAATGTTTTATAGTAGACGGGTAACTATACAGCCACTAGAGGACGCCACGGAACCGTTCTCGACTCAGGTTTTGGACCAATATAAAGAATGAGCTTGTATTGATTAATGAATATTGCAATAAATTGTGTGCTGGGCTGCTATAGATCATTCAAATTGAATCCACCAGAAAAATTACAAATCAAGTAGGACCCTGACAACCACATTTCAATTTCAAGATGAACTTTGTGTGTGTGTGTGTGTATATATATATATATATATATATATATATATATATATATATATATATATATATATATATGCACATTAAACTAACCTGCAGTCTTTTCAGTGCAGGTATATAGTTTACCAGAAAAATATATAAGACTAGAATAGTCAGAAGGAAACCGCATAACAACAGAAAGGAAATAACTAATTGCATAACGTATAGGAGTGTGAGAAATTTAACTTGCAGACAACTGAATGAGGAATTCTACACCTGATTTACAAGATAAGCAAATAGGTTGTCACACTAAAGAATGAGTGATTCATTGTAGAAACGTTTCTCAATATGCAGGGAATTACAATAGCAAATCATGAATATGAGTTGTTGGCACATAAATTTTGACTTTACACATAGCAAACTATCGTTCCTGGGCATCTGGTCTTAAAACTTGTCACCTGATACTCATCTCTGTTTAATTATTTACTACAAACAAAGGTCAATACTGGATGTCAATTCAAACACATGTGGCAGTTCCCTCGGGTAAAGACTTGTAATAGGTTGAGAACAGACATTTGTCTTCACCTAGAAGTTATGCACTTCCTTTTTGAGCCAAATAGCACATTCAGCTGAGTCATTAATCCTGGTAGACATGGATGGGGTCTATGTATTTTCCCATAGGTTGTGACGCAGTGAGAGCTTCACCAAGGTCACTCACACATGCTTGATTGTGCGCAGCTGCGTGGGTTCTTTTTACTTCAGGATGCGAGTTTCACTTATTTAGCAAGCAGTTAATAGTTAATGGTGGCAAAAACTAAATTGTAAAAATAACAATTACTATTATTATTTTTCAACAAATAAAGAGTGTTGATCCCACATCACAATCCAGTTCTGACAACACCAGCGACAACAAAGCAGACGGCCTTACAGCTGCTCTTAATCTCCAGTTTGACACTCAGACATGGGTGAAGAGGAGGGTATTTTATCATCAGTACCCACATGGAACTCTGCACTGGCTGCGGGGGTTGGTTACCTCAGAGCCGCATTGCTGTGCTGTAACTTGTTAAGTTCTGAAAAATGTTTTGTCTGGGAAGGAACCATTCAATTTCCTAGTGCAGCAGCGTGTCCATGTGTGTCACCAGCGGGGTTTCAGGTGCTGTGTTTCAAACATGCAGGCGTGCCAACAGTGGCGGGTTGTACAGAGGTGAGAGCAGCACTAACTTACAAAAGGTACTACCGTACTACTTTGATCAAAACAACTAAACCTGATCAACGTTCATTCAACAGACTGAACAACAATAATATAATAATTTCAAGCACCAAGTCAGCAAATGTATTTGTCAGTTATTTACAGATAGCACATCCAAAAGTTTATATTCTATAAGCTCTCTGTACTTTTTAACCATGAGGAAATGGAAAAATCAATGTACTTTTTTTAAATTACAATGAATGAAAGTCGACTACCATCATAGGGTTTAACATATCAGCAGCTGTTGACCACGATCTAGTCGCTTATCATTGGTTCATTTTAGTTGGATGTGCTATTTCCAACAGAGGTCAAGTGAAGGACAACATAGGAGAAGCCCTCCTAAAGTTTTGAGGAACCACAGCTACCTAAGCAAAAGGTGATAACATTGTGGTTAGTCTGTAGGTTTTAACATGTAAATAAAAGAACCTTTATGAAACAGCAAACTACATTATACTACTTTATTTGGTAGTTTGCATAGTCTGCATATATGCAAGTTCCTCTGACCAACCTGCAACAATCTGTGTGTTTGTTTGTCTCTCATCTGTCAGTCTTTACATGTGCACACCATAACAGGACATTCCATCTGAAATGTCCAAATATACACACACAGTATAGAGTGCTGTGAAACAAACTGCTGCCACATGCTGTAGCAAACCAGAGCTTTGGTGACGATGCTGTATTGTTTCAGCTTGGGCAGCCACTGGAGTTTGTAGCAGACACGCTTTATAATTAGGCAAATTACACTTCCCGGTGATGGTCTTAGTACCATTAGCCATTAAACCACCAGCAGCTAGAAAGTATGGACTAAACCAGAGGTGGGCAATTAAATGTCCCAAGGGGCCGGGTTATATATTGTGACCGTTGAGAAGGGCCGTCAAACACAAAGAGAGGAGGACAAGAGAAAATTGAAAATAAAAATCATGTGTGATTATGAATCTACACTGTAAAAATGCATAGAAACTGTTGGTTTGTTGTGTTTTATTTTATTTAAACCACATTCCATTTAAAGATTGTCAATGTGGCTCATGCATTTCAAAATTTACTTTCAATTCTGATGTATTTTAAGGGACACGAAATACTCCTACTAAAATAGCCAACGGAAAAGATTTAGAAAAATAATTAAACAAGAAGGTTATGTTTCAGTTACATCATAATAAACAAAAAACAATCCATAAGACAAAATGTCAGAGACAACAACAATGTCAGTTTTATAGTTTTGCTCTGACTCCAGGAGGGCCACATAAATACAGTCAAAGGGCCGCATTTGGCCCCCGGGCCGCACTTTGCCCAGGTCTGGACTAAACGCTACTTCTATCACCTTGGACATATTTTGATCAGCACTCAGTGGCTAGAACCACTAAGTGCTGTATATTGTATATTCGTACCACAAGTATAACTAAGTACTACAAGTTCTACAGCAATATCAGCTGTCAATTTTTTACAATTTGCAAAGCCTTTGCTAAATTCTGATTCTGATTCTAAATGAAAAAGCCTGCAGCTTGAAAACTGAAGGCATACTTGTAAAAGAAAAAAATCTAGTGAGATCCAAAGTGTGGGAGTTTGCAGTAAATTCACTCAACTAACTTCCATCTAACATTATGATGTCACCAAGTGGCAGCCATTGTGCATTTCCTCTTTCACAAAGGTGTATCTGCTACCCTGGAGATACTCATGTAGTCATTTCTCCAGCCACAATGATGGCTGGGCATCACTGTAGCCGTTTTTCAGACTATGAACACGACTGCAGTCATTTCTCCCGTGGTATGTACCACATCTGCTACTATTTTTGCTGTTTTTTTTTTCATTTCTGCTACCTCTGTTTCCATTTTCCCCCTTTACAAACAAGCAAAGAGTATACAACATGCATGCACGTAATGAAATGTCTGGGACACAGCGAAAAATAAATGAATTAAGTCAACCCAATTAAAAAACCCCTGTCACTGTTTTGACCGTGCTAGTGTATACTGCATGAGGACTGACGGCATATGGACCAGCTGCCACCGAGCGATAAAGCAGCACTTATTCTCCGCATCACTTACGATCATCAGTGTGAATATTTCACTGACTCTCAGTCATTGATCTGTCTGTTTAGCTCCTACTATGAAACCACTATCTCCTTTGTGCTTTTCAATCCCTATTTACTCCAAACTTTGATCGAAATACACCTACAAAAGTAACTCAAATTCAAGTTACAGGTGTAAGTACTCACTACATCAGGCTCTGTGTTTGCAGCTTTGCTTCTTTAAATGTTGCCTGTCGCAAATCTGAGACCATGGTGCCCAAACCACTAAATGTAACAGTGGCAAACAATCTCAGACTTACCTGTCCCCCATGTTAGGATCTGCATTTCTGGAGAGCAGTAGTTCCACACAGCGAGAAACTTCATCTTCACTTGCTGCTGCCACACAGCCAGCCATTAGGACGGTCCAGTTATCTACAGACAAATTAACTAGCATGTTCACCCCAAGGTTTTGTTTGACAAATAAACTCAGCTCAAAGTAACAACATGATTAAATAATATATTAATAAAAATGCATTCCTTGTTCTGTTTCATGGATTTGATGGGTGTTTTTCCTTCCATTTAGTCACCAAATTTCTAAAAATAAAATGAAAAAAGAGAGAGAAAAGATTATGTCATAATGAAGTAATGAATCATGTGACAATGATTGAGGGGAAAGTCTGATAAAATAGATGGATAGCCATTTATCTGGTATCAGGAAGTGTGTGGGACTTAACAAGACCACATGATTGCTGAGGAATTGTCCTCTTATCTTATCTTTTAAAGCATAGTGTTTGACCCCCGGCAATACACTCCATTCCAGTTTTGTTCCAGCAACCAGTCCTTAACCTGTGTGTGCCAGGTTGTGTGTTTGTTTCCTCTCTATGTGTGCGCACAAAGACTTGAACTTCCACATCTGCATCCCTGTGGCCACGCATGTTTGCTCTGTATCAGTGTGTGAATGCGTGTGTGTTTATATTCTGTGTGTGTGGCTGTAAACCAGACAGCCTGAATTGCGTCTGTAGAGGGCTGGAGTAAATAAATCCAACTGCAGCGAATGAGTAAGTGGGAATGACAGCAGCATGCTGACCGTTATCAATCGCTGTACACATTCCAGTACTTGGCCTGGTTGCTTGGACAAACGGCACCCAGACATGTCCACGTCACCCTCCTGTTTGTTTCCTCCACCTGCCTTAGGCATCAGATGCCCGGATCCCATCAGATCCTTCACACACCGTTTAAGCCTGCATTCTCCACTGCAAGCTAATTAGACATCCACAGAAAACATGGACTTGTGTAGGACATCAAATGTTCATGGGGCAAACCAAGCAGGATGACAATATTTAATCCAACTGTTGGCTTATCATGAGAAAGATTACAAGAATCTGGACGCACGCAACATGTAGTGCACCTTAAATTGATCTACTTTTTTTTTTCTTTTACTTCTAATGTCCATGCTTTAAGGCCACAGCAAACTGGTGACATCACCGCTCCACAGAGACAGTAGACAAAAATATAAACCACATCCCTAATTGTCCACAATTGTGGAGTTTGTAAAGAATGAAAACACTCAAACCTTTGCTATAATTGGCGCTGGCTCCTCTGTCCAGTAGCACTTTCGCAAGATCATAGTGTGCTACATTGACGGCCCACATAAGAAGCGTCCAGTCATAGCTGAGTTTAGTGTCCACATCCATACCTGTGCAGAAGCGAGTAAGAGTGATAATAGAATGAACAATCACTTCTAATAATGGCGTTTTTCTTGCTTCATTTTCACAAACTATTCTTACCACTAAAATTGAACAAGATATTGTGTCTATTTTTATTTATATGAACCAATGATAGACACCATTAAAGAATATGGACCAGTTGGAAAGGGCAGGAAATGTGTAAAAAGTAAAGGTTTGGCACTTGCCCTTATCCAGAAGACGTTCCACAGCTTCAACATCTCCTTTGCTGGCAGCCTGTTTCAGCAGTGTCACATCATCATCTCCAAGCAGCTTATTGGTTACAGTGTCCTGCCACCGTACACAAAATGTAACGGCGAAAGAGAATTTTAGTTAACAGTACATTAGGTGCATATATAATTATTCGCCCTTGTTTAGACCTTTGGAAAGTGTCCTTCATAAAGTATCATGGATAATGTCGAAAGGTAAAATGTATTATCCTAAATCTGATTCAATGTAGATGGATGAGAGACTTTTGATGCTGATTCACAAATCATTACCAGACATTATTGCCATTTGTAGTACAGATGCCATTGTCATCAAACTAAAGTCAAAGAAAACCTGACCATAAATATGTTGACAATTAATGGCACAACTAACTAACAATTAATGACAATTTATGACATAAATTGGTCTCATTAAAATGCAGAAGCTTAGAAACAAGCACTATTGTTGTTAGTAATTTAAACTACTTAACTTAAAATTTAGATCGCATAAAAATGCCGTTTGAATGCATACCATACAATACACATGGTATTGTAATTAACAGTGAGAAATGTAGCTCCTGTGAAGCTAACGTTCATTTCGAGGTTGTTTATCTAGCTATATTAGAGCCAGCGCTATTTTTAAAGCACCTGGTAGCATGACGGAGTCCTAACGTCTGTTACGCTTCCCAAATGCCAATCTTCATCGCTGTCGTCCAGTTCGTCTCCCGCAGGAAATGCATATTTCATTTGCTGGTCCATATTTCCATCGACTAGAGTTTAGCTTAGCCTCATCGCACGTGCCGAGTGAGCTAAACGCGACGAGCTTGTGGGAGGGGCTTACATTGCAAGCGCGTGGGCAAACACACCTGCCGGGTACTGAGTCGCAAACCGAGCCGTCCGTACGGTGACAGTGGTTCCAAACTCTAATGGTACTGGAGAAATGAAAGGTAGTTCTTCGTGTTCGCTGTTTTTTTTTTAGCTGAAGGACATCTCATGTTACATCTCTTTTATGGTATTGCCAAAGAATGGTTGTGGGGAAGCGTTTAGCTTGTGTAGCATTCGTAAATCAATGCTTGTTGAGGTACATTTGTGTTTCCAGGGTTCGACATAACCCATGGCTCACTGGCCCAGGGTCAGTTGAAGTAGAGACAGGGAAAGTTGTTTTTTTGTGCAGCGTCAGAAGCTCACGAGAGCAGAAGCGTATTGGTTATTTACATGTCCTGCTGCTTGGTGTCGATACTGACTGTGTTTTGATGGGAAAGTGTCGAAGAAGTTGGCACTCGTTCGCAACCTACAGTTGTCTGTGAGAACCCAGTTAATAGAGAAACAACACAACAGCTGCTTGCTGGAAATGTTCCACAAACCAATGGTTATTTTGAAGTGCATAATAATTTCTTGCAGTCAATCCGCGACAGAGGTAGATAAACCAAGTGCTCCTTGTATCATTCAACACGCTGCCTCAAACTCCAGAGGTTGCATAAGCAGAGATAAGTACATGATAAAAGAGGTGAGTGCTTCTCTAAAGGAGCTCACAAAAATGACTTGAATTGTAAAATCATAGCTAAAGTTCATCGGTACTTGAGTGCAGTCTTGATTTCTACATGAGCCTATGTGTCAGGTGAGCAGTGAAATTTGAAGAAAAAGCAAGTGTCATATTCTCATATCAAACTGCATTGCCTTTCTCCTGCGATTATTCTATTTCTCTAAGTGATAGAAATCTCTGGGAACATTCCAAGGGCGTTTGTGTTTAGCATACAGTCTGACCAGCAGAGGTCTCTCCTCCCTGTGATCCAAACCTAGAAAGACCGTTGGTGGACTGTTCCTATCTACAATGAACACCGTTATTATTTGTAACCGTATCTTTTTGTGGGAATCGTCGAGCTTTTTATACGTTTTCAAAATGGGTCCTCGAGTGTCTAAATATCGACACTTGTTGCTTTTCTGGATTTTTGACAATTTATTTCATTATTAATATTCGTAAAATGTTACTGAAATTCAGCTTGTAATGCTTGACAATATTATTAGATTAAAACCGTACATTACTAAAGGCATTAGGACCAAATTCATGGCGGTGGTTAACCGGGTTGTTCTTTTTTTAATTAATTGCCAGCTGCATATGGTTTCTCATATGGAAAAGTTGCCAAGTTGCTATTCTTAGACCAATGTGTGTCTTATTTGCATAATGTTAATTCAGGTTAACATTAACACCACTTGAAAGTGTTCTCATGTAAATTCTCATGTTCTTACATAGAGAAAGTTCAAGTTAAATGTATTTACTCTTGTACTTTTTTAAATTAAAATATTTTCCTTTGGTGCTCGTATTATGTTAGTTTAGTTTACTGTTTAACTTTGATTTAAAGGGGTTGTCATTCATTTTCGGAAGACTTTTGCCCGTGGCTGAAGCCAGTAAATGTGTTTTTCTGCAGTGTTTGGTGGGTTTTGTTCAATTGTGGTGAAGGAAATGAAATGAAGCCATTGAATGCCCCTTTCAAAATAGTTCAGTAAAAGTATGCAGTCACACCATGAAGCCTTATGGGGTGCCGGTCAACAGGAAATGTAAAATTTTTGCCATCCTTTGGGACGCCGCGATTGTTGGGAAGATAGTCCATGACTAACAAAAGCCCTTAGCGTCCATCTTAATTAAAAGTTTCATGAGTAAGCAAACAGATAAGTGCGGAAAGTGCTGACATCGCTTTTAGGATCTTACACCAGTGAACTCAGATTGATTAGATATCTGTGTTCCCTCATGGAATGTCTGGGTGTTTTGATCCTCCCTCTTCCGAACTTTGTATAACCTGAAACTGGCAATAAAAAAAGAAAAAAAAAAAACTTATCAAGTTCAAGTGTACCAGAATTGTTTCTACTCTTTTCAAGAAGATATCACAGCCCTAGTGATGAGTCATCTCATTTCCAGTACAGTTTTTTTTAAACATATATTTAGCATACGCTGTGTTTTGGTGTCTCCGTGAGTCTCCTTATTTAATCGATGAGTTTTACTATATCAAGTGAATGTTCAAATGGCTGGTCAAGATGCGCCTGTGTTCTCGCCCAGCCCAATTGTATATTGCATACATTAGTTTGAACGTATGCAACACATCCTGTCACAGTGTTGGTTGTCCCACAGCAGTCAAACCTGCCTCCTAACCTTAATAAGACGGAAATAGTTGGTCTTAGCCTGGATCATGGTAAAGGTCTGGTTCATATCTAAAGTAAAAGTGGTATTCCTGGGATATTGCGCCGCGCATAGAAAGTCAGACAGAATATCACCGGTAATCCAAAGGAGGAAAGGACAAGAAATCCAATAAAGTGTAGTGGCAGAGACCTGGGATTTAGGAGATAATGTTGTATTCCAAATATGTTCCTAAAATCAATTTAAAAACGAAACAAAAGAACAGTCATGCATTGCAAGCTGGTCCGAATAAATGCTCCAATAGTGCAATTTGGGCAGCAGTGTCTGAGAGTTTAAACAACAAACAATTCTGTCTTGAATAAGTTGCCTCAAGCAGTGAATTTTTGCATGAAATTCTGCCAGCTGCAGATTAAGTAACACGTTTTGGGATAAAATATTTTGTGTGGTTGTTGTGATATTGCGTTTTAATAGATATACAAGGTAGAATTGCGTACTATATAAGCAATATGACTAAGGACATCCAATCTAATACACGCACCACTCGGACCCTATAATGTCTGACAAATGAGTATATTTTGTCTCCTTCTTTCTACTGTAATCCACAAGAATTAAACTTCCCATTCTCCAACACCGATGTTTGTTGTGGTCCTGGATCTGGTTCAGGACATGACACTCGTCCTTATTTTGGGTCCCATCAGAATAGGACAGAGTGAGTCTAGTCTCGGTGCAGTTTTACAGGCAAAAAGCATATTTTTTAGGCTGCTTTTGATCCAAACATGTTTGCGTTCGTGTTCGAGTTCAATAAGCACAATCATCAGTGAGTGGTTGATGGTGATTTCTCTGAGTTTGCCACCTGCAGGGGGCAGCTGATTTCGATTTTTGCAGTCCTGGACTTACTAACCACTCACACCCAAAGCCTATTGAGCAATCGAAGGTACTTTACTGAGCTTTGTTTTCGAATCGTGTTTCCTTTATTTGCCAATAAGATTGGCCCTAAAATGGCTCGTTAGATAAAAAGGAACGAAGATGCATTTGATGCTTACCTTGGCCCGATCTCCATGACCCTGGACCGGTGGTAATATTAAGACAATAATAAAGGACTGAATAGACGAACTAAGATCAGGCTAACCCGGTAATTACGAACCAAAATATGGTTCAACCAGCTTGGAAGGAAACATAGCTTTTTTTTTTATTATATAAAAGCGGAACGCTTCTCTCACGTCAGCTTGTTGTGACAATACACCAACATGCGCCTTTTTTTTAAATGGCGTGCGTCAAGTTTTGGCGAACCCAGATAGGGATGACTCGTCCGTCCACCGTCACACTGAAGCGCTCAGGAGCAGCCTTTCACAAGTCTTTAGGGGAGGAGATTTGCTGGACAGTGACATCATATTTAACTGGCACAGAAACGTGGAGACACCTTGTCGGAGTCAGTGGACGCTTGTTTTGTGAAGAGGAGGCACACAAATGTTAGCGCTGCGAAATAACTCAGGTGTCTAGAAACCAAACTGGCGGCGCACTTAGGATGCAGAAGTCTCCAGTGGAAGATGCAAACTTCCTCTCCCAGTTTTTCTTCTGGTAAGATGGGTTTCGCTTTTATAGACCCTTGACCCGCTTGTTGTTTTTTTTCTGACTTTGTTGTGATTCTTGCGTCTGCGCTTTGAGTTTTTATCCGACTTATTATTACCGCTGTGTCATATGTCAGAGATCCGACCGCGTCTGATAGGAACGCACGGAGGTGTGATCTTTCTTTCTTAAAACTTTTTTGAATAATTATATATCTTTTCAAGGGTTTTTATAATCACGTTCGAGCGATTCTACGTCGTATGTCCTTTTCAGCTTTCCAAATTACTTTGCACCTGCAAACTTTTTTTACATACTAACTTTGTCATATAAAAGTCAGTAAAGTTGTCTGAATGTAGTACACTTCAAAAGTACATGACATCCCACTGACACGTTTTCATTTCAGAAGTCCAAAAATTTGCTTTATTTTTCAAAGATAACTGTATAAAACTGTTTGCACCTAGATAAATAATAGTCACTAGTTAACCTTTTGGATTATGGGAACAAACCAGAGTGCCTGAAAGATGCCCATGCTTGCACCACATGCAGACGTCAGCTGCCTCAGACCTATGTTTTTTTGTATTTTCTAATGGCACTGAGTCTTCATGAAGATTTCATTTCTTTTTCAGGTGGACATCACCACTGCTGAGAAAAGGCTTCAGGAAAAAGTTGGAGCTTTCAGATGTCTACAAGGCTCCGTCGTATGATCTGGCTGACAACCTCTCTGAGCGACTTGAAAGGTTTGTGCTGTTTGAGGTTTTACTCCCTGGATTCCTCCACTGGCTCGTGCTAATTAAAGTACAAGAAGGTTACATCCCTTTTACTCAGTCTTTTGTAAGAACAGTTGCACATTTCAAGGGGAAGCAATGAAAAAGCCAATTGCGCATGAAGTACTTAGTACCGGCACAGATATAATAAAAGCCTTCCCAAATATATAGCCATTTTTACTTGTTTTGCACTCAGTTCTGTATTGAACTGAGAGCAGGTAAATGGTTGTGTCCCCGAATGTGGCATTTACACATGTTTACAGTAGCTGTCTTAAAGCCCGGTTGTCATCAAAGATGGGCAGAAAATATGGGATGGCATTTAAGAAACTGAGATGGAAACCCAACCTGTGTGTGCCAAACAAACACCAATAGAGAGTAAATGCACACCTTGGTTTAACATCTCTGAAATTAATTTTTTCCCCAAAAATATTAAGCCAAAGTATGTAATAATCTAGAATAGTTACATTTCACGCCATCAATCTGAGTTGTAGTTTAATATTCATGGTCTCAAAAGCTGTACCAGGCAGTTATTCAATATTGAAATTAACTGTATGATTCCTACCAACTAAATTGTGGGCAAAACGGCATGATTACTTCCAACCAGTATGTTGGATACAGGGCTTTGGTTTTCTTGGGATGTTCTCTACTCAACTTGTATTCACCTTTGAGTAATGTGGATAGATTCAAAGTGAAGTACTGTTGTCATTCATGCTCATCCTGCTGCTCTACACTTGAATGCTGTTAACACTCACAGTTCTCTCAGGTGTGTGTACATACTGGCCAAGCATTTCAAATGTGGTCAAGGCACAGAACAAGATTGTCATGTCATAATCTGCTTTCTAATTGTATTGGTTTAAATGCAATTACTTAATACCGTCTCTTTGTTGCCCAACAACCACAACTACCTCCAGTGCTGCTTCTTTTACGTTGTCACTCTGGAGCCTACGTCATCCTGAGTGCTGCCAACAAGCCATTTACTGTGCATGGGTGTTTAAAGGTTGACCTTTCACAAAAGGCCCAGTGCCCACCAGTTGAAGAATGAGTGGTGGTGGGCAATCTGACTTTCATTATTTTGATCAGACAAACAGTGAGAACTTCTGGGAATGTGAACTTTAGCTTCAATTGAACCCCGCTGAGATCCACTATATCACTCGGCTCTATAGAGTTCTTTTGGGGGAACTTGGTTTGCATGGAAGGGTTTCGGTCAGCTGTTAAAGTTGTGCAAACAGAATCCTGGGGTGCTAGTGCGAAGATGAATTCAGAGATTTATAAGATTGCAAAAATTTTTAAGGGACAGGGCCGATTTGGTTTGGGAACCCTTTTATTTAGTTAAATGACTGGTTTATTTTCTGTGGATTTTATTGCTATAAATTGTTTACATTATTTTTATTAACCAACAGCTAGGTTTAAGATGCTCTAAATACTGTAATTCATTTTTTTGACTAGCTGAAACCAAGCTTTCCAAGCAAAGCTGTCATTTTGCTAACTTAAACTCAATAAAACTTGGTTAATATAAACATTAAAATGTTTCTTTTGATACAAAGCTACTGTTTGAGGATTCAACATGAAAAACAAATTCACATTAGACCCCTATTAGAGATTTGAATTTACCTTGATAAGTCTAAAGGCTATGGATGGGTCTGTGTATATATTGTGGAATATATTGTCAGAGTTGTCAGAGATTTCATGCATTCCCATTTAGACCATCTCCAAAAAATAACAATAAAAGACTAAGAATTTTGGTGACAGGTCGTAGGGCCCCAGTCTTGGATACTGACTGTCCTCATGTTCAACTGTGCTCTAATCCTGTTATTGCAGAGAATGGGACAGAGAGGTGGTCTCCGCAAAGAAAAAGCCCCGGCTGATGCGAGCCCTGGCCAGATGCTTCCTTGGCCCATTTGCTTTCTATGGCATTCTCCTGTACTTTGGGGTAAGGCTCAAGTTAATGTTGCACCTCTAATTTCTGTTTGAGAAAATGAAATCACTGTTATGACTGTCATTAATAAGGACTCTGTGGAAAGATTACATTTCAGTTCTATCATATATGCTTGTCTATCTATAAATCCATTTATCTGCATCTTTATTCACACTCTAAGTGTATGGTACCCCACCCAAGTGAAGGAGAGCACTTCTTCATTAGCACCTCACACCTGTCTGGTTAATGGCCTCTATATCCCTGGCTTAATGCTCAAACCATTTAGGTTTAAGGAACAGATCCGAGGTTTGTACAAATGTAGAAATTCAAAAAAAAATGTGGATTCTCCATATTGCTGCCTTTGTCACATTATGTTGCATGGAGCAGACTAAGCCAGAGAAGCTATTCCTAGAAAGTGCTATTTGCTTTGTAATATTTGTCTCATCCATAGATATGGTGGTTAGATGTCAAATCAGG